>NC_135631.1:15086363-15395681 GCF_053574225.1 Canis aureus | reverse complement strand
AGACGAAGACCATATTCACATAATTTGTATTACTATACTGTTGTGGATTTTTGTATTTTATTATTGTTGTTGTTAATCTCTTACTGTGCCTAGTTTATAAATTAAACGTCATCACAAGTATGTATGTATAGAAGAGCAAAGTATATATAGGATTCAGTACTCTACACAGTTGCAGACATCCACCTAGGATCTTGAAACACATCCCTTCACACCAATATAAGGACTGATTACCATATATGTGATCTGGCCCAAGCAAGAACTGCAGAAAATTCATATGAAGAAGTAGCCAAATGCTCACAGTCTCTACTTTTTGCTATGATACCTTCTCTCTACCTGACTGAGCCCAAAACCTTGTTGGGGGATCACTTTATTAAACTGACAAAAGAGGAAAAGATTTGGGTTTGGTATACAGAAAGCTCAGCAGTGATATGTGGGTAGAGCTCAAAAGTGAATAGATGTAGCACTACAGCCCCATTCTGAAAAATCCACAAAGGTCTGTAGTGAAGAGCAATTCTTTCAATGGGGAGAACTTTAAGCAATGCACCTGGTGTTCACTTCCTTGGAAAGAGAAAAGGCCAGATGTAACAATGTATACTGATTCATGTGCTTGGGCCAAGGATTTAGTTGAATGATCAGGGACATGAAGAAAACACTATTGGAAAATTGGTAACAACAAGAAAATTTGAGGAAGAGATATATTTACATGCCTTTCTGAATCAGTAAAAACACACAAGATATTTACGACTCCCATGAATGCTCATCAAAGAATGATCAGCGGAGGAGGATTTTAATTTTAATTTTAACTTGATTAGTGGATAGAGTGACACATTTCGTGCATACTACTCAGCCTCTTTACCTACCACTTCTCTCATCACCCATTGGGCTCATGAACAAAGTGGCCCTGGTGGCAGGCATGGAGGTTGTACAGGAGTTCAACAATATGGAGTTCACTGACCAAAGTTATCCTTACCATGACCATTACTAAGTGCCCAATCTTCCAGCAGCAAAAGCAAGCCCCCCCATAGGACATGATTCCATGGCATGATGAGCCTGGTTATAGGTTCATTACATTGTTGCTTCCATAATAGAAGTGCAGTAGCTAATGGCATAGAGACTTTCTTTGGATACAGATTTGCCTTCTCTGCATGCAACTCTTCTGCCAAAACTACCATCCAAGGGTGTAGAGAACCTTTAATCCACCATTACTGTATTGCACACAGCATTGCGTCTCTTCAATTAACTCACTTCACAGCCAATGCAGTGTCACAGTTGTCCCATGCTCATGGAATTCACTGGTCTTACTACATTTTATACTATCTTGAAGCAATTTGCCTGATAAGATGGTGCAGTGAACTTTTGCAGAACTAGTTATACTACCAGCTAAGTAGCAATACTTTCCAGGGCTGGAGCAAGCATGTTCAGATCTCTGGAAGGCCATATATGCTCTGAATCAGCACTCATTACATATTGTTCTTCCTCCCAAATAAAGTCCTGTAACCAATAGATAGAAATGGAAGAGGCACCACTCATATTACCTGAGTGACCCACCAGCAAAATGTTTGCTTCCTGTTCCAATTAACTTATGTTCTTCTTGCTTTGAAGTCTTTATTCCAAAGGGAGAAATGCTCCCAGCAGAAGACACAACAAGATTCAACTGAACAGAGAGATGAGACTGCCTTCTCACCCCTTGGGCTACTCATGACTTTGAATGAATAGGCAAAGAAGTAAGTTGCTGTGCTGGCTGTGGTGATTGATCCTGGCGACCAAGGGAATTGGACAACTACTCCTGAATGGAGCTATGGAAGAGTATAGCAACAATACAGGAGATCCTGTAGGACCACTGTTGGTGTCACCATGTTCTGTGATAAGGTCAATGAAAAACTACAACCATCGAGACAGAATTACTAATGACCAGACCTTTCAGTAATGAAGGTCTCTGTCACCTCACCGGCTAAGGAACCATGATCAAGTTGGTGCTAACTGAAGGCACATTGAATACAGAATGATTAACAGAAGAAAACAGGTGTAAATATCAACTATGACCATGTGACTGTTACAGAAGTGAAGACTATTATTGTATTTACTCCTTAAGAGTGTATTTGTGTGTGTGAATATATAAAAAACATTTAAGTTTCTTTCCTTTCATATTACCTTATCATGTAACTGAAGTTATATAGGCTTTCTATCATTGGATGGTAGTATCTTTATTTTTTTTTCACTATAGTATTCAACTTACTGAATATCAAGGACAAAGTAAAAATCACCCCAAACATCACATTCCTTTTTTTGATATTTTAATTCATTTTCAGTTGTATGCAGGTTAGTTGTATGATGTTAGGTGGAATTATGACCTTGTGTTGTCTTTATTTTGAGATCAAGTAGAGTTTAAGGAGATGTGTATAGGTGCTAGGTGGATAAGCAATGAACTTGTACTGGCTAATTTTATGTTTCATCTTGCCTGGGCCACAGGGTGCACAAATATTTGTTTGACTATTGCTTTGCGTTGTGACTATGAGACTTTTCTGGATGACAGTGACTTTTGAATTGGCAGAATATATAAAGTAGATTGTTTTCACTAGTGTTGGGTCCTCATCCAACCAGATGAAGGCCTTATAATCAGAAAAGGCTAACCTCCCCTGAGTAAGAGGATTTTTCCTACCTGAGGGCCATCAGACTGAACCCTTAGCTCTTCATGTTGGAGGGCTTGCCACTGACACAGTAACTCTTGCTGATTCTACAGCAGCCTCCTGCTATGGACCTGAACTGGTTTATAGCAGTTTCTGGTCTTTAGACTCAAAATGGGACATAGATCTTACAGTGCACATTTCTGGTATCTGTACAATGGAATATTATTCAGCATTGAAAAGGAAGGAATTTCTGACCCATGCTAGAAACAGATAAATATTGATGACACATTAAATGAACTAAGGTCTCTATTGTTAATAAACTTTATGTTTTATAACAGACTTATGTTTACAGGAAAATTGTGGAAATGATACAGAATTCCCATATACTCTACTCTCGGTTTCCCCAGTTACCATCCTAAATATTATGGTACATCTTCACAACTATAAATACATTATTTTTACCTAACATCCATACTTTATTCAGCTTAGTTTTTAACCAATGCCGTTTTATTCACCAGAATCTCAGATATCATACCACATTGCATGTCACTGTCATGTCTTCTTCAGCACCTCCAGATAGTGACAGTTTTTCTGTATGTACTTTATTTTTTTTTATTTCAAGTATGATTAACATACAGCATTAAAGTTGTTTCAGGTGTGTAATATTATGATTCAACAATTCTATAGCTTACTCAGTGCCCATTACAATAAGTGTATTAACATTTTTTAAGATTTATTTATTTATTTATTGAGAGAGAGAAGGTATGTGTACAATTAGAGGGAGGAGCAGAGGGAGAGGCTAGGAGAGGTAGAGAAGGAGATTCCTTACTGACTTTGGACCACTCGTTGGGCTGGATCCAGGACCTTGAGATCATGACCCAAGCCAAAAAAAAAAAAAAAAAAGAGTGGGAGGCTTATCCTACTGAGCAACCCAGAAGCCCCTTAACTTTTCCTATTTATGATGAACTTGGCAGTTTTGAGGAGAGCTACTCTGACATTTTACATAAAACCTTCATTTGAGGTTAGTCTGGTACTTTACTCTAGAGTAGAATTGGGTAGTGGGTTATAGGGAAAAACTTCACCGTAGTAAAGTTCCATTTGCATTACAAAATACCAGTAGGTACATGCTTTCAATATGACTCATTGCCATTGTGTTTAGCCTTGATCATCTGGTTGAGGTGGTGTTGAAATATTTCTCCTCTGTAAAATTACTCCCCCTGCCCCATTCCACAATGTGCCTTTTGGCAGAAACTCACCTGTGTACAGCCCACAAATAAGAGATTGAGAGTTATCTATAACCCTTTGAGAGCAGAATACTACAACATCATTAAGAATTTTTTAATGGGAGATTTGTCTATCATCATCTCTTTATTAGTTATTTATTTAAGTGGTTATATCAATATGAACTTGTGGATTTTTTAAAGTATGAGTTATAATCCATTTCAGTGTCACTGATTTTGTAGCTTTCTTTTGCAGCTTTTGAAACTAGGGGGTCTTTCCATTGGCTCTTGTGTCCCTTTGGCATATTCTCACTACAGTGTCAGTGACTACATGTGTGTTAGCATCCGTACCTTTTAGCGTTACAAGATACTCCAATTCATCTTGTACATTCTCTGCCCCAGGCCTAGATTCAGCCATTTCTTTAAAAAGTCCTAATTTACTTTCTTGGAACAGTATCAGATACCATGTCCTGGGCACTAGATCACTAGATAATCAAGTTTTGTTTTTTTTTTTTCTAGTCAAAAGAGGTCATTTATGGCCCAAATAAGCTGATCTCTTCCAAATAAATTAATTTCAGGAAGAGATTATCTTTTCCTCATAATCTATTAATACATATTGAAGATTAAGTTCTTTTCTTTGTCACACTTAGCTCAAGTGTCCTAATTAATAGGGAAGGGACACTTTAGGGAATGACCTTCCCCAGACTCCCATATTCTGCATCATTCCTGTTTAAATACTGCTGCAGGGAAAGCAAAAGAGAGCATCTCCCATTCAAACGCCTGGTGAAATTCGATTTCAGAAAGTGTGGAATGAATCTGGGACCAACTTTGTCTTCTGCTATGCATGCAAGAACCTGAGCTTCAGTGACATCAAACAGCTCAGACAGAGTTTTAGAAACACTTTTTTTTAAAAAAAATTCTCATTTGAATAAAGAATGGCCAAATTACATTGAGAAGAAAAGAGGACGACTGAACATCCTAACCTTTGCATAAGCTCTTATCAAAACAGGTAAGAATGGGAACCCTGGGTGGCGCAGAGGTTTAGCGCCTGCCTTTGGCCCAGGGCGCGATCCTGGAGACCCGGGATCGAATCCCATGTCGGGCTCCCGGTGCATGGAGCCTGCTTCTCCCTCTGCCTATGTCTCTGCCTCTCTCTCTCTCTGTGTGACTATCATAAATAAATAAAAATTAAAAAAAAAACAACTTTATAAAAAAAACAGGTAAGATTTGTGTTGGGAGTTAACTTAGTTGTATTTGATTTGCAGAGAAAATTTATCTGATCAATGCCACAGTGTGTGTCTAACACATAAAGGCATTTGCGGAAGGATAGAAAGTTTAGGGAATTTTCTGGAAGTGTTTTACAATCTAAGGTGAGAAGTTGGAATAAGAGAAATGCATAGCAGCTCCTGCTAAGGATATAAACAAACAGAAATAATATCTATTTGAGTATTTTAGGAAATGCTCCATGGAGATAATGATTTTACTTTGGGTGGAGTAGGCTTCCTTTTTGAGTAGTAACTGATTATTGAATAGGACCAAACACTATTAGATTGTATCTATAGGAAATATTCTTAATTATTTCCTTAACACTATGAATACTTATTATTAAATATGTACTTTCATCTAGATGCTAAAATTCAGCAGTGAACAGATAAAAATCACCTTCCTTACATTGCTTCTTTTGAATGTATGCCACTCATATCTATTATTATGAACTACACAAAAGTCTCAAACTATATCTCTATTAGATATAGTTGGTAAATAGATGATAGGTACATGGAATGGTAGATCGATAGATAGATATCTTTTTATTTAATTGTTAGAAACCACAAACAAGCTTTCATTCTTATTGCTGAAGATTTGGACAAAGAGCCTAAATGGGAAATGATTATAAGAGTGCCGGGGAACCTATAGTGAATGGCAGTGTGGTTGGGGCACGAGTGGTAAAGACCCTGAAGCTTTTACTCAGCCCTTTCTCAGACATTTAAATCTTACTCTGGCCCTGGAAATCTTGTTGTCAGAAGATAGCTGGTATGAACCAGTAATATGCCAATGTAATTAACAACAATCTACTAATAGAAGATCTTTAAAAGCTTTTTCTTTTACTTTATTCCTTTTTTTAATTTAAATTCAATTAGCCAACCTATAGTGCATCATTAGAGTCAGATGTGGGGATTAGATGTATAGTTAATAATGATAATTATAAAAGCTTTATTTTTAATGGAGCATGATAATGACATATTTTCATTACCAATGGGAATATTTTAAAAGGTAAGTCATCCTATCTCTGATTCCAAAAATGCAATTCCCCACCTGGAAGCCACAAATTTTATGCTATTTGGTACTCTCTTAAATACAATTAATTGATATGAGTCCAAGTGTGTGTGAGATATATTATTCTGCAGTTAATGAAAATATTACCATCCCCCGCATACAGTCCTGAACTCTATCACTTTAAAACATATTTTAGAAACCATTGCATATATATCCATACAGTAGATTACATTTTTTGTTGATTGTGTAAAATACCATCCCTGATTCATTTAGCTTCCTTCGTGATGAGCATTGAAGTTTCTTTCCTTTTGTCAACATGGAAAGGACTGCTATGATTGTCTTTGTGCCTGTGAGTGAGATTGCTTGCAACAAATGAAATCAACAGACCTATGTCTATGTGACATTGAAATATCATCAATGGTGAAAATCACTCCCCAAGAGATTGCCTCTCCTTAGACAATTACCAAAAATGCAGTTGTACAGGGTTAGTTGTTTCCCACATCACTTTCTGCATTGTTTGTTAAAAGACATTTATTAAAAAAAAAAAAGGTCAATTTGTTAATCTAATAGGTGAAATGATATATAATTGGAATTTAAATTTCAATGTATTTTTCCGTGAATGAAATTGGGTATCTTTTGACGTTTCAAAAAATATTTTATTTGAGAGAAATAGTGAGTGACAAAAAGAGAAAGAAAGAGCATGAGCAGGGGGAGAGGGAAAAGCAGACTCCCAGCTGAGCAGGAAGCCTAACTTGGGACTCAACCTCAGGATCCTAAGATCATGACCTGAGCTGAAGGCAGATGCTTAACTGACTGAGCCATCCAGGTGCCCCAACATTATTTTAATAAGAAAAATTTCTTTTGAAATCAGTTCTTTTGTCCTTTATCAATTATACTGTGTGTGTGTGTGTGTGTGTGTGTGTGTGTGTGTGTTTTAATATCCTATCTATTTAGAGAGAGTATGAATGAAGGAAGGGGCAGAGAGAGAAAATCTTACAGGTCCCATGCTTCTCATGGAACCTGACCTGAGGCTCAATCTCACAACCCTAAGATCATGTCCCAAGTGAAAACTGAGAATCAGATGCTTAGTTGACTGACCCATTCAGGCATCCTATGCATTGTAGGGGTTTTGTTGTTGTTTTAAAGATTTTTTTTTTGAAAGAGAGAGATAGCAAAAGACAGTAGATCTGCGCTGGGGAAGAGAGGCAGAAGCACGCTCTACTCTGAGCAAGGAGCAAGATGGTGCTCAATCCCAGGACCCCTGTATCATGACCTGAGCCAAAGGCAGATGCTTAAATGACTGAGCCATCCAGGTTCCCCCAGTGCAGTTGATTTTAAAGACCAATCTCTGAAATCCATTTATATTTGAAAAAATTATTTATCTGTCTGGAGTACATGTTGTAAATAAATGACTTGGCCTTTATGCATTTAAGTATGCTACTAATGGAAATTATATGTGATGAGGACAGAAAAGGACTTTTCTACTGTTTTATATATATAAATAAATGTTAGTTCCCTTCCTTTATCTGTCTTCTCTTACTGAACTTAGAGTATGCGACACTCAAGAATATAGATTCCAAGAATTCTATTGAAAAGTTCCAGCTATGACTTGTGACCTCCTTAGCTCATTTTTAGACCCCTGGTGTTTGAAATACATAAAACGTGAAAGAATATTTTGATTTAGGCCAAAAGTTCTCCATTTATCCTTTATTTACAATCAGTTTCTCCTTCTGTTCTTAAGAAAGTATGCTGAAAGACTGATGAAAATACTGAACAAGGTGAAGAATTTAACTTTGGACAACACGGTACAATTTACAGAGCACAAAGTTTTATGATAGAAGCTGAATTTAGAACGGCAATCAACTAGAAATTATGGAGAGTTAAAGTAACAGGAAATACAAATAAATTGTTAAAGTAACAATTCAAGGAAACAGATTAAAATAAAGTTCATGATAGAATGGAGTAATTGACTGAATGTTCACTGCAAAAATTCTGGTTGTTTCTCTCTTGTCCTCTGTCTCACTCTCTCTCTCTCTTTTAGTTTTCTTAAGGAAAACACTATCAAATCTTTCTACATAATTCCTTGAATGTTTAGACTATTTACTATAAGATATTTTAAAGTGAACTGCCAGGATGAAGTAGTATGAAATTGCATTATGCAAAATATGCATGAGTTTTCCCCATTTTACATCATTCTACACTAATAGGTCCTTGCTGTAAATAAAGACATTCAGCTCAAAAAGATACTTTCTCATAGAAAATCCCCTAAATGAATGTTTATTATGCCTGAAGAATCAGGTACTCTTTCATTATTGATATATTTCATTGTTTCCAAAAGCAATGAAGTGAATAGTGTATAAATACCATGATTTCCACTTTATTCAGAAGAAAACAACACAGATGGTAAGGGATTACAGACTGGTAAGTGGCATTTCCATCATCAAGTTTATGCATCTGACCTCCAAGTGAATTATTCATTTCATATTTTTTTCTTTGCAGATTAATTATTTCTAACCTGCATTTTCTCTGCTTTGAATGAAATAATGCAACAAAATAACAGCGTTACTGAGTTCATACTGTTAGGATTGACTCAAGATCCTATGAAAAAGAAAATGGTATTTATAATATTCTTCATTTTATATATGGGAACTGTGGTAGGGAATTTGCTTATTATTGTGACCATCAGGTTTAGCCGGACACTTGGGACCCCCATGTACTATTTCTTATTTTATTTGTCTCTTGCGGATTCCTGCTTTTCAACTTCCACAGCCCCCAGACTAATTGTGGATTCACTCTCTGCAAAAAAAATCATAACTTACAATGAGTGCATGACTCAGGTCTTTGCACTACATTTCTTTGGTTGCATGGAGGTCTTTGTCCTCATCCTCATGGCCATTGATCGCTATGTGGCCATCTGTAAGCCCTTACGTTACCCAACCATCATGAGCCGGCAGGTCTGCACTATCATGATTGTTCTTGCATGGATAGGATCTTTTTTCCATTCTATAGCCGAGGTTGTCCCAGCCTTGAGATTGCCCTTCTGTGGACCCAATTTGATTGATCATTACTGCTGTGATTTGCAACCCTTGCTGAAACTTGCTTGCATGGACACTTATCTGATTAACCTAGAATGGGTGTCTAATAGCGGGGCCATTTGCACAGGCAGTTTTGTGATTCTGATGATCTCCTATATTGTCATCTTGCATTCACTGAGAAACTATAGTGCAGAAGGGAAGAAAAAAGCTCTCTCTACTTGCACTTCTCACATCATCGTAGTAATCATATTCTTTGGTCCGTGTATATTCACATACACACGCCCCCCAACCACTTACCCCATGGACAAGATGGTGGCTGTATTTTATACTATTGGGACACCTTTTCTCAACCCACTCATCTACACACTGAGAAATGCAGAAGTGAAAAATGCCATGAGAAAGCTATGGCGTGTCAAAATTACCTCAGAGAGCAGAAGATGAATTGAGGACTTTGGATGATTACTTAATCTGTACAGATATCAAATATAGTGTATATCCTGACTTTCCCAATGTACTCTAATATAATGCATCTTATTTCCTTACTTTTTTTCTGTACGTCTGCTCTGAAACTAGTAGATTCCGTCAGCCTGTTTTTTTCTTTCCAGAGAGCTCCATTCTGACATTGCTGATTGTGAAGTACTCCTCAAATCTCAGTCTACACTCTGGTTTGATAATAAGTGAGATATTTATATAATCACAACTGTTCAAAAATGAGCATCCATAAATAAAGAATAGCCTGTTCTCTATGACTTGCAATTCTCTCTATAGCACATTTCAAACGAGGTATCGGGCTTTCTCTTGAACACATTCAGAGCAAAGGAACTAATATTTTGTGTTAAGAAATTATTTTCATTTTATCATTAGTTTATCTTTGAAAAGTTCCATACTAGTTAACCAAAGGCCAAACGGTTTTACAAAATACTTTTTCTTACTGTTCTAAAATAATTTTTCTTATTGTTTCCTTTGACTATTAAGAAAACTGAGGCAAGGAATGCCTGGGTGGCTCATTGGTTGAGTGTCTGCCTTTGGCTCAGGGCATGATCCCAGTTTGAGGATCGAGTCCCACACCGGACTCCCTGCATAGAGCCTGCTTCTCCCTCTGCCTATGTTTCTGCCTCTCTCTGTGTCTCTCATGAATAAATAAATAAAATCTTTTAAAAAAAAAGAAAACTGAGGCATTATGTGTGGTATTTTTTAATGTAGCATTAAAAGGTCTTGGGATATTCAGCTAATTTTTATGATTGATATATAGGAGCTTTAACAAGAGAATTCTATTAACTCTAAGAGAGAATGAAGTAAAATGATGTATGTCATCAAGACTAAATACGAATTTAAAATAAACCATAGACAAATAAAATAAAATAAAATAAACCATAGACACAGCATATTTTCTGGTATTGAAGTACTGTAACCTAGATTGAAGGCAAAAAATGTATGTTATTGCACTTAAAGTTGGGTTGTACGAATTGAATAAAAGAAAGTACCAGGGACATTCAGAAATACTCACTTGACTTGTCTTTAGTTAATGCAGTTAGATATAACATACTTTTTAAAAAGTTTTTATTTATTTATTCATGAGAGACAGACAGAGAGAGAGAGAGAGAGAGAGGCAGAGACATAGGTAGAGGTAGAAGCAAACTCCATGCAGGAAGCCCGATGCAGGACTGGATCCCCGGATGCCGGGATGATTCCCTGAGCCAAAGGCAGACACTCAACTGCTGAGTCACCCAGGCATCTAGAGAACCTACTTTGGCAACAGGAAGCCACTTTCTTTCTTTTGTTTGTGCTTTCCTAGTAAAGGAGTAGAGTCTATTCACAAGTTAGAATTGCCAATAGAATGTTGATGCTCATAGTGAGCAGAGCAGATTAGTATCTATGCATTGAATATGTGCATGCCTGGGTTATATCATGAACTTTTAAAATTCATTGATTTCTGTGGGTACAAAAATACTAAATCAAAGGGATATGTGCATCCAAATGTTTACAGCAGCATTATCTACAATAGCCAATTTATGCAAACAGCCCAAGTATCCTTAGACTGATGAATGGATAAAGGTCTGGTATGTTTAGTATATTCTGCTAAGCAAAACAATCTAGTCAGAGAAAGACAAATACCATGTGATTATACTCACGTGGAATTTGGGGAGAAAAATTATAGGGAAAAAGAGTGAGTGAGAAAGAGAGAGAGAGCAAACCAAGAAATAGACTCTTACTAGGAAAACAAATTGATGGTTAACAGAGGGAGGTGGGTGGTAGAACAAATTAAATAGGTGATGGGAATATTGGAGTGCACTTCTTGTTATGAGCTGGGTGTGGTATATAAGTGTTGAATCACTAAACTGTACAACTGTAAGCCATATAATACTACAGGTTAAGTAACTGGAATTTAAATTAAACTTTAAAAATAAATAAAGTTCATTGATTTCAGTGTATTCAAGTATATCACATCCTTTGTGAGTGTTATAAGATGCCATTTCGTTTTTAATGCTGTTTCTCATTATTTACCTGGAAAACTTTTTCGATACAATATTTTCTGCTTGCCAAAGATTATTTTAAAATAAATTCATTTTTAAAATGCAATGTTTTCAGTGTTCTCGCTACTTTTTTCCTTTCTGGGATATTATGAAGCTTCGTGGCTGCACTAGTGTGCTGAAGTTGACATGTTAATGTACAAAAATTATGTATTTTTCTGTTATAAAGCTTTATTTTTTGATATACATATAATGTGAAAAAATCCCTACAATCTAAGTAATTGGGACACCTATATTCTCTATATAGTTACCATTGTGTGTGTTTCTGTGTGTAAGAAGATTTCATTTAAGATCTATCCATTTTGCAATTTCAAGTAAACGTTATGGTACTGTTAACTATAGTGACCACCCTATATATTATATCTCAAGAATTTATTCATTCTACATAACTGAAACTTTGCACCCTTGGGTCAATATCTCACCTTTTTACCCAATCCCTGGCCCCTAGTACTCATCATTCTACTCTTCTTTTTAAAGTCTGAATCATATATATCTCACATTTTCTATATTGATTCATCAGTCAAGGATGAGGTTGTTTCTACACCATGATATGGTGAATAATGTGAATACTGATGCAATGAACATAGAAATGCACAATCATGAACCTAGCTGTTCACAATCATGATTTCAGATCCTTTGGATATATACCCAATGGTAGAATTGATGGACGATAGTCCTACTATTAATTTTTTGAGGAACCTCTACACTCTTTTCCATAATGACTGCACCAATTTACAGACCCATCAGTAGTAGCACCGATCAGATCCCTTTTCTCCACATTCTCACCAACATTTCTGATCTCCTATCTTCTCTATGATAGTCATTCTAACAGATGTGAAGAGATAACTCATTATAACTTTGATTTGCCTTTCCCTGATGATAAGTTTTGCTGAGCACCTTTAGATGCACCTGTTAGCCATTTGTATGCCCTTGGAAAATGTCCATTCAGTCCCTCTGCCTGTTTATAAATCAGAGGAGATGAAGGAAATCTCCATAGTTTCAGCTCAATTGTCCCATGAACCCGAAACTGCTCTAAAAAATAGAGTCTACTATCTAAAAGGTGCTAAGAAAAAGATGTAATGGAATATTAGACAAAAACCATTTACTCAATTAGCTCAAAAGTATATAGAAAAGAAATAAAAATAGGTTATAAAGGGGGAAAAGTAAACTACAATAAAATGAACTCCCCCCCCCAAATTTAACAATTACATTAAATGCAAATACACTACACTTGAAAGACAGAAGTTGTTAGGATAGACAGAATAATCTTCAGCTAAGTAATGGATTAATGATATACATGTTAGTGTAATAAATCCCTGAACAAAGAGACCATGCACGATGAGTAAATGGTGTGATTCAATGTACATGAAGTTATAGAATAGGCAACACTACAACAGAGTGATACAAATCAAGACGATAGTTGCCTCAAAGGAATTTTCTGAAAGGGGGCATGACAGAACTTTCTGGGTTAATGACAATATTCTAATCTTGAATTTGTTAATGGCTATGTGAGTATATACATTTATCAAAACTCATCAATTCATATAATTAAAAGACTGCATTTCATTGTATGTAAATTTTTTCTCAGAATAAGAGGTATGTTACCAAAAAGAAAGCTTATCAATATCTCTAAGTTCCCCCCACAAATGCATATCAAATATAGTGATCATTTCCAGAGAAAAGAAAACAGAACAGTAACTCTCTTTTTTTTTATTTTTATTTTTTTTTATTTTTATTTTTTATTGGTGTTCAATTTACTAACATACAGAATAACACCCAGTGCCCGTCACCCATTCACTCCCACCCCCCGCCCTCCTCCCCTTCTACCACCCCTAGTTCGTTTCCCAGAGTTAGCAGTCTTTACGTTCTGTCTCCGTTTCTGATATTTCCCACACATTTCTTCTCCCTTCCCTTATTTTCCCTTTCACTATTATTTATATTCCCCAAATGAATGAGAACATATAATGTTTGTCCTTCTCCGACTGACTTACTTCACTCAGCATAATACCCTCCAGTTCCAGTCCACAAAAACAAAGACTGAATAGATATCATGATGACACTAAACTCATATCTCTCAATAGTAACTCTGAATGTGAACGGGCTTAATGACCCCATCAAAAGGCGCAGGGTTTCAGACTGGATAAAAAAGCAGGACCCATCTATTTGCTGTCTACAAGAGACTCATTTTAGACAGAAGGACACCTACAGCCTGAAAATAAAAGGTTGGAGAACCATTTACCATTCGAATGGTCCTCAAAAGAAAGCAGGGGTAGCCATCCTTATATCAGATAAACTAAAATTTACCCCAAAGACTGTAGTGAGAGATGAAGAGGGACACTATATCATACTTAAAGGATCTATTCAACAAGAGGACTTAACAATCCTCAATATATATGCTCCGAATGTGGGAGCTGCCAAATATATAAATCAATTATTAACCAAAGTGAAGAAATACTTAGATAATAATACACTTATACTTGGTGACTTCAAAACAGAACAGTAACTCTCATTAAGTATTTCATTCCCATGAATGGAAGATGTATGAATATTTTATTGGAAACAATTACACAATACGGACTTTGAATAGCTGCATTAGACTTCACCAAAATGAAAAACTTTTTTTAAAAGATTTATTTATTTATTTATTTATTTATTTATTTATTTATTTATTCATGAGGGACACACACA
The DNA here is from genome assembly GCF_053574225.1 of Canis aureus. Classification (NCBI taxonomy): domain Eukaryota; kingdom Metazoa; phylum Chordata; class Mammalia; order Carnivora; family Canidae; genus Canis; species Canis aureus. The sequence goes on along the minus strand of NC_135631.1, from coordinate 15,381,306 downwards.
CACACAGAGAGAGGCAGAGACACAGACAGAGGGAGATGCAGGCTCCATGCAGGGAGCCTGATGTGGGACTCGATCCCGGGACTCCAGGATCACGCCCTGGGCTGAAGGCGGCGCTAAACTGCTGAGCCACCTGGGCTTCCCCCAATGAAAATCTTTTGTACTGAAAATTATGTCATCAACAAAGTGAAAAGCCAACCCACAGATTGGGAGAAAATACTTGCTAATCATGTCTCAAATGAGGAACTTGTTTTCAGACTATATAAAGAACTCCTACCACTTAATAACCCAAATTAAAACTTGGCAAAATATCTGAATAAGTCAATCAGAGAAGATCAAACATTATATGGTCTCAATCATTTGGGGAATATAAAATATAGTGAAAGGGAATAAAGGGGAAAGGAGAAAAAATGAGTGGGAAATACCAAAAAGGGAGACAGAACATGAGAGACTCCTAACTCTGGGAAACGAACTAGGGGTGGTGGAAGGGGAGGTGGGCTGGGGGGTGGGGGTGACTGGGTGACGGTCACTGAGGGGGGGCACTTGATGGGATGAGCACTGGGTGTTATTCTATATGTTGGCAAATTGAACACCAATAAAAAATAAATTTATAAAATTAAAAAAAATATCTGAATAAACATAACTCCACAAGAATATATAAATGGCCAAAAGAATATGAAAAGATGTTTAATACCATTAAGTAGTAGGAAATACAAACCTCGGCCATAATGAGATATCACTTTACATCTGCTAGAATGTCTAGAATCAAAAAAGGCAGACATTAACAAGTTTTAGTGAAGAGGTAGAGAAAGTAGAGTTCTCATAAATTATTGGTGGCAATGTAAAATAGTGCAACCATTTTGGAAAGCAATGTGGCAGCTCCTCAAAATGTTAAACATAATTATAATGACCTAGCAATTCTACTCTTAGGCATCTACCTAAGAGAAATTAAATATATATGCACACAAAAAGTTGTACACCAATGTTCACAGCAACATTATTCATAATGGCTAAAATGGGGAAACAATCTACTTGTCAATCAACTAGTGAATGGGTAACTTATATATTCATATAAGGGAATTTTATTCATCAACAAAAAGGAAAGAAATACTGATAACTTGCCACAACTTGCATTTATGCTAAGAACATTACAGTAAATTAAGAAACAGGTTACAAAAAGTAACATATTGTATAATATCTTTTATACTAAAAGTCTAGAAAAGGGCAGCCTGGATGGCTCAGCAGTTTAGCGCCGCCTTCAGCCCAGGATGTGATCCTGGAGACCCCAGATAGAGTCCCACATGAGGCTCCTTGCAGGGAACCTGCTTCTCCCTCTGCCTGTATCTCTGCCTCTCTCTCTCTCTCTCTCTCTCTCTGTCTTTCATGAATAAATAAATAAAATCTTTTAAAAATATACTGAAAGAAAGTAGATTATGGAGTGCCTGGGTGGCTCAGTTGGTTAAGCAAGGGACTCTTGATTTTGGCTCAGGTCAGGATTTCAGGGTCATGGCATCAAGACTCAAGTCAAGCTCTGTGCTCAACATGGAATCTGCTTGAGATTGCCTCTCTCCCTCTGCCCCTCCCTAACCTCCATGCTGCAGTTCCCCACCCACTTCCTTATCCCTGGTTTTCATGTACACTCACCCTCTCTCTCTCAAAAAAGAAAAAAAAAGGAATACAGAAAAGAAGAAAGAAAGAAAAAGAAAGAAGAAAGAAAGAAAGAAAGAAAGAAAGAAAGAAAGAAAGAGTCCCTGCTCAGTGGGATACAGAAAGAAAGAGAAGAAAGAAAGAGAAAGAAAGAAAGAAAGAAAGAAAGAAAGAAAGAAAGAAAGAAGAAAGAAAGAAGAAAAGAAAGAAAGAAAGAAAGAAGAAAAAAAGAAAGAAAGAAGAAAGAAAGAAAGAAAGAAAGAAAGAAAGAAAGAAAAAGAAAGAAAGAAAGAAACTCGATTGGTATTTACCTAGGACTGCCTGTGATGATGATGGAGAGGAATAAGTCACTATGAATAGGCATGGAATTTCTTTTAGGGTGGCAAAATGTTGTGAAAGTAGATAGTCTTGATTGTTTCATAGGCTTCTATACTAAATACCATTAAATCATATACTTTAAATGAGCGAATTGTTTAGTATGTGGATTATTTCTCAATAAAGCTATTAAAAACAAAAACATTAAATATAATGATTATTTGCACAGAATAAATGGCCATACAGTAACTTTTATCAAAAAATTATTTCCCATGAATAAAAGTATGTTAATATTGAATTAAAAATTAGTGTATATCAGTGACTTCGGATTACTACTATGATTAAAATACAGCATAATGTATATAGCTAATAACACTATAATATTTATTTGAAAATTGCAAAGAGTAGATCCAAAAGTTTCATCATAAGAAAAAATTATAATCGTGTGGTGATGGTTGCTATCTAGATTTATTGTGATGATAATTTTGAAATATATACAGTATCAAATCATTTGGTTGTATACCTGAAACCACTAATAATGTTATATGCTAATTATATTTCAATGAAAAAATGTGGAATCTATCTCTCCATGCTTTCATCTGGGCTAATGTCTTGACACATGTCACATGTAAACTCTTCCCAAAGGAAAAGAGGGTGGTAAAAGTCATGTTGTATAATCCCTAAAAGTTGGTGTGAGAGGCATTAAAGCTTTTCCTTTTGTGAAACAACCAATGCCCTGCAACAACTGTGGTTTGGTATAGCCCAATCTACACCCGTGAAATGAATGAGAACTGACATACCTGTGTCAATTGCCAGATGTCTGAATGAGGCCATCTTGGACCATGTACTCCATTCATTCCACAGAGAGTGTCTCCAGGTGAAACCAGAACACGGATCACCCAGCTGAATCCAGCCACATTGTAGAATCATAATCAAATATTGTATTTATTTAAAGACTTTAAATTTTGGTTTTGCAACTTAAAACTACTAATTCAGGGGGCTGGAGGTACCTGGGTGGCTCAGTCTGTTAAGCATCTACCTTCAGCTCAGATCATGGTTTCAGGGTCCTAGGATCTAGCTCTGCCTAGAGCTCCCTGCTCAGTGGGCAGTCTGCTACTCCCACTCTCTCTCCCTCTGTGCTCTGTCTCAAATAATTAAATAAATAATCTTAAAATAAATGAAAAAATAAAACTATTAATTTGGATATTATATTTTGTGATTGTTAGCCACTAATTTTTGCTTAGTGCTATTTCCCAGTATGTAACAATAGATATCTTACACACCTACTAAGTTCACACAAGGCAGAAAGCAGAAGATAAACACTGTGAAGTTTCAGGGGGCTGTCACATGGGTAGAGTTCTTAAAGTTCTGTGGCCTGAGGAATTCCACAATAAAAAAAAGAAGTGTTTTCTATTCACATCTCCTACCAGTTGGAAAGTGACACACTATTTTATGGGTCCAGGGTCATGGCCAGATAGCAGTGCAAATGGCCCACTGTGTGGTGAACTTTGGCCAGTGGGAAGAGAAAGACAATGGCTACATTATCCCAGATTTCTGGCTAAAGAAAAAGAATATATAGTCTCTCTTAAAAGGACTAGTGAGGTCAAGAAATTATCTGTGAAAGTGGTGAAACTACCCTTACACTGCATAGGAAGCATTTAAGTTTCCTCTAAGAGTACAAACATGTAAGGGTCCGGCATTTGGGATATTATATGAAAAAGGGGGGATCTCTGGGTGGCGCAGCGGGTTAGCGCCTGCCTTTGGCCCAGGGAGCGATCTTGGAGCCACGGGATCGAGTCCCACGTCGGGCTCCCGGTGCATGGAGCCTGCTTCTCCCTCTGCCTGTGTCTCTGCCTCTCTCTCTCTCTCTCTCTCTCTCTCTCTCTCTCTGTGACTATCATAAATAAATAAAAATTTAAAAAAAAAGAAAAAGGAAGAGGAGGTTTGATTAGAGTAGGAAGAGAAAAGAAAGAAAAGAAAGAATGAGGACAAAGGAAAGATCAGGAATGGGAGAAGAATAAGAAAGAATATTAGTGGTCAAGAGTCAATTTTAATGACTTATACTCAAAAAAGTAGAAGAATGAAAGCCTGCAGTACAATTTGCTCCAAGTATAGGGGGCGGGGCAGGATGGTGGAGGAGTAGGGGCCCCAACTCACCTGTCCCCACCAACTTACCTAGATAATTTTCAAATCATCCTGAAAACCCACGAATTCGACCTGAGATTTAAAGAGAGAACAGCCTGAATGCTACAGAGAGGAGTTTTCGCTTCTACCAAGGAAGGAACGTGTGGAAATTAAAAAAAAAAAAAAAAGAATCAAGTGGGAGAGGGGCCCCACAAGGAGTCAGACTAAGAGGGCGGCAAGAGCCTCCGGGGCAGGAAAGCCCAGGCCCAGAGAAGCAGGAACTTTAAAAACCCACACCGGATTCTTCCTGGACAGAAAGAAGCTCAGCAGGGAAACCAGGCAGGATCGCAGGAGGGGCAGTGGAGCCCCCAGGTCCCCGGGGTCACTAGCAGAGGAGGTGAGCCCTGGGGGAGAGCCCGCAGCACGCCCCAGCCCAAGCGGTTAAGGGCTGGAGCGCGACCGGGAGCGGCTTGGAGGCGGCTCCACCCGCGGAGGAGGCTGTGCACCCCGGGAGCGCAATTCCAGCAGCACAGGCCCTGGATCCCAGGGCGCCGAGGGACACAGCCCAGAATCCTGCGCTCCCCCGGGACAGGCAGAGGTAGGGAGGGCCCAGGACAGCGAGGGCGCTCCTGCTGCAGGATGCCCTGAGCTGTGCAGGTCAGCGCCCCCGCCCCTGGAGCATCCAGGCCCCTGGGGGTTGGGAGCTAGGGGAGTTACTGCAGGAGCTGACTCAAGGGCTGGAGAGCTGGCTGCTGCCACTGTTGTTGTTCCTCGGTGTCACCGTATGCCTGGGACAGAGTGGGGCCACCAGGGAGGAGGGGCCTCATGGGGTAAACAGCTCCCACTGAGCCCGGAACCGGCGGGGGGGAGAGGCAGCTCCCCCAGGTGCACACACCTGAAAATCAGCACAACAGGCCCCTCCCCCAGAAGACCAGCTGGAAGGACAGGGGAAGAGCAAGTTCTTTACCATGCAGCTCCAGGGGAAGTCAAAGGATTTACAGTATACAAAATCAGAGAATACCCCTCCTTTTATTTCTTCTTCCCTTTTCCAGTAAAAATTGTTTTTATATCAGACTGTAAATTTCCAATTTTTTTCTCTTTTCTCACCTTAACTACAGTATCTTACCACCTCTTCATTTTTTAAGATTCTTCCTTTTTGACTTTCATATTTCTATAATTACAGGTCTTAGATATATTTTTCACTTCTAGATTCCTTTCAACATACTCAACTTAATTTGGGGAGATATACGATATGTTTTGTTTTGTTTGTTTGTTTTGTGTTTTTTGTTTTCTCTGTTTCATCTTGTTCTACAATGGCGGAAGTTAATACCTTCTACACATGACCAGAATTAACCCAGAACCAAGTGATATACCATGCTGGCTCATTCTGTGAGATTCCTCGTTCCCATTCTGCCCCCCTCTTGTATCTCATTTATGTTTTGGTGGTCAATGTTGGGGCTTTCTACAAGTATTTCTGGTTTATTATAAATTTGGGATTGAGCATCTTCTAATATACAGAACTTAATATACTCAGAAACAAGAGGATCACCCTCTATAAGCCCTCAGGTAGACTGCATTATCTCTCCACTACAACTTCTACACCACCACCATCTCCCACTACCCCCCCTTTTTTTTTCTCCTTTTTTTTCCTTTTTTTCTTTCTTTTTCTTCTCTTCTTCTTTAGGATTCCTGGCCTTTTATTTTTTACTAATTTGTGTTAAAATTTGTTTCTCACTTTAGTGGTCCTATTGTCTTATTTCATTCTGGTCTTGTTTTCGATTTCTGGCCACTAACCTCAGCAGAATCTTTTAGGGTGAAATTTACTTAGGTCATGGTAGATATTCTTGATGTAGCCCACTCATACACCCAGTCTGGACGGAGCAAAATGACTAGAAAGAAAAACTCACCACAAAAGAATCAGAAGCAGTACTCTATGCCTCAGAGTTACAAAATTTGGATTACAATTTGACGTCAGAAAGCCATTTCAGAAGCAAAATTATCAAGCTACTGGTGGCTCTGGGAAAAACCTTAAAGGATTCGAGAGACTTCATGACTGCAGCATTTAGATCTAATCAGGCTGAAATTAAAAATCAATTAAATGAGTTGCAATCCAAACTGGTAACAATGAGGGTTAATGAGGTGGAAGAAAAGTGTATGACATAGAAGACAAGTTTATGGCAAGGAAGGAAGCTGAGGAAAAAAGAAAAAACAATTAAAAACCATGAGGAAAGGTTATGGGAAATAAATGACAGCCTCAGAAGGAAAAAGTCTACATTTAATTGGGGTTCCAGAGAGCACTGAGAGGAACAAAGGAACAGAAAGCATATTTGAACAAATCATAGCTGAGAACTTCCCTAATTCAGATCCAGGAGATAGAGAGGTCTCCCCCTAAAATCAATAAAAAGTTCTCAACACTTCAACATTTAATAGTGAAACTTGCAAATTCCAAATATAAAAAGAAAATCCTTAAAGTGGCAAGAGACAAGAGATCCCTAACTTATATGGGGAGAAATATTAGATTAACAGCAGACCTCTCCAGAGACCTGGAAGGCCAGAAAGGGCTGGCAGGATATGTTCAGGGTCCTAAATGAGAAGAACATGCAGCCAAGAATACTTTATCCAGCAAAGTTCTCATTCAGAAAGAGAGATAAAGAGCTTCCAAGACAGGCAGGAACTGAAAGAATATGTGACCACCAAACCAGCTTCGCAAGAAATATTAAGAGGGACTCTGTAAAAGAAAGAGGGAGCCCAAAGAAATAGTCCAGAAAAACAAGGACTGAATAGGTATTATGATGACACTAAATTCATATCTTTAATAGTAACTCTGAACATGAATCAGCTAAAAGACCACATTAAAAGATGCAGGGATTCAGACTGGATAAAAAAGCAAGATCTATCTATTTGCTTTCTTGAAGAGACTCATTTTAGACATAAGGACACCTACAGCCTGAAAAAGGAGAGATTGGAGAACCATTTACCATTCAAAAGGTCTTCAAAAGAAAGCTGAGGTAGCAATCCTCATAGCAGATAAATTAAAGTTTATTGCGAAGACTATAGTAAGAGGGAAGAAGGACACTATATCGTACTTAAACTATCTATGCAACAAAAGGACCTAACAATCATGAATACTTATGCTTCTAATGTGGGAGCTGCCAAGTATATCAATTAATTAGTAACCAAACTAAAGACATACTTAGATAATAAAACACTAATACTGAGAGACTTCAACACAGCACTTTCTGCAAATAACAGATTTTATAAGCACAACCTCTCCAAAGAAACAAGAGCTTTCAATGGTACACTGGACCAGATGGATTTCACAGATATTTTCAGAACTTTACATCCAAACACAACTGAATACACATTCTTCTCAAGTGCACATGGAACTTTCTCCAGAATAGACCACATACTGGGTCACAAATCAGATCTTAACTGATACCAAAAGATTGGAATTGTCCCTTGCATATATTCAGGCCATAATGCTTTGTAACTTGAACTTAATCACAAGAAGAAATTTGGAAGAAACTCAACACGTGAAGGTTAAAAGCATTCTGCTAAAAGATGAAAGGGTCACCAAGAAAATTAGAGAATAATTAAAAATATTCATGGAAACTAATGAAAATGAAATCACAACTATTTAAAATCTTTGGGATACAGCAAAAACTGTCCTCAGAGGGAAATACATTGCAATAAAAGCATCCCTCAAAAAATTGGAAAAACTCACATATGCAAGCTAACCTTGCACGTAAAGGAACTGGAGAAAGAACAGCAAATAAAACCTACACCAAGCAGAAGAAGAGAGTTAATAGAGATTCGAGCAGAACTCAATGAAATAGAGACCAGAAGAACTGTAGAACATATCAACAAGACCAGGAGTTGGTTCTTTGAAAGAATTAATAAGATAGATAAACCATTGCCAGCCTTACTAAAAACAAAAGAGAATAGATTCAAATTAATAACATCATGATTGAAAAGGGAGATATCACAACCAATTCCAAGGAAATACAAACGATTTTAAAAACAGATTATGAGTGGCTATACGCCAATAAATTAGGCAATCTAGAAGAAATGGGCACATTTCTAGAAAACCACAAACTACCAAAACTGGAACAGGAAGGAATAGAAAACCTGAACGGGTCAATAACCAAAGAGGAAATTGAAGCAGTCATCAAAAACCTCCAAGACACAAAAGTCCAGGGCCAGATGGCTTCCCAAGGAATTTTATCAAAAGTTTAAGGAAGAAACAATACCTATTCTACTAAAGCTGTTCTAAAAGATAGAAAGGGATGGAATACTTCCGAACTCATTCTATGAGGCCAGCATCACCTTAATTCCCCAGATGAAGACTCCAACAAAAAGGAGAATTATAGCTCAATATCCCTGATGAACACAGATGCAAAAATTCTCGACAAGATACTAGCCAATAGGATCCAACAATACATTAAGAAGATTATTCATCATGAACAAGTGGGATTTATCCCCGGGATGCAAGCCTGGTTCAACACTCATAAAGCAATCAACGTGATAGATCATATCAACAAGAGAAAAACAAGAACCATTTGATCGTCTCAATAGATGCAGAAAAAGTATTTGACAAAATACAGCATCCATTCCTGATCAAAACTCTTCAGAGTGTAGAGATAGAGGGAACACACCTCAGCATCTTAAAAGCCATCTACGAAAAGTTCACAGCAAATATTATCCTCAATGGGGAAACACTGGGAGGATCTTCCTTAGATCAGGAACACGACAGGGATGTCCACTCTCACCACTACTATTCAACATAGTACTAGAAGTCCTAGCCTCAGCAATGAGGCAACAAAAAGAAATAAAAGGCAATCAAATCGGCAGAGAAGAAGTGAAACTCTCCCTCTTTGCAGGTGATATGATACTGTACATAGAAAACCCAAAAGAGGGGATACCTGGGTGGGTCAGTGGTTTAGTACCTGCCTTCGGCCCAGGCCGTGATCCTAGAGTCCCAGGATCGAGTCCCATATTGGGCCCCCTGCATGGAGTCTGCTTCTCCCTCTGCTTGTGTCTCTGCTTCTCTCTCTCTCTCTCTGTATCTGTCATGAATAAATAAATAAAAAATCTTAAAAAAAAGAAAGCCCAAAAGACTCCTCACCAAGATTGTTAGAACTCATACAGAAATTTGTCAGTGTGGCAGGATACAAAATCAATGCCCAGAAATCAGTGGCATTTCTATACACTAACAATGAAACTGAAGAAAGAGAAATTAAGGAGTCAATCCCATCTATAATTGCACCCAAAAGCATAAGATACCTAGGAATAAACCTAACCAAAGAGGTAAAGGATCTATACCCTAAAAACTACAGAACACTTTTGAAAGAAATTGAGGAAGACACAAAGAGATGGAAAAATATTCCAACTTATGGATTGGAAGAATTAATACTATGAAAATGTCTATGCTACCCAGGGCAATTTACACATTCAATGCAATCCCTATCAAAAAACCATGGACTTTCTTCAGAGAGTTGGAACAAATCATCTTAAGATTTGTGTGGAATCAGAAGAGACCCCTAATAGCCAAGGGTATATTGAAAAAGAAAACCAGAGCCGGGAACACCACAATGCCTGATTTCAAGGTTGTACTACAAAGCTGTGATCTTCAAGACAGTGTGGTACTGGCACAAAAACAGACACATAGATCAATGGAACAGAATAGAGAACCCAGAAATGGACCCTCAAGTCTATGGTCAACTAATATTCGACAAAACAGGAAAGACCATCCACTGGAAAAAGGACAATCTCTTCAATAAATTGTGCTGGGAAAATTGGACAGCCACATGCAGAAGAATGAAACTACACCATTCTCTTACGCCATACACAAAGATAAACTCAAAATGGATGAAAGATCTAAATGTGAGACAAGAATCCATCAAAATCCTAGAGGAGAACACAGGCAACACCCTTTTTGAACTTGGCCACAGCAACTTCTTGCAAGATACACCTCTAAAGGCAAGGGAAACAAAAGCAAAAGTGAATTATTTGGACTCTTCAAGATAACAAGCTTCTGCACAGCAAAACAAACAGACAAGAAAGCTAAAAGACAACCTACAGAATAGGAGAAGATATTTGCAAATGACCTATCAGATAAAGGCCTAGTATCCAAGATCTATAAAGAACTTATTACTCTACAGCAAAGAAACAAACAACCCAATCATGAAATGGGCAAAAGACTTGAACAGAAATTTCACTAAAGAAGACATAGACATGGCCAACAAGCACATGAGAAAATGCTCTGCATCACTTGCCATCAGGGAGTGATGGCAAAAGAGGGAAATACAAATCAAAACCACAATGAGATACCACCTCACACCAGTGAGAATGGGGAAAATTAAGACAGGAAACAACAAATGTTGGAGAGCGTGTGGAGAAAGGGGAACCCTCTTGCACTGTTGTGGGAATACTGGTACAGCCACTCTGGAAAACTGTGTGGAGATTCCTCAAACAGTCAAAAATAGAACTACCCTACGACCCAGCAATTGCACTGCTGGGAATTTACCCCAAAGATAAAGATGCAGTGAAATGGCAGGACACCTCCACCCCAATGTTTATAGCAGCAAGGTCCACAATAGCCAAACTGTGGAAGGAGCCTCAGTGTCCATCAAAAGATGAATGGATAAGGATGTGGTCTATATATACAATGGAATGTTTCTCAGCCATTAGAAATGACAAATACCCACCATTTGCTTCAACATGGATAGAACTAGAGGGTATTATGCTGAGTGAAGTAAGTCAATCGGAGAAGGACAAACATTATATGGTCTCATTCATTTGGGGAATATAAAAAATAGTGAAAGGGATTATAGGGGAGAGGAGAGAAAATGAGTGGTTAAATCAGAGAGGGAGACAGAAAATGAGAGACAGACACCTAATTCTTGGAAACCCACAAGGGGTGGTGGAAAGGGAGGTGGGCAGGGAGATGGGGTGACTGGGTGATGGGTACTAAGGGGGCACTTGACAGAATGAGCCCTGGGTGTTATGCTATATGTTGGCAATCAAACTCCAATAAAAAATATACAAAAAAAAAAAAGTTGTTCCAAGTATAAACTATAAGTGACTTTCCCAGCAATTTCTCCAGATATCAGCAGAGATTCAATTAAAAAGAAAAGCAATAAACTCCAATGGCACTATTGAACCAACTCTTTTCCAATCAAATAGAACTGTCAAAAGAGCAGAGGAAATAAATTTCAATAGGAAAATACCTCCAAAATAGATATTTTAATATATGCATTACATTAAATATTTAGCATATTTATGCATATTTAAACACATTAATCCCATGAGCAAGATATCACTCATAAAACAATTCTTCATTTGGATTCTTGCTATGGCCCTAAATCAATAATTGATTTGTTTTCAAATTTAGCAAATAAAGATAAATTTAACATTTTTAAAAAGTTGTTAAAGACATCTTGAAATTGTAGCTCATTGTTAGTTCTCCGTTGTGGTTCTGAATATGGAGGGAGACTTTGGGAGAAAGCTTTCCCCAAGGTCATTAACATTTTCATCATTCTCTTATAATAGACCTTGTAAGAAGATGAGAAAGGAGCATAGTAAACATACTACAAATGGCAGGTTTCAGTGGGTGACAGAATCAGCAAGGACAATATGACTTTTACCAGACCTTGAGTTGGGGGTTCTAGGAATTTCTGATACTAATTATTCACAAAGCAATTCCTAAGGCATTAGTCTGTTGTGGAGCGCTGCACCCAAACTGCCTCAGAAGAAATGGCAAAATAAATAAAAATTCAAGCCCTGGACAATACTGGTGAGATTTATTTTCTTCTAAAATTAAAGTAAAAAAGAATATAGAAAAAGGGGATTAAATAAAATTGCTTTACTGTTCCCTGTAAAGACAATTGCAAGAAACTAGTCTCAGAAGTAAGCAGAAAATAAAATTATTAAAATGATGATCAGATAATAATGTGCATCTATACATGATTATAAAATAAGTAGAAGGATTGTGAACATGAAAATATAAATAATTTCAAAACAAATTGACATTGTCAAGTTTGAAATGCTCAGAAAATGGAGGAAGAAATTCTTTGAGATGAGTCTTAATTCAAGGAATAATAAGAGTTCCTCAAGGACCATATAGATTGAATAACAGAAGCACAAAACCGAGGTTTCTGTTTATATGCCCAGATTCTTCTAGTTGAAAGCCAAACAATGTAATTTACAGGTATCAAAAACTACTAGTATTGAGACCTCTTAAATTGAAGGACTTTCCCAGTGGAAATAGTGTTTTGGGATATTTTTTTTGTTCTTTTAATTCGGAAGGAAAAAGAGAATGAACATGTCAAAGCAGGGTGAAGTATTCTTGTGTCCGAATCTGAATTATTATTACTATTATGATTTTTACCATTGTTATTATTATCATTATTTTGTGTCCTATAAGGAAAGGCACACATGTAACAATGACTCTGTCAGCTCTAATATACAGAAAACATAGTGCTGTAGTTTCCCAAAAGCTGGAAGAGCCAAACACACTGTTGCTGCAAAGGGACAGCTGAGAGCACACAGTTTAGCAGAAGCTATATGTGATACACGTGACAGGTCATGAGGGGATATGGCCTCAGACAGACAAAATTCCTTCTTTTTTTTTAAGATTTTATTTATTCATTCATGAGAGACACAGAGAGAGAGAGAGAGGCAGAGACACAGGCAGAGGGAGAAGCAGGCTCTATGCAGGGACCCTGATGTGGGACTCGATCCCAGTACTCCAGGATCACGCCCTGGGCTGAAGGCAGGAGCCAAACTGCTGAGCCACCCAGGGATCCCCTAGACAAAATTCCTAATGACATTAGACACTGTGCAATTCCATCCCAACCTACTACTCAAGGAATCGTTTACATTTGTGGCTTAGCTTGAGGAGAAATTTTAGTTTTCTTTTTTTTTTTTTTTTTAAAGATTTGTTTATTTATTCATTCAGAGAGAGCGAAGAGAGAGGCAGAGACACAGGCAGAGGTAGAAGCAGGCTCCATGCAGGGAGCCCGATGTGGGACTCGATCCTGGGTTTCCAGGATCACACCCCGGGCTGCAGGCGGCGCTAAACCACTGCGCCACCGGGGCTGCCCAAATTTTAGTTTTCAATCAAAACTATTGCACATACTTCTTTCCAATACTCCAATGACCTCACTAGAGGACCTAAAATCCCAGCACTGAAGATGCATCTGATATGGTCCATTTCTAAATCTAAAGTATTAAAAGTATTTCCAGTGATGACCGCTTCAAAATATCTAATGCATCCCGAGTGGGAGAATTAATATAAACTAGCATAAAACTTGAAAGATTCAAAGGACACCTGAAGGAATTAGTGAGATGAAGGGCAGAGTCCTTCCTTTTTTCTTTCTCTCTGACATTTGTTTTATATAATAGTTACTTAAAAGTAATTCCTGAGGAAACCTCAAACACCGAGTCTGAAGATGAGAAATCACCCCAGATTTTACTTTTTCTCCTTTGTCTTGATGTGTGTCCAGTGGTTCCTTTCATTGCTTTGTCTTCTTTTATCTCTGCCTCTTCATCAGGATTTCATGACTATTCCAAGCTGACAGAATGGATTTCCTTTCATAGTAGAAATAACTGTTCATATGATAGATGGCATTGAACTGAAACTTTCTCATTTCACAAATAGGATGACAGAAGTCCTGTGAGGCTAAATGATTTATCTAGAAATACAGCACCAAGTCTCAGAATGAGACATGTATAATTTTTGTCCTCTTTCTGACTGTACCCACCACCTCTTGATAAAAAGAGCCTGGTATCAAATGGGGACCATAAATTCACGTACTCAAAGATTAGAGTATCCTAAGGAGAATCTGTGGAGGTCATCCACATTCAATTACTGAACTCTCATGGCAGTATTCAGAAGGGAAAATATGGGTGTATGTTTTCATTTCTGTACCAAAAATAAGATGAGCTTTTCCAGATATATAAATATTACCATATCCCCCAACATTGAGTTGTTTCAAAATCACATTAGGTTCCTATACAGAATTAGAACTAGCAAATTTCTAGAAACAAACAGATGAGTAAAACTTTTCATAAAAGCAAGATTCTTGATTAGATATGAGACTTAGAGGATTTGCTTTATCTCTTTGGGATTTATTTCCTCATCTGATGTGAATGAATTGACTAAAAATGCAGGTAAGATGATCACACATCAATTTCTGTAAGTATTTTGGCCAAGCAGCCATAACTACACATTTTTCAAGTTCCAGCTACTATGATTCTCCAATAATTTTAAGTCAGAAATAAATGTCATTGTTCCTTGTTATGTTTTTCTTTCAGATAATTTCATTGTCTCTTGGGAACTGGGTGTGCTAGACTAATTCCATGGAAAAAAGGAATAATGTAACTGAGTTCATTTTCTGGGGTCTTTCTCAGAACCTAGAGGTTGAAGAAGTTTGTTTCGTGGTGTTTTCTTTCTTCTATACGGTCATTCTTCTTGGCAACCTCCTCATCATGCTGACTGTTTACATGGGCAACCTTTTCAAGTTTCCCATGTATTTCTTCCTCAACTACTTGTCTTTTGTGGATATTTGTTACTCTTCAGTCACAGCTCCCAAGATGATTGTTGATCTATTAGCCAAGAGCAAAACTATTTCCTATGTAGGGTGCATGTTGCAACTCTTTGGAGTACATTTCTTTGGTTGCACAGAGATCTTCATCCTTACTGTAATGGCCTATGATCGTTACGTGGCTATCTGTAAACCCCTACACTATACCACCATCATGGACCGGAACAGATGCAATAAAATGTTGTTGGGAACCTGGATAGGAGGGTTCTTACACTCCATTATCCAGGTGGCTCTGGTAGTTCAGTTACCCTTTTGTGGACCCAGTGAGATCGATCACTACTTTTGTGATGTCCACCCTGTGTTGAAACTTGCCTGCACAGATACATATATTGTTGGTGTTGTGGTGACAGCCAACAGTGGTACCATTGCTCTAGGGAGCTTTGTTATCTTGATAATTTCCTATACTGTCATCCTGGTGTCCCTGAGAAAACACTCAGCAGAAGGTAGGCGCAAAGCACTCTCCACCTGTGGCTCCCACATTGCTGTGGTCATAATCTTTTTTGGCCCATGTACTTTCATGTACATGCGCCCTGATACTACCTTTTCAGAGGATAAGATGGTAGCTGTATTTTACACGATTATCACCCCCATGTTAAATCCTCTGATCTATACACTCAGAAATGCAGAAATAAAAAATACAATAAAAAGACTGTGGGGCAGGAAGGTTTTCTCAGAGGCTAACGATAAATAGCTGAAAATAATAATTTAAGATGAATGATCTTAAATTTTCTTTTCTGTTCAAAGACGACAGTAACAACGACTTCACATGGGTTTTGGAGGAACAAAAGAGATAATAAAACATTCTACACAACTGAGGTATTATTTATCATCATTATATTCTAATATTTCATATGTAGGTAAATTTTCTGAAAGACCTAGGCTAGAGGAATCTTATTAAAATCAGAAGCTCAGCACCATTGTTTTCTTCTTCCCATTTTGGACTCTGCCATTTTCCTTAAAGAATGAGAGTCTACTGGAAGTATTTAAGGCCATTTTCTATCATTTAGAACTGTGATGGAAACATATTGAGCACTCAATATGAATATGTTACTTGCACAATAGGATACAGGAAGAATAAGAGAGATCTGAGCTATAGGGTTCTGATCTAAGCCAAAACACAGTAGAAACTAAACCTAGCAAGGCTTCAAAAGGAGGGGAGCTATGTGCATATGAAAAAGAGATAAAATACACTTAAAAAACAAAAGATCTGTCCTAATCCTCTGCTCTGGAGAGAAAGCTTTCCATTCTCTAGGACTCATTTTCTTTACCCAAATAGTAAGGAAACTGGAGGAAAAATTGCCTCAAAGATCTGCATTGTAATTCTAATATCCCATTCATATGCTCCTGCTACCTGACTAATCTTGACTTGTCTGTAGCCACTGGTCTCCAATTGACATGCAGTTACTAAAAGGAAAAACTGAGGAAATTGAAAATAAATACACATGTGATGAGTAAGTGACTTGATTCAAACAACAGGGCAAATAAAATACTGAAAGGACTGACTGGGAAACTGTATTTTCTCCAGTGTTTGAACCAAGCAGTTTTACTGAACACAGTGAGCCCTTTATCACACATCTCTTCTTCACTTCCTGCAATCTGAGCTTTATTTTTCTATAACAAATGAACACATCACTGATTATTCTTCTTATTACTTCCTTGTCTTTTGCAAAGATCTGATTATTCTGTTACTGCCTGTACCTGGGTAAGTGTTTATGGTAGAGTGTGTATGTGTGTGTGTGCACATTACATTAAGATCTGTACATAGTCTTTGAAAAGATCATCCCTGAAAAAAATAAAATAAAAAATAAAATAAATAAATAAAAAGATTATCTCTGCTGTTGATGCATTCACATAGATAAAGAAGAGAAAGACTAAAAGTAGTACCATATCTGGAATAGACGTTACAATTAAGAAACTTTAGCCCTGGAAATACACAAAATCATGTTTATTGTCCCAGTTTGGAATCTCAATGGACTTCCACTTGCTCAGTTTTTAATGATGACTAGATCAGTACTTCTCTAGTTTGTTTGATCATGGGAGTCATTTGGAGAAACTTTTGAAGAGATAAAGTATCTGTGTTATGAGTTTCCAATTTATTAAGCCATAGTTAAGGGCCATTCAAAATCCATATTTTAATAAGCTCATCTTGTAATTGCTATACAGACAGTGGCACATCTGAGCACTTCAATTTGGAAATACTGGGAATAGATGATACTTGATGTTCTTAGAGCACAGGAGAACTCTGAGTCAATGAAATCCAAGGAGTCGCACCTTTAAATATATGCCCCTGTCTATTCTACTAACTGATGCAAAGGAACTAAATTTGAACTAAATTTAGAAAAGAGTGCAATAAATGAAAGTATCCATTTGTAACTTTCCTCCACAACACTCTTTTAGTCATGCCTTTGAACTAAAGTTTTGACTGGTAAGGGATATTCATTCTTTTTGTTTTTTAAAGGTTTTATTTATTTATTCATGAGAGACACAGAGAGAGAGAGGCAGAGACACAAGCAGAGGGAGAAGCAGGCAGAGGGAGAAGCAGGCTCCATGCAGAGAGCCCGAAGTGGGACTCAATCCTGAGCCTCCAGGATCATGCCCTGGGCTGAAGGCAGGCTCTAAACTGCTGAGCCAGCCAGGGATCCCCAAGGGATATTCATTTTATTGAACATCTGACATCCCTTAGAAAATAAAAACTTACAGATTTATTACTCTCAGAGACTAAGAAGAAGGACATAGTAAATGGTATTTAGATTTCTATCAATGACTTTCTACATTTACTCTTTTTTTTTTTCTACATTTACTCTTGTTCACAAAAGGTCCTCAGAGTCAATCCCAATCAGAGGTGCTCAGATGGTCTATTCTTGGTTCCTTGGAAAAAGATCATTTCTTTCATTAGACTCTCCCCAGTTTCAGTAAGGGTGATTCTGGTTTATACCATTTTATTTCATAGACATGTGATCACAGCCTTGCCTGCCAACCCCTGGAGTTTTATATTTTTTGTAGTTTTTCAACCTTGCTGTTATAAGATGACAGATTGACTTTGTTTAAAGCCTTCATTGATTGAAATAAATGGCAACCCTTCTGATTTTCCAGATAGATAAATTAGTCTGTTTCACAGTAGAAAATAAAAATGTATCTCCTTTTATCTTACAACTAGTGTTTATACTTCTGTCCTTAGGAGTAGCAAAACATTTTTAACATGGTTTCTTGCACTGCTCAGTTTAATATGTAAAATATTTTCATCTTCCTCCATATGTAATCCCTTTATTCATTTTAACATATCCTGGAAATTAAAACATTTATCATATGTCAGAGGCTCTACAATTTATCATTTTTATAATAACATTGTGGGAGTACCTCACTTTGACAGTGTTTCAATATATCCGTATCTTTCATAGTGACCAGTTTTGTTCTGAGGTATAATGCAAACTTCGTTACTTTTTTCAAATCTTCAAAATATGTCTTATTTTACATTCTAGTATTTAAAAATCCACCAGAGAAGTGCACCACAGTATAAAGAGAGACAGACAAAGCCGAACTTCCTAAGTCAAGGGTAATGTCAAACATCACATGCACAGAATATAAATTTTCATTTTAACAAAGATTAAGATAGCATTTTTCTTTTATGCCTTATAAAAATAGAGCCGCATTAGGTATACCTGAACTTACCCTAGATCAGCTACACCCCACCTTTTGCAAAGACACATGAGCAAAAACTAAATGCTTGTTGTATAAGCTACAAATATTCCAAAGGCTTGTTTACACAATATTATTGAGCTGTCTGATCCAAGAATAGCATGGTCAAACTGTAGAAGTGGGGATTCGAAGGCCTACTCCTGAGCTAGTAACACCTCCAGTATGTTTAGTGTAAGATAACTTGAAAGGAGTAGTATAAAAGGCCAAGTAAGAAGGAATGGATATGAGGGACAGCACATAACCTTGATTATACACATAAGGGACCAATTCTAACCTAAATATACATCCAACTTCCCTTTCACTATTTCAACTATGGATAACAAATAGGAAAAGAATGACATATTTATTATTCTTGGGTAGCTTCCATTCCAACCCTCACTTGTTGATAAATTATGAGAAGAATGTTAACAAAGGATAAATAACAGCCAGGTTCAAATGGACTTCTGAAAGGCCTGTCTTCTTTGGGGAAAAACCAAACAGCAAATTTGTCACAGTGAGCAAATTTAATTCATTATCAGAGAATGTAGCCTGTATATGCATCAATAACAGGCTTATTAAAAATAAGCACCAGAATTAGGCAAAAGCCCATACAGCTATACACATTTTTTTTTTTGGACATAACTGCCACCAGATCAACATCAAAACATGAATCCTGACTTAATCTGCTATTGTCCTTCTTACCTCCTTTTCAATATACTTCATTATTTTTCTGCCTCCCATTATGTTCTAAGTTTCTTAATTTGCAGACAGTACCCATGTCAAGGTCTTTTGGGGAAGGAAAAAATTTGCTGAAATATCATCAACTATGGCTAATTCCTGTAAATGTACTCCTCACCTTAAAACCCAGATTCCTTCAGACCCATTAATAAAGAGAACAAGCCCATGGCTGCCAGAGGGAATGTAGATGGAGTGGAGTCAGGCAAAATGGGAGGGAATTGGAAGATACAGGCTTCTGGTTATGGAATGAATAAGTCACAGGAATAAAAGGCATAGCATAGTGAATGTAGTCTATTGGTATTATAGTAGCAGTGCAGAGGGACAGGTGGTAGCTACACTTGTGGTGAGCACAGCAAAACAGAGATTGGTAGAATCTTTATGCTGTACACCTGAAACTAAAGCAACATTCGGTATCAACTGTAATCCCAAACAAAGAAACAAACAAAAGAAACAGATTTCTGGTGCACAAAGGACAGGAATACTTGAAGTAAATACAATTCAATTTCTTTACGGGGACTTACTGAAGAGGATGGAGCACCAGAAAATAACAAGTCTGTGCCTCTCATATTTGGAAACTTGATGAACCCATTCTCTGGGTCTTGGTTCCTCTTCTCATGTTCGTGGATGGCCCTAGATGATGTCAGAGGCCCCTTCCAATTCAGAAAATTTGAGAATTCTTGTATAAACTGGAAACACCTCAATGCACCGAAGTTGATCTTGGCCTATACTCCAGTTTTCAGTGAGTTGCATCTGCTTCTCAAACTAACTTTCTCTGTTTCTCACTAGTATAAGGGACTGCCTGAGTCTAAGTGAGACAGATTTGCATCGCACAAATGGTAGAAGGAAAATGTCAAAATATGCCATTTGCATTAAGAGCAGTGAGGATCTACAGAATGTACCCCAGGGACATCTATGTCTTCAGCTATATAGCTTCCCTTTTTAAAAAAATATTATTTATTTATTGGGAGGGGGAGGTAAGAGCAGAGGGACAAGCTGGCTCCCCATTGAAATTCCAGTGCAGAGCTCAATTCGAGCATCTTGAAATCATGACCTGAGCTAAAGTCAGATACTTAACCAACTGAGCCACCTAGGCAACACTCAGCTGTGTGGCTGCTTAAGCTCAGGGTCTTTTACAGAATGGGAGATTTTCCACATTGCACATTTACAAAAAGCATCAATTTGCACATTCATGAAGGATTTTAAAATGAGGTTATTTTATGAGGTCATGGAGTTACATTCAAAGGATTGAAAAGTGGTGTTCATTATCCTATTTGAAACTTCTTTTTTTTTTTTTAATTTGAAACTTCTAATTCCTGGAATACACCATCATTAGGGTACTAAGAATTAATTACAATAACGACAGTGTGAATAGTGTAATTACCTGAATTCCATTATTTTACAAGCATTATCTGTTTATGTAAAGGGTTAAAATATACAATAACACTTGCAAATTTGGGGGCATTGCTTGCTTCTTCTATTGCAATGGACACCAGTAAAAAATGGAGTGCTTAAGACCTCTCTGTCTTTGTAAGAGGTGTCTCAGTCGAAAATCTGTTTCCTAAAGCAAGGCATAACTGTCAGACCACGCAGTCTTTATAGCGTGCCCTGATAATAGTGCTATATGTCCACTATGTCTGGGATCATGATGGACAGAATATTCCAAAATGCCAGACATAAGTTCCAGAATGTTAAAGCTGGCAGGGACATGGAGGTCATATGATTCATCCCCTTTACATAGGTTCAGAAAAATAAAGTAACAGAAAGAAGGTGGTTAAGGGCCCTCTCTCTTCAAGTCTTGCAACTTTTGATGACAACACACCACTTCTCTGTACCTGCCATATTTGCTGACATTAGGATGCTGTGGATAGAAGGTGATCCAGAGGATGGTTTGAACACCAGGGACTTCATTTCCCTTCAAATCGTGCATCCCGGCACCACATTTTCCTCATGGCATTCTTCATGTCTGTGTTTCTCAATGTGTAGATGAGAGGGTTGAACATGTGGGCAATCATGGTATAAAATAGGGCAAACACTTTGTCATTACTGACGGAATCAGTCATGGGGACATATGTGAAGATGAGAGGCAAGAAGAACATGAACACAACAGTGATGTGTGAGCCACAGGTAGAGAGGGCTTTGCGGCAGCCCTGGGATGAGTAGGTCCTCAGGGTAGACAGGATGATGATGTAAGAAATTACCAAGGCAACAAAGGTCAAAATGGACAGCACTCCTGTGGTAGTAATGATCACAATAACCAACAAGCTAGTATCCATGCAGGCCAGCTTCAGCAAGGGGAAAACATCACAGAAATAGTGGTCTTCTGATTGGGGCCACAGAAGGGAAATTCAATAATAATCAATACTTGCATGATTGAATGGGTAAATGCTCCGAGAATTGAGGCCATTACAAGGACATAGCACACCTGTCTGCTCATAATGACCATATAGTGAAGGGGTCTGCAGATGGCTGCATATCGGTCATAGGCCATGGCCACCAAGATGAAGATCTCAGTGGCACCAAAAAAATGGGCATAAAACATCTGGGCCATGCAGCCATTGTAGGAGATGGTCTTCTGCTGGGCCAGTAGGTCTGTGAAGTGAAGCAGACATCCATGAAAGATAGGTAGCTCAGGAAAAAGTACATGAGCTGTTCACGGAGACGGCTGCCCCTGATTGTGAGAAGATAGAGCAAGTTTCCTGAGAGAATTGCAATGTAGCAAAGTACGAACAGCACAAAGTAGGCAGCCTTTGCATCCTCCTCACTAAAAAGTCCCAAGAGATTAAATTCTGTGATATTTTCATGTCCCAATTCTTCTGGGGGTGTGATTATGTAGAGGGGAAAGTTAACATACTGGAAACACCCAACTTTTTTAAATTATTGATTTATTTTAAAAGTCATTCATTTATTTGATAAATATACGTAGGTTATTATGATGAAAACACCAAAATTAATGCTAAGGGTGCAGCTATACAAAATACCTACAATCTATCAACAAGTAGATATAGTTCTTTAGAGTAGCCATAGCTAATAATAATAGCTCAAATAATTAATTGAAAATATAATAAATCCCAAAGTCTCATGCTTACTATGAATGAATAAAATGATGAATAATTGGAAGATGCAATGTTCTTTTTTAGGTTAATTTTGAGATGTGATTTCAGAAGTATACCTTAAGAGTAATTTTTGAGTCTCTGTTATGTATAAACAGTATGAGGTTATCTCTTCATCAATGGCATTCTTACCATTCTCAGTCCTTCCCAGGAACTAAATCTGTGCTGAACCTTGAAAATTCAGTAGCATCATTAATCATTAGTGAGTTCATCATTTTAAATATTAGATCTCTAAATGACAATTTAATAAAGTGCCTTTAACACCTTTTGCAAACATTGAGCAAAGATTAGATCGTTGGGGAAGAGTTGCTCCACTGTATGAGGTTCCAGTATATTTGTGGCTTCCTGGAATTGACCTCATTTCCCAGTTCACTTTTCAGTCTAACCCAGGAGTTTTCATCCCTTAGTCCCACTTTCTGTCACTTTCCAGTAAGACAGCACCCCTGCAGGGTCAAATTGCATCCAGAGATCCTTTTTCACTAGGTCTGTTTTAAAACCATGTATTTCTTTTAATTTAAGCACTTTCTTTCCTTAACAGACTCATGGGTCCCAGTCCTGAAATATTTTAACTAAAAATAACATATTGCTTTGGTGCAAAATATTAAACTATATCTCTTACTTCCTTTTGGCAAAAAATGTACCACAAAACTGCTAAACTCAATGCCCAGCTCTATAAAACATAAACACTACAGACTGATTAACAGGTGTCAGCCAGTTTGTGAAGGGTTATAACAACATTTGAACAATACTTTTTATTTTTAGAAAAAGGTACATTTGGCAAAGAGATTTTTAATAGGATTTGATGGAGTTTGTGGACTTTCAGTTTGAATTCCATCCATGAACCACAAATTAACAACCTGTGGTCTAATTTCTTGAAAAAAATCTCTGAAAAATATCACTGTCACATAAATAAAACCAATTGCAATGATTCTGGGATATGGTGTTATTTGTTTAAAATAAACAGTTCAATATTACTTAATCTGTGAGTTATCTATTCTGTCCTTTTTTAAAAAGATTTTATTTATTTCTTCATGAGAGATACAGAGGGAGAGGCAGAGACATAGGAAGAGGGAGAAGCAGGCTCCATGCAGGAAGCCTGATGTGGGACTTGATCCCGCAACTCCAGGAACACTCCCTAAGTCAAAGGTAGACGCTCAACCGCTAAGCCACCCAGGCTTCCCTATTCTGTCCTTAAAAACAGAATTCCCTCATTGAATATAGAATTGTATTACAAGATTAAAAAGATTATAACGAATTAAAAGATTATACCATGTTTATGGCTAGGGAGGATCAATATAAGAAAGATGTCAATTCTTCCCAATTAATACATTCAATAATTTAAACAAAAATTCTGACATTTTTCATCAAAAATCTGGTTCTAAAATTTAGAAAGAATAGCCAGAGTAGCTAATCTAACTTTTTCAAAGAGATCAAAGAGGATAGACATATCTTTCAGAATTGAAATATACTATAAAGCTATAGCAATTAAAAAGTTGTAGGTAGAGGCATCTGGGTGGTTCAGTTGGTTAAGTGTCCAACTCTTGTGATCTTAAGGTCATGAGATCAAGCCCCAAGTTGGGCTCCATACTCAACACAGGGTCTGCTTGAGATTCTCTCTCCCTCTGTGTCTGCCCCTCTTGGCTGTGTTCTCTCTCTGTATCAAGAATAAATAAATAAATCTTTTTTAAAAAGTTGTAGGTAAAGACAGACTGCTGGACTTGAAGACAGTCAATAAATAAATACATATATATCGGAATTTGTTCCATATTTAAGTTGAAATTTCAAATTGATTTAAACTCCAGGAAATCAATTTGATTTGAATTTTAATAACTGAGGACTTTAAATCTCTCTCTGAAAAAAATATCACTCATAAGGCACAAAAAATTATAATCCAGATGGTCAAAAAACACAAATGTATCAAAAAAAAGAAAAAAAAATGAGAATAATTAGAATGGGTTTATATCTTATGTAGGAACATTTTTAAAGCAAAGAACATAAAACAAATTCATAAAAATATAAAATCTATTTTAAAATCTTCCATATGACAAAACTTCATATAAACCAAATATTTTTAAAAGCAGCAAATGGGAGTAATTATTTATAAATCCTGTGAATTGATCACATAAAGATAAGTAGCCCAATTTTCTAAAAGAGCAAAATTTTGGGAAGGCAATACACAGAAAGAAAATCACAACTGCCCAAATATATATAAAAATATTCAACCTCATTAGAATTAGGGAGATGCAGATGAAACAGGAATGAGATATTATATTCTCACTCATCAACTTCATAAAACTAAAATTTCAAAAGGTATTCATTAAAATTTTTTATGAGTGACCCAGCAAAACTACCTCAGAAACTATACAAAAGGATATTCTTCACAGACTCATTCAAATTTGGAAAATAGAATTGATCTAAAACCTGAAAATAGAATGGAAATAAGGGCTAGTATGTTCTCATTATGGAAAACTAGGCAATAGTTTGATGATACCTAGGAGACATCTAACATGATACCAATCACTAAAACATACTTTCATGTGGAAAACATAATGAAGTACACGAAAATAACCACAGTATGATAATGTGCATGCTAAAAAAAAAAAAAAAAAAAAAAAAGATCACAGTCACAGAATGCCATTTAGTTTCTGTGAGAACCTCTGTACTTATAAATTAATAGAAAAAAAGTGTGGAAGGAAAGATTTAATTCTCAGAAATAAAGGTGATGGCCAAAAGGGATTTTAGTGTTATACAATGTTTTAATTTCTTTATTAAAGAGATTATATTTCATTATTACTTCTGTACTTAAAGTTAATTCCAAATTCATCATTTTATAATATGGTTTAAGAAGAACACAATACATAAGGAATGAAATAAAGCAGAATGAAGAGTAATTCAGTAAACTCAAATAACTTGTTTATCACTAATTACTACATTGTTTCCTCAAAGACTTTAGCATGTTTAGACATAGATACTCTTCCTCAAGCATCATATGTCATCAATTGTCATTTAAAAATGTAAATATATTGGGCAGCCTGGGTGGCTCAGTGGTTTAATGATGCCTTCAACCCAGGGCATGATCCTGGAGACCAAGGATGGAGTCCCATGTCAGGCTTCCCTGCATAGAGCCTGCTTCTTCCTCTGCCTGTCTCTCTCTCTCTCTCTCTCTCATAAATAAAATCTTTAAAAAATAAAAAATAAAAATAAAAATGTAAATATAACTATACTGACACATATGTAACCAATTTCCACACTCTTTCATGAGGAGATATTTGATATAAGGAAACAGGAAACACATTTATATCTGCATCTACCTTCGCACTAATATCTGTATCTCTTTTACACCTATATCTGGATTTGGTCTTTATATCAGCACTAGCACATTTAGTTATACTTTTGCAATCCTAATAGGATTTAAAGAGATTTCAAGGTGATTTATCAAATCTCTAGCTCTTATTTATGAGGACACAAGTTCATAATTAGCTCTTTTCATGGCTCCTTGTTTTGCTGAACTAACTTTATTTTTTTGATTGATTGATTGATTGATTGATTGATTTATGATAGACAGAGAGAGAGAGAGAGAGAGGCAGAGACACAGGCAGAGAGACAAGCAGGCTCAATACGGGGACCCCGATGTGGGACCCGATCCCGGTGCTTCAGGATCTCTCCCTGGGCCAAAGGCAGGCACTAAACCGCTGAGACACCCAGGGATCCCCTGCTGAACTAACTTTAGCTCTTATTTTACTTTTAACTGAAGGAAACAGCAAATCTGCAACAGAGATTGATAAATAATCAAGAGGTGCTACGCAAAAGGTTAACGGCCTCTGATAGGTATGGGCTTGTTAGAAATGCCACCTTACATACCATACATAAAACTTCTGATTACCTAAAATTTTCATCTCTGCTGGAACATGTTCATTAAGAAAATCTACACCAGACAGCATCCTAAAAGGGACAGTCAGGACATTGATGTTTGCTCTGCCTTACTACAACCTCTAAAAAGGCATTTAAAGGGGAGGAAAATACCCAACCCCTGATGTTCAGGATCATCTTGGTGTCCTTAGTCTCACAGAAAATATTTCATAGGGCACAAGACTGAATGGCTAATCTTCAGTTCCTAAAATAAAATTGGCAATTTTATTTTCAAAGGAGACAGGTCATCCTGGTGGAAGAGAGTGCTAGAATTTGGCTGATGCATTCCAATATATGGTCCACTAAATTTAAATAATCTTAAGCAAGTTACAAAGCCTCTGAGCATTGTTTTTTTTCATCTGCAAAGCAGTGATAATAATAAGACCAACCACATAGGATTATTGTGAAAATCAGATTAAAATATTCCTATAAAACATTTAGGTACAGGGATCCCTTGGTGGCTTAGGGGTTTAGCACCTGCCTTAAGCCCAGGGTGTGATCCTGGAGACCCGGAATTGAGTCTCACATTGGGCTCCCTGCGTGGAACCTGCTTCTCCTCTGCCTGTGTCTCTGCCTCTCTCTGTGTGTGACTCTCATGAATAAATAAAATCTTAAAAAAAATTAGGTACAGATATGTGCATTTAATACATTATGAAAATTAGCTAAATATTAACTCATTATAATTTTAAAATGTTTAATATTCTATAAATGCTTCACCATTCATAGGACAAAGGGGGCTCTGGGAATAGTGAGTTTAACATGCCACAGAATATAAATTTCTACAGAAGTCATAAAGTATTTTGACAATTCACCACTACTGAAAATACCAGACTAATGACCAAGACTTGGAGTAGGTAATAGGATTTCCCCTTTCATAGATGGGAGAACTAAAACCAAGGTAAAAATTTATTCATGAAGACCTCCAATACCTGCAAAATATAATCTCTCTCTTACTGTTTAGAATAAGTGAATCAAACACTTCAAGCAAACAATAATTTCGTGCCACTATTTTTTTTCTTTTTTTCTTTTTTTTTTTTCGTGCCACTATTTTACTTAGGTCATTTTGTAGTTTTCTGAAGGTTTTTGAAATTTTAATATATATCTAATCTATCTTTTTAAATGAATAGTCATAAATTACATAATAAACTCTGTGATGACTAAAATTTTTTCCAAATTATTCCTCTTCATTTCAAATATCACAGATTATTGTTCAGTATAACAGACCTATGGCACAGTGAGGTGAGAAATAGAGGTTCTTGTCCTGATCTGCTACTTCCTGGACCATGTGAATTAGGAAGAAGTTCCTCAAATTCTTGGGGTACCTATTTCTCCATAAGAAAATTAGGAATTACACTTTCCATGGATCCTTCCAGCTGCAAAGACCTAATTTTTTTAATCAAGTGATTTACTGACTCATTTACCAGTTTATCAAAATAATCAATTGATTTTCAATCATTTTCTTACTATCTTTATTCACTTTATCATCTATTTTATTCAATTATTTGATTTTTCCCAAACTTTTATGGTATTTTTTTATCATTGCTTTTCTATCTAAAGTAGAGTACACAACATTTCACAATTTCTCTTAGCCTCCTGATCTGGCAGCTAAACATTCTCAAGTTTGAAATCAAGATTTCAAAATAGCATTCCCACTTTTCATTTTTTATTACACAGACATTTTAAAGTTGTTTTGTCAACTATTAAAATGCCAAATTGTTACATGAATTAGAAGCTTAAAAGGTTATAAAAGAAATCATTATCAAGGAGATATATTTCTATAATATTATTCATGCAAAAAAATTACCTTAGAAAACAAGTGGATAAGGATAGATGATTCTATAGCTGCTCAGAGAGAGAACACAGGCTCAGGCATGCAAAAATAGAAAAGGTAAGAATAAAGAAAAGATGGAAAAGAAAAAAAATAAGAACTCACATTTTTAGTATCAGCCGATTCCAGTTAACATTTAAAGGAATATCACTGTCTTCTTAAACTCATGACAATAAATGAAAAAAAAATCTTCAAAATTAAAAGAATGAATAGATATATTAGGACAAAAAAAGTAATGAAAAAAGTCTCATACTTGGTAAGTAGTTTTCAAATTATATTTAAAATGAAATAAAGCATTGAATTCTACTCCTATAACTAATATTACACTATTTGTTAACTAACTGGAATTTAAATAAAAACTTGAAACTACAAAATATATCTAAAAAACTGACTATGTATACTCAGAATAGGAAATGAGAAGTGTATCATAAAACTGGAAGGAAAATCACAATTGTGTTTGGGTCTTTCTATCTTGCCTTTTTTTTCCCTTTGGCACAAAAATGAGCAGAAATGTCTATTTCCCTAAATGTTTGGAGTCTGGGGGCTGTTGGAGAAGCTGCAAGGGAACTGCCAGGAAAAGTGTTTCAAGACACTGCCAACATGTGGGTGCAGTGTCAATGGCAATCCCTATAGGAATTCTTGGACAAGCCTAGTAAACATAAACTCTGGTGATTTTAATTTGTTATTGCTTTGGTTTTTGAAATGTGCTTTTAAATATAGATTTGTTTTAGATTGCTTCAAATATATGATATTGAACATCAAATGTAGGTTTTATGGTCAGTGAAATGTCTTATTACTTTCTACAAAAGGAATAAACCCTAATGCATTCATTATATTTATGAAGGGTCTTTCATTGCTTCCATTACCAAGGCTAATTATTTATTAGTATTGAAGGTATTGGGCTTTTGCTTAAAATACTTAAGGTCAAACTTAAATGTCCCCATTCCCACAAGGCTCATCCTCATTATATCACCTTTCTGAAACTTAATTCCATACTCCAAGTCATCCCATTACATTCCTAATACCTGATTTCACCAGATTGTTTGAATCCCATTTCATAGATAGTCCAAGGGTTTTATGTTTTGTTTTGAGGGGTTTTGTGGCTATTTTTTAAATATTGGTATTCTTCTCTTATCTTCTCAACAGACTATTAACTCAATGAAAATAAGGTCTATTGTTTCTCATTTAAATTTCAATGATGACCAGTGTAACAGAAGTCATTGGAAAGTCATTACAATGTGCCAGTAATTGTGCTAAGGACTTTAAAGGGAGTTTTAAAATGTAATGCACATAATGACCCCATGAGATGATATGATTAATATTTCCATAGAGACACAAAGAAATAATTGACAAGACTAGGCAGCTAGTAACTAGTACAGTAGAATGTGACCCTGGCTAAGATACTTTACTGATCCTACAATGACTGTGACAAGTACTATCACACTTCACACAAAGTAAGTACTTAATAAGTATATCTAGATTTTTACTAAAATAATAAAATAATGTACTAAATATTTCAAAATTACCCTTAAATTTGAATTGTAAATTTAGGATACATTTTTTCCCAGAATATACATTCCACTCATAGTACAACCTCAAAAGCACCAACAAAATAAATTGCTAAGATGTTTTTTATAGTTTTGATTAATTGATGATGGTGAAGTGAAGTAACATAAAATTTAAAGGATTTGGTTTTCAGTTTTTATTGAATTACACTTATAGTTCTATTTCACTACCTAAGCAATTTCATTTTTGTGTTTTTTTTTTAATTTTTATTTATTTATGATAGTCACAGAGAGAGAGAGAAAGAGAGGCAGAGACATAGGCAGAGGGAGAAGCAGGCTCCATGCACCAGGAGCCTGATGTGGGATTCGATCCCGGGTCTCCAGGATCGCGCCCTGGGCCAAAGGCAGGCGCCAAACCGCTGCGCCACCCAGGGATCCCATTTTTGTGTTTTTGATGTCAGAAACACTGCAAGGAAGACTGATTATTTTGTGTGTGGGGGCATGTATGTGTGCATGTGAATGAAAACAGAGAGATGGCTGAAGGATGCACCATAACAACGGCATCAAAACCTAATTAGATATGCATCTTTAGAAGAAGAAGTAATTTTATATGACATACGTTTGCCAGATGTCCAGGATGATTTCATGTTTACCACCTCAGTCACTGAACACAAAGGGTCTGAATTTGAATCCCAGGTGTACCTTTTACCAGCTATGTGACTTTGAGTAAGACACTTATCTCATTGAAATTTAGATTCTTTACCTATAAGTACAATTATTTTGTACATCAGTAATACTTAGTCACTATTATTATTAGAATTAGTATTACTGCTATTATTTATTATTATTATTAGAAACTTTCTGATACAATTTACAAAGAAACTTGGAAATATCTACAGGACAAAGCATTCAGATCACAATCTGTAGACAGAAGTCATTGACAATTAAGGACAAGATCAGACAATAGGTCACTGTGCAAAACTCTGTCATCCTGAAATGTCAGTTCCTCACTCCAGGCCCTCATCCATGGCATTGATATGTCCATTTATGTAGACAATTTTTTATAGCTGAGTTAATTGTATAAGATACGTGATGAAGATCATATATTTAGTTGGATTCAATGATTAAGTAAATATAAAATGTTACTTATACTTCCTCTAAGGCTACTCCACACCTAAGGGAATGTCGTATTTTCCTCATGGATAACATTTGGAATGGGATGCAAAGGTGGCATATTTAATAGAGATAAAGCTATCCTCATTTTAGAAACACTGAGTTGTACATTCTCCATTTTGGGGTTAAAGCCATAATTTTTCAAAACTTCTTTAACACTGTGGTAGACATAATTCCAAAATGCCCCTCAGGATTTCCTGCCGTAGCCCCTGGGACTGGAAATGTGATAATATATCATATGTTAAATGTTAAATGTAGGGGCACCTAGGTGGCTCAGGGGTTGAGCATCTGCCTTTGGCTCAGGGTGTGATCCCGTACTCCTGGAATCTAGTCCTACATCGGGCTCCCTGCATGGAACTTGCTTTTCCCGCTGTCTACGTTCTGCCTCTCTTTCTCTGTATCTCATGAATAAATAAATAAAATATTTTTTAAAAATTTTAAATGAAGAATTACATGTCCAAAGGGATTTCTAAATGTAATTAAGATTACTGATATATGCTGACTTTGAGTTAAATGTTTGGATCTTATCTAATCCCACAATTGTTGAACACTACATCTGTGTCTAATGATGTACTGTATGTTGGCTAATAGAATTTAAATGAAAGAAGAAAGAAAAGAAAGAAGAAAAGAAAGAAAGAAAGAGAGAAAGAAAGAAAGAAAGAAAGAAAGAAAGAAAGAAAGAAAGAAAGAAAGAAAATTTTTTTTTTTCCTGATTGGTAACAGAAGAATAAAAAAGATTCAAAGTACAATTAGAATAAAATTTCCCATTCCTAGCTTTGAAGACAAAGGGGCCACACATGCAAAGACATCTGGGAGCTGAGAGTCAACCTTCTCTACCTGCCTTCCTGCTAACTGCAAGCTAGAAAATTTCTGGAGACAAGAGACTCCATTTTGAAGCTCCATTTTTCTTTCTAATGAATGAATTCTTTAACTGGGCCAGAGCAGTGCTAATTTTTCAAGATTTTTCTCACAAAATCCAACAAAACAACTGTCATTAGGACCATAAAACTACTGATAAGAACTTTATGAGGAAAGAAGAGTTAACTACTGCAAACCAGGAATAGTTTTGCTTGACAGCTTCAGTAGAATAATCAATTAGATGATAATCAAAAGCAAATGCCTGGGTAGCTTAGTCAGTTAGGCATCAGACTCTTGATTTCTGCTCAGTCATGATCTCAAGGTCCTGAGATCCAGCCCTGCATTGGGTGTGGAGAATACTTAGGACTCCCTCTCTCTTCCTCTGATTGCCATCTCCAAACTCTGTCTCTTAAAAAAGAAAAAAGAAAAGATAGTAATCAACAGTGGCTTCATCTGTCAGTACCAAATTAAATTTTCTTCTCTTTTTCTTAATCTAAATCATCTGATTGTACCTTTCTTCTTTCTCATAAAAAAAAAAAAAAAAACTCTTGCTTTTCCCACATGAGCAGGACACTTTACTTGTTTATTCCAAAATTTGTGCACCCCGAATTGCAATTCTGAGACCCCAAAGAAAGGCCTGTGTTCTTTTCAGTTTCTCCTCCTTTTCTCAAGTGAAACAATTAGGTGAGCACTTTGACAAAACAAGGTTTATTTTTCACCAAGTCACAAAAGGTACATGACACTCCTGGGGCCACACAGTTTGGTCACAGTTAGAGACAGGGAGAGACAGAAAGAGCTTGCCACTCTGAGGTTCTGCCTTTATTGAGGTCAAGAGTGGGGTACTGGGCAGCCTGGGTGGCTCAGGGGTTTAGCGCTGCTTTTGGCCCAGGACATGATCCTGGAGACCCGGGATGCAGTCTGACTTCCTGACGGGGCCTGTTTCTCCCTCTGCCTGTGTCTCTACCTCTCTCTCTCTGTTTCTCATGAATAAATAAATAAAATCTTAAAAAAAAAAAAAAAAAAAAAAGAATGGCGTACCCAGAGTATGGGGGTTCACCAATAATGAATTTAAAACATAGGAGTTGGATTAAAGTACAGGACGAAAAACACAGGGTCACTTAAATAGTCCATTTTAGGTCACCCAGAGCTTTCCAGAAAGGGTACTTCATGAGTGGGGCAGTGGCTCCTCATCTAGTTTTGTAGTTGGCCTTGTATTCACTGCACAGGAGATGTTTTTGAAATGGATGTCTCAACCATCAGAGCTTAATGTTAGTACATTACATTGCAATCAAAAGTCAATTGTCAGACACACTATTCCTAAATAAGGTCACATTCTAAAGTACTAGGGACTATTCTTTTCTTGGAGGACACAATTCAACCCCTAACAGCAAATTTTAAGACCTAGGAAAGTACGTCATGTCAAAAAAAAATTCTGTCTTCAGACATATGCATTTTTTAAATGTAAAAGGTTTTTTTAAAAATTATTATGCACAACAGTAGCCAACATTATTTAAAGTCAGTAAATTTTTATTAAGAAAATCTCAATGTGATTGTTTCTCACTTCCCACTAAGATTGCCTAAGTTCCTCCAAAATTTAAACTAAAATTTCTCTTCAACATAGCCCTTTTAAAAAGAATGTTGCTTTTTAAAAAAGGAAAATATCTTATGTAATTGTATGGTGTACAACATGCTGATTTGATATATTAATATATTTGTAATATGATTGTCATAAAAAAAATAAGAACTTGCAAGTTGCATTGAGAACTGTGTAGCATCAGTAAATGGAAGTTATTCCATTCTTCAATACAGGTGGAGAAGTGTTTAAAAGCATTTGTAATAAAGATGTTTCTGGGGCCCCTGGGTGGTTCAGTTGGTTAAGTGTCTGTCTTCAGCTCAGATATGATCCCAGGGTGCTGGGATTGAGCCCCATGTCAGGCTCCCTGCTCAGTGGAGAGTCTGCTTCTCCCTCTACCACTCCCCCTGCTTGTGTGCTCTCTATCAAATAAATAGAAATCTTTTAAAAAATTTAAAAATTTAATAAAGAAGATTCTAAGAATGCTAAAAAGCAAAAATTAAAAATAATATATACATACATATATACCCTATATTCAGTCCTCAGTTGCCATGTCAAGCTGTGATTCTGTTAGTTGGGCTTATTATTTCTCCATTTGAATATGGACACACTGATGACTTCCTGAGAGCATATTTTTCTACCTAGAAACTTTGGGATCTAATTTCTTTAAGCAATTTACTTTAGGACTCTCTGAGTATGAATGAGTTTAAATCATATTCACTCCTAAACTAGCACATCCAAGAATTAAACAGAATTTGAGGACATGCTAATACCTAAGATTAAAATAAAAAGCGCTATTAGGTCTTTCATACTTTTGGTAGCTCTGTCTTATAGTTCTATTCAAAAGATCTAATAGTTCTGTGAGTAAAGTGAACAACATAGTTATTTGATGATGCATCTCCAGTAATGTAGGTCTGCAGAAAAAGCCAATTGGGATAGACCTCAACTCTAAACTTCTATTATACTACACTGTAATAACACATGTAATGACATATCCTCCTAGAGCAAGAAAGGACTTTCCTGCTTGGCCTTCCGTGTGACTTGTACCTAATTAGATGTTTGGAAGCAAAGAAGGGTATAGGAGGAAGCTCATGAGATAACCAAATATCATTGTCTGACTTGTTCAAATGAGGTAATCACAATGTGTCTAAGCAAGGGAAGACTATATTGTCCTCTTTCAAGGGAGAGGGAGCTACTTATGACAACCAAGAGGATGTAAGATCATCTGTGAGTTCAGAGTTCTCCCTCTTCCCCACACAAATGTGTCTACTTTAGATATCACAGTCTTACTCTGTATCAAAATTCTGACTTCAGAAAGAAAATCCTGGTGAAGTTGCATGTTCTATCACCTTTGCAGTTCCACTCTTTATTAAAAAATTCTGAACTGGAATTAGATCATAATCTCTGTTAGCAAGAGACATGGTGACAGCAGCCTTGGGAACTCCATATTGGAAGCATGTTGGATAGTGTTTCTGGGGAGGTACCTAAATTAGATCCAACATACTCCCCTTTTCATATATGCCTTGTCTTGAAATTGAAGAGGACTTCAAATAAAACGCTGCCAACTGAGATTTACTAAAGTGCGACCATTGCAAGAGGAAAATCAGCAGCTATTATCAATGATAAACTGCTTGAGATGAATAAATTCTGAATCTGAAAAGAAAAAGTGATCTATATATGTCACTAGTGTTCATTGTGGAATTCACAGTATTTCTTTCCCAAGCAGTGCAGAGAATAGATGATCTTTTTTTTTTTTTTCAAGCTAAGTTCTTTTTTTCCTTTTAAATTTTTATTTTATGTAGATTCCACACCAAACATGGGGCTTGATGAACTCAGCTCTGAGATCAAGAGTCACATGCTCTACCAAATGAGCCAGTCAGGTGCTCCTCAAGCTAAGAAGTTCTGAGGTTCCTGGTATGAAAAAGTTAATACAGATTTCATAATTATAACATAATTTAGTAATTTGTAAATAAAAATAAGTACAAAATAAAAATACTCATGTTAAATTTTCTATATGGATAAAAATACAAATAAGAAAACAAACTGAAATCAGAAAGATTCTTAGTGATCACGTATTTCAATACTGTGATGTTGATGAATGATAACAAAGGGTGATATCCCTCTTCACTGCATAAATGCAGTTTTAATCCAATAAATTTCTCATGTTACCCTCTTTTCTAGATTATATTAAAACTCACTAAGACAATTCATATCTACAATTTAACTATTTCCGTTTCAAAGCCTAAAAAGAGTCTTCTGAGTTCCAATATTCTTAATCAGTTATTATATTCAAATTCCCGATTTCAACCATTGGTTGCTGGTATGCTTTACCTCTAGCCCTCATGAATATATCTGCTTAATTTGGGCCATCTATGCTTCAATCATAATAACCCAATAGTACAAAATTTTTTATAACTTGTATGATCTAAGAAAAACTTGAAGCTTCCTCCAAGTTAGGAGTGATCAATGTAGAAGCAAAAAGTAGTTTTTACAAAAAGAATAATATGTGTACAACCCCAACTCTCAGAACCTTCCTAAGGTAAAAAGATTCCTTCAAAAGGGTGATATTAACAATATATTCTGTCACTATTCTAGAAGGATATAAATAAATATGTGAAGAATTTGTAGTATAACTCCAAAAACAGAAGGGAGATTGCTTAGATTATAGACTGTCCCTTAAAACATGAAGATTTTACAATTATTTGAATCTGGTGCTTTCTGCTCAATCACAAAAAAACATACAAGTTGACAGTCCATGATCAAATATGATATGACTGAAGTGTCTAATACAAAGGAAGACATTTGAAAGAGGAAAAGCCAGCCAGGCTGTAGATACAAGCATACAAAAGTGTAACTATAAAGAGAATACCAGAAGTCAACATGAAAAAGGACAGGGAAAAACTAAATTAAAACCACAGTGATGCTAGGCAGGCAAGAGGAGACACAGTAGTGAACATCTAAGGCACTTGTCATGACATGGCTGTTTGTACCTGATGCTGTCTCTTCCTCTGCATGAAACTGACTCAACATTGACCAGTTTACATGTTCATTCTTGAAGAAATGAGTTCTCATGCCCCCAGATTATGTTAACACCACAATAAAAAGATAACATTCTTTATGGACTCGGGGCAAATCCAAACTGTGAAGAAAAATTTGAAACTCCTATTCATCTTTTGTCATCTGAAATCAACTTCTTCCTCCATAACTTCTTCATGGCATTTTTCACTTCTGCATTCCTAAGTGTGTAAATCAAAGGATTGATCAAAGGTGTTCCAAGTGTATAAAATACAACTATCATCTTATCCATGGGAAAGGTGGTTGCAGGGCGTGTGTATAGAAATATGCAAGGAAAAAAAAAAAAGAAAGAAATATGCAAGGACCAAAGAACAAGACGACTACAATGATGTGGGACATACAGGTGGAGAGGGCTTTCCTCCTCCCTTCAGCACTGTGATTTCTCAGAGAATACAAGATGACAACATAGGAGCACATCAGCATG
The DNA here is from genome assembly GCF_053574225.1 of Canis aureus. NCBI lineage: Eukaryota > Metazoa > Chordata > Mammalia > Carnivora > Canidae > Canis > Canis aureus. The sequence continues at coordinate 15,344,748 of NC_135631.1, read as the reverse complement.
ACAAAACTCAGTGTACAAATGGCCCCACTATTGGATACCAACAGTAGATTGATCACATGGGTATCTGCACAGGCAAGTTTCAACAAGGGCTGCAAGTCACAATGATAGTGATCGATCACATTGGGACCACAGAAAGGTAAACTCAGGGCCAGAAAAATCTGAGCTAAAGAATGCACACAGGACCCCACCCAGGCAATAGCCACCAGCACAGCACAGACCTGTCGACTCATGATGGTTGTGTAGTGCAGGGGCTTACAGATGGCCACATAGCGGTCAGCAGCCATGAGGATAAGGATGAAGATCTCCAGGCAGCCAAAGAAGTGGAATGAAAAGACTTGTATCATGCACTCCCTGAAAGAGATTGTGGCCCTTTTCAAAAGTGCATCAACAATCATTCTAGGGGCTATGGAAGTACAGAAGCAGGTGTCAGACAAGGATAGGTGGAAAAGGAAGAAGTACATTGGACTCCCTAGTGTCTGGCTGGTCTTGATAGTAGTAATAATCAGAAAGTTACCCAGCAATGTCCCCAAATAGAAAAACAAAAAAGTGACAAACACTATTTTTTTCTAACAGGATCCTGGGTCAATCCAAGCAGAATGAACTCAGTCACATTATTATTCAGGTGCATGATTTCACGAATGAGGAGAAGGCTGAGTGTGAAGTTACTGATCTGTAAAAAATAAAGGAATTAATTCATGGTGTGATATGTGGTTTTATGGAATATTTTAAGAAAAATTCCTCATCATGGATGTATTAGGGGTACTTTCCTACAAGTCACTTCAACCATTTGTCCCTCTGTTTATTTATTTTATTTTTTAAAGATTTTATTTATTTATTTATTTTGAGAGACACAGAGAGAAGGCAGAGACAAGGCAGAGGGAGAAGCAGGCTCCCTGCAGGGGTCCAGTCCTGAGCCAAAGGCAGATGCTCAACTATTTGTTATACATATTAAAGAGAATGTTTATTTTTATAAATGTATAATATGTCCGTCTTCACTAAACACTTGCTCCCAGATATTATGGCTTGAAAAGAGGAACAGGAAATACTGATAACTTATTCCTTTTTAAAATTTTATTTACTGGGGATCCCTGGGTGGCGCAGCGGTTTGGCGCCTGCCTTTGGCCCAGGGCACGATCCTGGAGACCCGGGATCGAATCCCACGTCGGGCTTCCGGTGCATGGAGCCTGCTTCTCCCTCTGCCTGTGTCTCTGCCTCTCTCTCTCTCTCACTGTGTGCCTATCATAAATAAATAAAAAATTTTAAAAAAAAATTTTTATTTACTTATTCACAAGATGCATAGAAACAGAGAGACAGAGACATAGGCAGAGGGAGAAGCAGGCTCCCTGCAGGGAGCCCAGTGTCGGACTGGATCCCAGGACTCCGGGATCATGACCTGAGCCGAAGGCAGACACTCAACCACTGAGCCACCCAGGTGCCCCTTATAACTTAAATAATATTCTATTACCTTCAAACATCTTTATGATATTTAGTACTTGACATAAACTGATGCAGGAAAGTGAATGAATGTTCTTTGATAGTGGATAATATCTCAAATATTGCATTTCTAATTTTCTCCCTCCCATTTCTGAAAAGCACTCCTTAGGAGACCCAAAATCCCTGAGGTTACATGCAAATGAAAAGGAAATATTATTACTCAATAGCTCATGTTTTCAGTAATCCAAATTTTAGTTTAAGCACTTTGATTCTGAGCTCATTTGGGGAGATATCACCAGGCAGTTCATGTAGGACCAAATCATGATTATAATCCCCAATAGGGTTTTTATTTTCCAGGTACCAAAAAAATCCCACATTCTTGCTTGTAACACAGCAGATTCAGAAGAGGTGAGCAGGTACAGATTTAGACAAGAGGAATAGTAAATAGTCAGAACTAACTTCATTCCAGGGCACCTGGGTGGCTCAGCGGTTGAGTATCTGCCTTTGGCTCAGTTCAGGAACCAGGGGTCCCGGGATCCAGTCCTACACTGGGCTCCCTGCAGGGAGTCTGTTTCTACCTCTGCCTATGTCTCTGCCTCTCTCTGTGTATCTCTCATGAATAAATAAATAAAATCTTAAAAAAAAAAAAAGAACTTCATTCCATTTGTTTTCTATCCTGGCAAAGTCAATGAATCATTCATCATTGAAATTTCACTCCTTTCAAATGAAGATTTCCTTTTTCAAATCTGAAAAAAAATAAAAAAGATTACCACTGACTTCACTGCCAAAAACATAATCTTTTCTCTAGACCCTTCTTCTCAAAGATCTGTGTTGAGAGGGACATTACAAGCAAATAAAAGTATAAACGCAAATGTGATATATTGAAATACAATTTGGAAGACTTACTTATTCCATTGTGTTCCTTCCTAAACTCATCATACCTTCAATATCTGTCTTGACAGTTGTGTCCATAGCACAGATAGACTAAACAGACAGAAAATTTCCCCTATATATTTTTTCCTCTCCCTTGGTAAAGTTTCTTCTCCCCAACATACTTGAAATGTACCTTATCTTCCTCCAAAACAAAAACCACTCTTGGGAAAGTGTCTAATGATGTTATTTACTTTAGAATTTCAGTTTGTTGTTGTTTTTTAAATCTCTTTGAATTGTGTAATCTTTGGCAAAGACTTCAAACCACAAGGAAAATGAGTCTTGATGTTATAATCACAATAAGCTCATTCTTTCCTTATCCATTCGAAAGAGTGATCCATCATAAAATATCTGTACTTGAAAAATATAGCCCATGATTGTGACTACTCTTTTGAGTGTGTGGTTTTGGTTTGTATGTTATCAATCCCTTTAGACTGTCCATTTATAAAACAAAATTATTTACACATGTGGACATATATTTTTAAATAAATTAAGAAGCATAAATACATATGGTTTCTTTAACTTATTAATAACAGTGATTCCTCATCAAATATTTAACCAACAGCTTAATCAATAATCTCCTTCTTACCAGGAATATCATTTCATTTCTATCTACTTCAACTTTCTCAAAACCTCAGGACCCAAATTCTAAGAACCCTCCTCTGGAGATCTTCAGTAATTATTTTGTGATAAAAGAAATTCTCACTCCTGTTCTCCAATGACATCCTTTACAGCTTTTCTTATAATATTACATTCTATGCTTAAAGTCAATTACATGAGTGCTTTGTTTAACTTCTTTTTTGGAATAAGAATCTTTGAAAACTATTTATTCTCAAGATTTTATTCTCCACAGATCCAACCCCAATGCCTTGTACCATGTAGATACTTAGCATTTTTAAATTACATTTTCTCAATTATCTCTTAACATATAATATTTATCTGATTGTTTTATTAATATTCTGATTATAAAACACATCCACATCATTAGTCTACAGTGGCCTTCTAACTGTTGTCTATAGCAGACAGACAAACATGCTCCCAATTTATAAATCCAGGAAGTAAGCTGAGATCAATTTTCAACAATGTAGTAAACATGGAACAGATGTTGTATTCTGAAGAGCACCACACAGCCATGTCAGATTGTGAGACTCTGACATCCATAAAAAATGATCATCTTAAACATTAACATTTTTTACATGAATCCTTAATTCACAAAGAATGCAAGGAAAGCCTTGATATTTTTCATATCTTCCTGCAACTGAGGCATGTTTTTGCCCATGTCTTTGTGGATGACCATATGTCCATTTTTTCCAAAGACACATCAACATCTTTCATCTGGTTCTCCAAGGAATCTGATACAAAGGTGAGATGCAATGACCTGGAGACAAATAGCACTAGTAAAATAGCTAGTCTTCTAATAAGTACTGTACCTACGTAGACTTTTCAAACAATTTTAGCCAACTTTTGAATGGTTCAATTTGTCAGCAGAGTAATGAACAAATTGCATGTTGCGTTTGGAGATAACAAAGAGGAGCTGAAAGAAAAACACAGAAAAAAAGTGGAGGATAGATGAAGGTGGAATAAAAAGTATCAAGCGGATCATTCTGACCTAAAAATCTGTTTTACTGCAACAGCCATGGTGAGAACCACTGCTTTCCCTGAGGGCTTTCTTCAACTAGCCAACCTTCCTTGATTCGGTTACACTACATTTCTAACTTTGAGAAAATCCCTACACTCATTTCTATGCAAAATCCACCATTTCTGTGGAAAGGTTAATAGACTGTCCCCAGATTCTTTACCCTTAAAAGCCCAAATTGAAGAAGGATTCAAAAAGAAATCCTCCAACATATATGGTGCATTACCTTTCATTTTCATAATACTGCATTGTCTCCACATCGCCATGTTTCCTCTGAACTTTTCATGAGAAGTAGTTATTCAGGTCTCGGACTAAATCTCAGATGTGTGTCAACTGCAAATTAAATTCTTATGATATTATTTTGGAAACGTGAAGAACACTAATTCCATATTGGAGTTAGTTGCACAACTTTCTATTTACTTTTTAGATTGATTTATTTATTTGTTTATTTTAGAAAGAAAGAGAGAGAAAGCAGGGGAGGGGAGAGGCAGAGGGAGAAAAAGAAAGAGAATCTCAAGAAAACTCCCCACTGAGCATGGAGCCCAAAGTAGGGCTTGATTCCAGGACCCTGACATCACAACCTGAGCTGAAATCAAAGGTCAGCTGCTCAACAGACTGAACCACCCAGACACTTCACAACTTTCTATTTATTTCTGTCACTTAGAGATGGGATAGCTGGTATTCTCCAAAAGCTGTCAAGGTCACTGCCTCAATTGACCTTTTCTCTAATTTCTCACCAGCCATAAGCTCTTCTAACTTTTAATGTCCAGACTGAGGACTTATCCTCCTCAGCTACCTTATGGGAAAAGCATTTGTGAACTTTTCTACAATCAACCACCTCAAGAAACTATAACAAACCTTAGGACATGAAACTCATCCTCCTATCCCCACACAACAATGGGAAGCCACACAAAGGCTTTCACATGCCTGGTACTCATAAAATATTTGCTGAGTTCAAAGATTACTTTATTCCCAAACTTATATTTCATTTTATTTCTTTACTATATTAACAGTAAATTAAAAAAAATATTCTCTTTTTTTCTGTTCCCTTCTCAGAGGAAGTGGAAGGAATAGTCACAAGATATATGGAAACATATTTTTAATCTGTTGGATTATTCTATAATGATGCCTCAAGTACAAAGATGTAAGAAATCTGTCACTTACCTGTCAGAACACTGTAAGTTAGTTGCCAAATATTTCCAACCCTTTTTGAAAGCAGCCTTCCCATAGATCGCCAGAAAAAAAAAAAAAAAGCCCATTCTGCATCCCAGAGAGAATATTTTAAGACATAATGATATAAAATATTACCACCCTAGAGAATACGATTCCCTAAACTATTCCCTTCTTTGTTAATCAGAAACATCTCAGATGTTGTAATACATTTAACTTTTGATTCATCCATTTAGCCCGTAGTAGAATAAGTTAACTCTCCTCAGACTCAGGAACCAAATACACATAAGCGTTTGTTGATATTAGGTGCCTCATGCTGGCCAAAGATACAGAGAAAATAAAGGAAAATACAAATGAATAGTGCTAGAGAACAGGAAGAAGAAAAATCTATCCTTGGCAAAAGAGAATCTGAGCCTCCAAGAAATTACTCTGATCCCACTCAATGTCCTAAGTTGCCCTCCTGCTCTTTAGGAAACAAGCTTCTCTATGTCTAATAATTTATTCAAAAGTACAATCTAGGGAAGACAGTATGATGTCCTAAAACTAGAAGTTCTGTTCTGTGTGCTATAGCTAACCCTCACCAAAGAACCACAGATCTGGAGCAAGTGATTTGAGTATTAGTATGTATACCGAAAAATATCTCATATTTTTTCAAGTACATTCCATTTGTTTTGCTAACTATATTAGTAAAAAGATACTTGTTAAAGAATTCATTTTATTGAAATAATTTTATTTCACCAAATATTTATTAAATGCCTTTTAAATACTACCTTTTATCATTTTATGTAAGTTATACTTTTTCATTTGCATAACTATTTCATGAAGTAGGTATTAGCAATGATATTTCACGTGAAAAATACCTAAAATTCACAGAAGTTAAGCAGCTTGTCAGGATGCACATCTATTAAGTTCAACGTGGAGGTCTGTATCAATAATTCCTTTTTTTCATCATTTTTCCTTATTCCACACATTTTTCTGACAGCAGCCTAAATTGAAAACCAGGAAGTACTAGAAAGTGATGATGAAGGAAATTTCTAATGGCTAGTATTGGTATCTCAGGTTGAGGAGTTTAGAAGTAATAGTAAAGCAGTAAGATTAGCTTGAAACATAGGTAGGTAGCCAAATAATATATGAGTGAAAATATTCAGTAAACACCTGGATTTTTTTAAGTATGAATTTCAAGATCGGAATGTAAAACTAGATTTTGATATTACTACTTGTAAATGATAAATTAAATCAAGAAATTGGGTGAGGTCACCCTGCCCCACCAAAAAAAATTAGGTAGGTAGTATGGAGAAGTGAGGCAACAACAAAATATAGGGTTACAACAACGTTTAAAAGAATACCTAAAAACTCTTAAGAAGCATGTTCAAAGAATCATGAGTAAAATCACAAGAGGACAGTGATTTGGAATCCAAAGGAAGAGACTTTCAGGTGAATTTTCTGCATAAGAAGGCCACCTAAGCACTAATGCCTAAAACTCAGATGTATGCAAATTTTTTTTTTTGGCATTAATCACCTCTCTTTCTTTCTTTCTTTCTTTCTTTCTTTCTTTCTTTCTTTCTTTCTTTCTTTCTTTCTTTCTTTCCTTCTTTCTTTCTTTCTTCCTCCCTCCCTCCCTCCTTCCTTCCTTCCTTCCTTCCTTCCTTCCTTCCTTCCTTCCTTCTTTCTTTCATTTATTTATGTATTTATATATTTAATTTTTTGGAGTCCAATTTGCCAACATAGGCATAACACCCAGTGCTCATCCCATCAAGTGCCCCCCTCAGTGCCCATCACCCAGTCACCCCCACCCCATGCCCACCTTCCTTTCTACCACCCCTATTCGTTTCCCAAAGTTAGGAGACTCTCATGTTCTGTCTCCCTTTCTGATATTTCCCACTCATTTTTTCTCCTTTCCCCCTTACACCCTTTCACTATTTTTTATACTCCCCAAATGAATGAGACCATATAATGTATGTCCTTCTCCGACTGACTTATTTCACTCAGCATAATACCCTCCAGTTCATCCACGTCAAAGCAAATGGTGGGTATTTGTCATTTCTAATGGTTGAGTAATATTCCATTGTATACATAGACCACATCTTCTTTATCCATTCATCTTTCGATGGACACCAAGGCTCCTTCCACAGTTTGGCTATTGTGGACATTGCTGCTATAAACATTGAGGTGCAGGTGTCCCGGCGTTTCACTGCATCTGTATCTTTGGGGTAAATCCCCAGCAGTGCAATTGCTGGGACTAGGGCAGATCTATTTTTTTTTTTTTTTATTGGTGTTCAATTTACTAACATACAGAATAACACCCAGTGCCCGTCACCCATTCACTCCCACCCCCCGCCCTCCTCCCCTTCTACCACCCCTAGTTCGTTTCCCAGAGTTAGCAGTCTTTATGTTCTGTCTATTTTTAACTCTTTGAGGAACCTCCACATGGTTTTCCAGATCTAAATGTGAGACAAGATTCCATCAAAATCCTAGAGGAGAACACAGGCAACACCCTTTTTGAACTTGGCCACAGTAACTTCTTGCAAGATTCATCCATGAAGGCAAGAGAAACAAAAGCAAAAATGAACTATTGGGACTTCATCAAGATACGAAGATTTTGCACAGCAAAAGAAACAGTCAGAAAACTAAAAGACAACCTACAGAATGGGAGAAGATATTTGCAAATGATGTATCAGATAAAGGGCTAGTTTCCAATATCTATAAAGAACTTATTAAACTCAACAGTAAAGAAACAAACAATCCAATCATGAAATGGGCAAAAGACATGAACAGAAATCTCACAGAGGAAGACATAGACATGGCCAACAAGCACATGAGAAAATGTTCCACATCACTGGCAGATCTATTTTTAACTCTTTGAGGAACCTCCACACAGTTTTCCAGAGTGGCTGCGCCAGTTTTGATTAAAATGCTCAGTCTTAGAAAATTAAAAATAGGAAAATGTTGCATGAGAACCAGAAACCAAGAATTCTGTTTTTATTCCTCAAATTCTTTGTAAGTTCCATAACTTTAAATACTTATTGAGGGTGTGGATTACCACTATCTTATTTTTTACCATATCTACTAGCAAGCATTTACAAACAGCAGTTCATATTGTGCATTAAATTACCTGTTGGTTACTAAGTGAATGAATGAACTAAAAAAGTAAACCAAATTGAAAAAAAGAATTTGAGTGATAATTTATAATTACTTCTGAAAAATTACCCACATGATGATAGATGAAATAAGTTGAAGACATTCTTTCTGAACTACTCTAAATCTACTAATTTAGAAAGATAGCAGATAGAAGTGAGGTCAGGTCTTGGGAAACAACTAGGAGTCCCTTCATTGATGTGCCTCAGTAGCATTTAGGATCAATAGCACTGAGACATTGGATCCCACTGATGATCAAAAAGGGCCTTGAAAATGTCAGGCTATCCTCATAATAGAGTGTGATATTTTTCATAAAGTGGTGTAGAATGTACCATCAATAAGGAGGACCTTTGATGGACATTTGCTGTTTGGAAGAAACATATCTAACACTTCAGCAGATACACCTTTCCTGCCTCACAAAGATGCTAAAGATGAACTATAAACTCTGTCTTAATGAGCCCTGATTGATTTTGTCTGAAAGTTATGAGTAGTGTTATGCCCCAAAGGTGAGAATATGACACCTATGCTGATCAGAAAGCATTTCCCTCAGTTGCAATGATTAGGTCAGGGATCTATTAGCAAATGAGATACAAACTTAAAATTTTTGTTTGGACTCTTGAAGAAAAGCATTATTTTTTTTTCCTAAAGGAGTTTCTGGAGTAGAGACCTGGAACTCTTGCTATAAGTGGAAAGACCCTGATCTAAAATGGAGCTAACACAAAAGGAAGAAGAGCCACCAGGCAAGCAGAAGAAACTCATTCTTATCATAAAATTTTAACTGTAGAATCCAGTCATTTCCAACTGTTTTACCATCTTTTACTTTATTCATTTTCTATTATTCTTTTACATTTATTTAAATAATATAATACTTGTAAACTTAACCCTATCCCAAAAATAAAATACTACCAATAATTAAATCCATTTTAGCCCCTTCCTTATCTTGTTTGCTGCTTCATCCAAAAGAAATCAACATTCTGAATTTTGAATGTATATTACCTTGCTTCCTAAATATAAAATATCTTTATCATATAAACACTTGTTCAGTTTTTCCTAGTTTTGAATTTTAAAGCTTTTAGCAGACTATATGCAGACTGCTGGGAATTGCTGCTATTTTTTCATTCAACATTATATATGTTACAAAGTTTTATATTGGCTTTTGAATATAGTTGTAAATTCATTTTTGCTAACCTAACATTCTCTATTGTATGATTATTTCACAATGTGTTTACCCATTATCCTGTCAATGAATATTTGACTACTATGAACAATAACTGTGAACATTTATAAACATGTCTCCTGGGGATCCCTGGGTGGCGCAGCGGTTCGGCCCCTGCCTTTGGCCCAGGGCGCAATCCTGGAGTCCCGGGATCGAGTCCCAGGTCGGGCTCCCGGTGCATGGAGCCTGCTTCTCCCTCTGCCTATGATTCTGCCTCTCTCTCTCTCATTGTGTGAGTATCATAAATAATAAATAAATAAATAAATAAATAAATAAATAAACAAATAAATAATAAATAAACAAACATGTCTCCTATGAGTGTAACTGGTAGTTTGCAGGATGTGGGAATATTCAGCTTTACAAGACAATATCATACATTTCCACAAGCGGTCCAGGAAATGCAGTTGACCTATGTGCCAAAAAATATTCTAGTCTCTTTATAAACAGATCTAATACCTCCACTTGATGAGCAAAGAATTAAGTTTTAAAATGTTCTATTTTGCTGTTGTTTTCATTAAAAACATGGATAAACTTGTAATACACAAAACAATTGGGTCTATAGGTTTTACTGTCAATTTAAAAATGTGAATTGTTCACAATGTAATGGGGTAGATGGTCGCTATATTTGTGGTGAACACAGCATAATGTATAAAATTGTCAAATTACTAAGTTGTACACCTGAAATTAGCATTGTGTGTCAACTCACCCAAATTTTTAAAATGCCAATATTTAGCTACTTTATGTGTGTCATATTTAGAATAAAATTTTGGAGCACTAAAATAGACTGATGTCCTGTGAATGGAAGAGAGTTTCTTTGAAGCAGAAAATTTCCCCTTACTTACTAAATATTAAAATAGGTGATCTAGAAAGTTATATTTGAGGTATATGAATGTGTTTCCATTAACAAGAAACATATGTATGAAAATATTTTCATCCACTCCTACACACCTATATAATTTAAGATGACTCACAGAGGTTAGGAGAAGCATGGTAACGAATCAGATAATTGCATGTTATCATAAAGTTCTTTGTCACCTAGTATATACCCTAGGCTCAAAAGCCTAGTCAAGTAGAATAAGATCCTCTGTTTGGAAAATGATGATGAAATATACCATCTTTTCTGTCTCATTGATAGGGTACAGAGTTCTATAAATGAATGAACGTCCAGAACCCTGAGTCCTAAGTGGACCTGGTACCTTCTAACAGACCACCTGCAGGTACTTTAGCCTGTAAAGAACTTCTTAAAAGTGAAAAATTCAAAACTATAGCTTAATTAAAATAGATTTACTTTCATCCTATTTCATAATTTAAAAACCCAATTTGAAGATGTAGTGGAGGGAGATGAATAGATGAAGCCCAGAGGATCTTTAGGGCAGTAGAACTATCCACACATGCTATGATGATGGATACATGTCATTATTATCCATTGCCCAAACCTACAGAATGCACAAGAGTGAACCCTAAGGTAAACTATGGACCACGAGTGATTATGATGTGTCGATGTCAATTCAATTACAACAAACATCTGACTCTGGTATGAGGACATTGATAATGAGGAGGCTGTACTGTGGTCAATATCTCCTTCCAACATGGTCTCTTGGTCTCCAAGGCTGATGCAATGCTTTAATTATCAGAATGATTTGTGCCAAAACCACTTCCCACTAACAGGCACTTTTGTTTATCAACTCCCCAGTGACAACTTCTTCTAGCAGCCAATGGTTTCTTGGCAAGAAGCTTTGGAGCCAAATCCTACTATTGAACTGCTGAAAAGACTCCTACTAGCAGGCCCCAATTCCCCCAACATAATAAAAGATTCTCTGAAGACATTACATCAGCCACCTTGAATGGTGCTTCTGTCTCCAATGCTCTGCCCAGTCATCAACTGCAACTGAGGCCTCCTGTCTTTCTCCCTTTTCGTGAGCTCATACCAACTCCCTACATTCACATGGAACATCTTCCTAAGATCACTCTTCTCCTGCTTCCTGTCACTCAGAACGTGGGCACAATGCCATTTGCACATTCAAGACTTGTATGATCCATTGAAGTGTCCACTGTTTACACACATGGCACCTAAGTGTACCTTGATAATGTGTAATTGTTTCTCAAAATTGCAAAGACTTTCAAATAAGGATGCTCTGAAGCTCAGCTTCAGCTTTGGTATTCAGCCAAAAATTTATTCGTTTAGATTTCAGCATTTAAAGGGCTGAAGAGACAAAGGCTTGCATCAGTGCCATTTCTGATTGCCTCTGCCCTTTAGGGCTATGACTGTAGAGGTTACTGCTGTCTTCTATCTACATAATGGTACCACTACAGATTAGTCATGGCATTCATGTTCACTGCTGGTATGCAAATATTTACTCTCAAATGTTAATGAACATTTTAAGTGGGACTTGGAGAAAATACATCATCTGTTGTTTTTTTGTTTTTTTGTTTCACTTCAGTTTTCTTTCAGATGTGAAATATTTTGGATGTGATTTGGATAACCATTCTTTTAATATTAATAATTAGAGGGATCCCTGGGTGGCGCAGCGGTTTGGCGCCTGCCTTTGGCCCAGGGCACGATCCTGGAGACCCGGGATCGAATCCCACGTCGGGCTCCCGGTGCATGGAGCCTGCTTCTCCCTCTGCCTGTGTCTCTGCCTCTCTCTCCCTCTCTCTGTGTGACTATCATAAATAAATAAAAATTTATAAAAAAAATAATAATTAGAGTACTAAAGTCTTTCCCAAAATGTGAGCACACTCATGAGAGCCACAGCTGCAACTGATAGCAAATCATTTCAGGAACAGGCACAAATAGAATCACAAAGCAAATTAAATTACACAAGTTCTTTTTCCATTTTTTTAACCTAAATCCTCATTGATAAAGGAATTATATATTTTATTCTTGCTTCAAATTTATTAGCAAAATTATCTAATAGGGCTAGCACAGTCTGGTAATATTTAAATAATAAAACTCAATAATGAAATGTTTAAGTCTCTTAAAGAATGAAATTTATCTTTTAAAAATATTTTTACTTTTTTGCTTGGCTTGGATATTTGTAGAGAATGATGACCATTGAAAAGGGTCTTGATGAATTTTGATAGGGATTGCATTAAATGTGTAAATTGCCCTGGGTAACATTGACATTTTCACAATATTAATTCTGCCAATCCATGAGCATGGAATATTTTTCCATCTCTTTGTGTCTTCCTTAAATTCTTTCAGAAGTGTTCTATAGTTTTTAGGGTATAGATCTTTTACTTCTTTGGTTAGGTTTATTCCTAGGTATCTTATGCTTTTGGATGCAATTGTAAATGGGATTGACTCCTTAATTTCTCTTTCTTCAGTCTCATTGTTAGTGTATAGAAATGCCACTGCTTCTGGGCATTGATTTTGTATCCTGCCACACTACCAAATTGCTGTACGAGTTCTAGCAATCTTGGGGTGGAGGCTTTTGGGTTTTCTATGTAGAGTATCATGTCATCGGCGAAGAGGGAGAGTTTGACTTCTTCTTTGCCAATTCAAATGCCTTTAATGTCTTTTTGTTGTCTGATTGAAGAGGCTAGGACTTCCAGTACTATGTTGAGTTTTTTGTCTCTTATTTTTAATAAGCCTGGCTAATAGTTTATCTATTTTATGAATTCTTTCAAGGAACCAACTCCTGGTTTTGTTGATCTGTTCCACAGTTCTGGTCTCGATTTCGCTGAGTTCTACTCAAATCTTTATTAACTCTCTTCTTCTGCTGGGTGTAGGCTCTATTTGCTGTGTTTTCTCTAGCTTCTTTATGTGTAAGGTTAGCTTTTGTATTTGAGTTCTTTCCAGTTTTTGAATGGATGCTTGTATTGCGATGTATTTCCCCCTTAAGACTGCTTTTGCAGCATCCCAAAGATTTTGAACGGTTGTATCTTCATTCTCATTAGTTTCCATGAATCTTTTTAATTCTTCCTTAATTTCCTGGTTGACCCTGTCATCTTTTAGCAGGATGGTCCTTAACCTCCACGTGTTTGAGGTCCTTCCAAACTTCTTGTTGTGATTTAGTTCTAATTTCAAGGCATTTTGGTCTGAGAATATGCAGGGGATGATCCCAATCTTTTAGTATCGGTTCAGACCTGATTTGTGACCCAGTATGTGGTGTATTCTGGAGAAAGTTCCATGTGCACTTGAGAAGAATGTGTATTCAGTTGAGTTTGGATGTAAAGTTCTGTAGATATCTGTGAAATCCATCTGGTCCAGTGTATCATTTAAAGCTCTCGTTTCTTTGGAGATGTTGTGCTTAGAAGACCTATCGAGTATAGAAAGAGCTAGATTGAAGTCACCAAGTATAAGTGTATTATTATCTAAGTATTTCTTCACTTTGGTTATTAATTGATTGATATATTTGGCAGCTCCCACATTCGGGGCATATATATTGAGGATTGTTAAGTCCTCTTGTTGGATAGATCCTTTAAATATGAGGTAGTGTCCCTCTTCATCTCTCACTACAGTCTTCGGGGTAAATTTTAGTTTATCTGATATAAGGATGGCTACCCCTGCTTTCTTTTGAGGACCATTTGAATGGTAAATGGTTCTCCAACCTTTTATTTTCAGGTTGTAGGTGTCCTTCTGTCTAAAATGAGTCTCTTGTAGACAGTAAATAGACGGGTCCTGCTTTTTTATCCAGTCTGAAACCCTGTGCCTTTTGATGGGGTCATTAAGCCCGTTCACGTTCAGAGTTACTATTGAAAGATATGAGTTTAGTGTCACCATGATGTCTATTCATTCCTTGTTTTTGTGGATTGTTCCACTGGACTTCTTAAAGGGGAATTTTAGGAGTCCCCCTTAAAATTTCTTGCAGAGCTGGTTTGGAGGTCACATATTCTTTCAGTTCCTGCCTGTCTTGGAAGCTCTTTATCTCTCCTTCCATTCTGAATGAGAGCCTTGCTGGATAAAGTATTCTTGGTTGCATGTTCTTCTCATTTAAGACCCTGAATATATCCTGCCAGCCCTTTCTGGCCTGCCAGGTCTCTGTGGAGATGTCTGCTGTTACCCTAATACTCCTCCCCATAAAAGTCAGGGATTTCTTGTGTCTTGCTGCTTTAAGGATTTTCTCCTTATCTTTGGATTTTGCAAGCTTCACTATTAAATGTCGAGGTGTTGAACGGTTTTTTATTGATTGGGGGCGGGGGCGGGGAATTTCTCTATTTCCTGGATCTGAATGCCTGTTTCCCTTCCCAGATTAGGAAAGTTTTCAGCTATGATTTGTTCAAATACATATTCTGGACCTCTGTCCTTTTTGTGCCCTCGGGAACCCCAATTAAACTAGGTTTTTCTTCCTCAGGCTGTCGTTTATTTCCCTTTATCTATCTTCATGGTCTTTTAATCGTTTGTCTCTTTTTTCCTCAGTTTCCCCCTTTGCCATCAACTTGTCTTCTATGTCACTCACTTGTTCTTCCACCTCATTAACCCTGTCGTTAGGACTTCTAGTTTGGATTGCATCTCATTCAATTGATTTTTAATTTCTGCCAGATTAGATCTAAATTCTGCAGTCATGAAGTCTCTTGAGTCCTTTATGCTTTTTTCTAGAGCCACCAGTAGCTGTATAATAGTGCTTCTGAATTGGCTTTCTGACATTGAATTGTAATCCAGATTTTGTAACTCTGTGGGAGAGAGGACTGTTTCTGATTCTTTCTTTTGAGGTGAGGTTTTCCTTCTAGTCATTTTCCTCAGTGCAGAGTGGCCAAAAACAAGTTGTATTGGGAAAAGGAGAAAAAGAGAGGAGAGGAAAGAAGGAAAGAAAAGAGAAAAAGAAAAAAGAAAAAAAGGAGAAGAAAAAGAAAGAAAGGGGAAAAAAGGGTGGGGGAAACAAACAGAAATCAAAAAGCAAAAAAATAAAAATAAAAAATAAATAAATAAACACGGGGTAATATCTTCTGATTCTGTTTACTAAGTCCCTTGGTTTCCCCTGGAACTTGTCCTTCTAGCTGGTCTTCTGGGGGAGGGGCCTGTTGTGCTGATTTTCAGGTGTTAGCACTTGGGGGAGCTGCTCTGGCCCCTGCCTGGTGCAGGGCTCAGTGGGGGTTGTTTACTCCGTGAGGCCCCAGGAGGAACAACCCCAGTGGCGGGTCCAGCTCTGGAGCCATGGATCAGCCCCCGCAGTAACTCCGGAGCTCTCCATCTGCAGGGCCTGGAGGCTCCGGGGCGGGGCCGCTGATCTGCTCAGCTCGGGGCAGGAGCGTCCTTGCTGTCCTGGGCCCTCCCGGCCTCTGCCTGTCCCGGGGGAGGCCGGATCCTGGGCTGTGTCCCGGCGCCCTGTGCTCGGGGGCCTGCGCTGGTGGATTCGCGCTCCCGGGCCACAGCCCCCTCCGCGGAGCCGCCCCCGAGCCCCTCCGAGCTGCTCCCGCCCCGCAGCCCCCTCCGCGGAGCCGCCCCCGAGCCCCTCCGAGCTGCTCCGGGTCCCGCCGTGCGCGCTGCAGCCCTTAGGGAGCTCGGCGCACTCTCCTGGGGCGCAGGTGTCTGTTACTGTCCCAGGGAGCCCGAGGGCATCCCCGCCCTCCTGGGTCCTGCTCCAACTCCCTGCGAGCCCCTTTCCGCCCGGGAAGGTTGGTGCAGCTCCTGCGTCTCCGGGACGGGGCTCTCCTGTCCTGGGGACACTCGCCCCGGCCTCAGCCCGGCTCCTCGCGGGGCCCCTCCCCCTTGGAGGCCTTTTGTTTCTTTATTTCTTTTTTCCCCGACTTCCTACCTTGATAGAAGCACGAACTCTTCTCACTGTAGCATTCCACCTGTTCTCTCTTTAAATCTCAGGCCGAATTTGTAGATTTTAGGATGATTTGATGTTTATCTAGGTAATTTGGTGGGGACAGGTGATTTGGGGACTCTACTCTTCTGCCACTTTGTCCCTCCTCCGCTTCTATTTAAATTTTTAACTATTTTTATTTTCCATGCCATAAAGAATATTTTTCCAGATAGCTACACACACTTGTCTTAGAAATCTTTTTAATCTCTTATTTGTTCCCAGTATTTAAATATCACATTAACCTTATTCCAAAGCTTATGCCTATTATGTTCTATTTCAAAGATCATGTTCAGCTTCAGTAATTAGTCTATTGCAATGTTCTTACCACACATTTGTAATTATTTGTAGCTGGGTGCTATATTTTATTTGAGAGACTTTTCCCCCAATTTTTTGTTCAAATTACCCACCTGTGTTTTGCATATTTATTTTTCAAGAGGAACCAGTTTGTCTAGTTAAAAATATATATGATTAGTGGTTTTACTGGAAAGCTCTTTAATGTGTAGGTTAACTCGTGGAGAGTTGAGATCTTTAGGATGTTGTGCATCTTTAGGACATTAGGCAGAATTAGAGAAAGCAATCTCTGGCACACACACAGGACCTGAAATAGTTTGGGTTTCCCAACCATTAAATTAGAAAACTTCATAATTCATAGAGCACCAGATAAAGTATTCAAAAGTTCATTGCCTCGATAGGGAAGAAACATTCATCATGAACTAAACACTGTTCTAGTCTTATTTAACAAAGTTCAAAAACAGTCATAGAAATGCAAAATATCCAGCAACGAAGGTTAAAGTCATAATGTCTAAGATGCAATAAAAAATTACGAAGCACAAAGAGGCAGGAATACATCATCCATAATATGAGGGGAAAAACGATCCAACTCTCCCACACAGAAACACACAGACACACATACACACACACACACAAAATGACAATGATTATAGAATTAATAAATGAGTACATTAAAATTATTATTATCACTGCATTAAATATTTTCAAGAAAATAGAGAAAAGATTGCATATGGTAAGTAGAGACATGGAAAACACAAAAAAGACCTAAGTTAAAATTCCAGTGATTAAAATATAATAACTGATATGAGAATAACAGATTAACAGATCGGACACTGCAGCAAAAAAGGTTAGTAAACTTGAAGACATAACCATAGAAACTATTAAATAGAAACTATCAAAGTGAAAACAAACGAAAAAGGGACTGAAAAACAAATACACAGAGCATCCATGAGCTAAAAAAGAACTTCAAATAGCCTAATGTATGGATAATCGGAATCTTCAAACAGCAGGATGGGAGAAAGAACAGAAAACAGAAATGATGGCCAAATTAATCCAAATTTAATGAAAACTATAAATTCACAGATCCAAGTATCATACAAGGCACAAATCATGAAGTATACCACACTAAGATTTACATCATTAGAAATTGGTCAAAAACACTGATAAAGTGAAAATGCTAAAAAGTAGCCACAAGAAAAGACACTCTCTGTACAGCAGAATAAAGATAAAAATCACAGCAAACTTCTCACCAGAAACATGGTAAATCAGTGGAGCAGAAGAGAATAGAGCAACATCATTAAAATACTCAAACAAAAATTGTCCACCTAGAATCCAATCCTCACTAAAAACATCTTTAACAACAAAGCTGAAGTAAAGACTTTCAAGATGCACAAAATTCAAGAAATTCATCAGCACTTAGCCATCGCTACAAGGAGAATTAAGGAAATTCTAGTGGGCAGTTAAATCCGACCAACTGGGAATCCAGATTTGAAAAATGTGAAGACCAACAGAAGTGGTAAATGTACATGCAAATACAAATAATAAGATATCTGTATCAGCAAAAGCCCACACAACTAATTTTTTCACTCTAGAATGTGAGTTTTGTCACAAATAAGAAAATCTCCATTTTCTTGGAATGAAGTTTATACTTTCTCATCCAGGTACCACATGTTAAAAACCTAAATTTAATTAATTTGTTTATGTATTTATGATAGTCACAGAGAGAGAGAGAGAGAGGCAGAGACACAGGCAGAGGGAGAAGCAGGCTCCATGCACTGGGAGCCCAATATGGGATTTGATCCCGGGTCGCCAGGATCGCGCCCTGGGCCAAAGGCGGGCCCCAAACCGCTGCGCAACCCAGGGATCCCAAAAACCTAAATTTAAATGTCCTCTTGATATAGCCACAACTTGCTTTCTAAATCCTCTGAACGTTTAGAGGCTTCCCATAAAACGGCCCCAAATCAGGCTAAAAAGCTGAATGTGATACAATTATTAAACTCTTGTGGGGCTGTGAGAAATGTCAGAAATGTATCAAAAATGTTCTCAACTTCAAAAAAGAACCAGGAGATTTTAAAGATGGTTCTATATTGTAATAATTCTGCTTTGTCGGGTATCTATGAACTTAGATAACCTCCTGCCCTGAGATTGGAAAAAGTCATCCAAAGAGCAGAAGCATAATGAGCCAGCCCTTTAGTCCTGGAATTGTATGCTTTAGTGGGAAATGAAACAGTATAAGTGACTTTAATAGTATATCCCATAAAAACTGATTTGGACAACATTTATAAAAATAGATATGATGGGGATCCCTGGGTGGCGCAGCGGTTTGGCGCCTGCCTTTGGCCCAGGGCACGATCCTGGAGACCCGGGATCGAATCCCACGTCGGGCTCCCGGTGCATGGAGCCTGCTTCTCCCTCTGCCTGTGTCTCTGCCTCTCTCTCTCTCTCTGTGACTATCATAAAATAAATTTAAAAAAAAAATAGATATGATGAAGTGGAAGGCTCTTGCTGATTATAGGAAGTTAGCTACACATATCTGGGATAAAATCGGCAATTGATGACACTCTCCAGATTGCAGCTGGGTAGGAATACCAGAGTTTACATCTGGCTTGCTGCCAGCTTTGAGGTGTTTTAAAATCTGTCTGAAGAAGAGGCCAAATAGACCATTTACAGGACTAAATGATCTTAACTAGTTAGCTCTTAACTAAAGCACATCAGTGTTCATATCTTTCAGGGAAAAATAGACAAGATTCTAAACCTTGAGGAAAAAGGAAAGGCTAATTACTCAAAAAAATTGACATTTTTTTAAGGGGGAGAACTTGTCCCACCCGTGGACAGATAAGCTAAGCCAATGTTATGATAAGTCCCAGATAAAGAACTGCTTTCCAGGACAATTTCCTAAACAGATAAAGGAAAAAGCTACATACCACCCTGTTCAGATGAGGGCAACCTGGTTTGACGGTAATTTCTGTGGCTTCTACAACCCTTTGGTTAATTTGACTCTTACGCAAGAGTTCCACAAGGTGGCGCCCAAGTCAAGTAGTAGGTTTAAATTCGGGCTCCAAATTTCACCTAATCCTAAAGGATTTGCACTTTGTCCACTCAGTTTCCTATTTACCGTGGTTTCTTGATTGTCTTTCTACTTTGCAGGTCACCTTTCATTCTCCTGTTGATTCTGCTTTTTCTCTGACTTCTAAGGTTGTAGGTCCTAGGTCCTCTTTTCCTCTGTCAATACACACTGCTTCAATAAATGTACCCAATCCCATGGCTCTAAATGTTACCTAGCTGCTGACTATTCACACTTACATCTGCATCCCAGATCACGCTTCCTAATTCCACACCTGTATATCTAACTGCCTGTCCAAATCTCTACTTTGTTGTCTAATAAAATCTCAAATTCAAAAGGTAAAAAAAAATGAACTCCTGATTCCGCAGCACTCACTGTTCCCCACCCTCCCACCATCATCATGCTCCTCTCTCAGAGGCTTCCTCTTCTCAAGTGATGGCAAGTCCATTCCAGCAAATTCTCGTGTCAAGCTCTTTAAATCACTCTTCGCTTTTCTCTTCATACCTTACATCCAATCAGATACAGAATTCTGCTAGTTCAATGTTTTGTGTACTAAAATATAGTTCTATTTGGTGTGTAAGTTCTTATAGATAATTTTTGTTAATTAAACTTCAATTACACCTTCAGTCATTAGAAAGCAATTTGACTTGTAGGCCACCTGCGTGGCTCAGTCAGGTAAGCATCTGGGTATTTCAGCTCAGGTCATTATCTCAGGGTCATTGGATCCAGCCTCATATCCTAGGAGATGAGCATGGAGCTTCCTTGAGATTCTTTCTCTTTCCTTCTCCCTCTGCTTCTCCTCATCCCACACACTCTCTCTTTCTCTTTCTTTCTCTCTCTTTCCCTCCCAAAATTTGAAAAAAAATAGTACTTTGACTTACTAGTAGGAAAATTATGGCAAAGTTGTCATCACACTTCATCACCTGTAACTTTTAGCAATAATGTTCCTCCATGAAAATGCAAAATACACACCAGAGAAACGTGTAAAGATTCTCTGAATATGATAGTTTATGTTAAATTTTCAATATAGCTTTCTTTTCCCAAAAACTTGTGCATCCTTCAATCTTCCTCCCTCTTTGAATCGGCTGAAGATCTGTTAACTCTAGAGCTCAACATTCCCACTGCTGGGCTACTGCAGTTCTAAGGACTGCCTTGCTTATTCAATTTTTGAACAACTACACTTGCTTCCAAAAAGGCTAATTCCTGGAGAATATTACACACAATGCTTAACTACTAAAAATGACAAAAATTGCCATTTTTGCTGAAATTTAGAAGTAGTGGAAATTTGAATAATAATAAAAGACTCCTGGCTGCTTTTTGTCATCTGATAGCCAGGTCCTGCCTGGAAGGCTGAAATATACTCAAGGACAAGGGTCAGGAAAAATACTGAAAAAATACCATTTTATCCAGGACATAGTATTTAAGTAATATCAAAACTAGTCAATGGGAGTCTGATTGAAAGGCACCAAGAACTCAGCGAGGGAGGTGCTAAAATGGTTATGAATGAGACCCCAAAATTAAAAATTGGTAAGAGTAAATTGGCAAATAATTGGACCAAGGAGGTAATGTAAATCAGGTTGACTTCTCATGGTAGAGAATCTTGACAGGATAGACCTTCTTTTAAAGAACCAAGTCTTGCTTTCCACTTATGTAGTGGAGTTGCTCAAGGATGCCAATTGCCATTGACTAACTTCTTTTTTTTTTTTCATTTATTTTTTGTTGGTGTTCAATTTACCAACATACAGAATAACCCACACTGCCCGTCACCCATTCACCCCCAATCCCCGCCCTCCTCCCTTTCTACCACCCCTAGTTCGTTTCCCAGAGTTAGCAGTCTTTACGTTCTGTCTCCCTTTCTGATATTTCCCACACATTTCTTCTCCCTTCCCTTATATTCCCTTTCAATATTATTTATATTCCCCAAATGAATGAGACCATAAAATGTTTGTCCTTCTCCGACTGACTTACTTCACTCAGCATAATACCCTCCAGTTCCATCCACGTTGAAGCAAATGGAGGGTATTTGTCATTTCTAATAGCTGAGTAATATTCCATTGTATACATAAACCACATCTTTTTTATCCACTCATCTTTCCATGGACACCGAGGTTCCTTCCACAGCTTGGCTATTGTGGACATTGCTGCTATAAACATCAGGGTGCAGGCGTCCCTGCGTTTCATTGCATCTGTATTTTTGGGGTAAATCCCCAACAGTGCAATTGCTGGGTCGTAGGGCAGGTCTATTTTTAACTCTTTGAGGAACCTCCACACAGTTTTCCAGAGTGGCTGCACCAGTTCACATTCCCACCAACAGTGTATGAGGGTTCCCTTTTCTCCACATCCTCTCCAACATTTGTGGTTTCCTGCCTTGTTAATTTTCCCCATTCTCACTGGTGTGAGGTGGTATCTCATTGTGGTTTTGATTTGTATTTCCCTGATGGCAAGTGATGCAGAGCATTTTCTCATGTGCATGTTGGCCATGTCTATGTCTTCTTCTGTGAGATTTCTCTTCATGTCTTTTGCCCATTCCATGATTGGATTGTTTGTTTCTTTGGTGTTGAGTTTAAGAAGTTCTTTATAGATCTTGGAAACTAGCCCTTTATCTGATATGTCATTTGCAAATATCTTCTCCCATTCTGTAGGTTGTCTTTTAGTTTTGTTGACTGTATCCTTTACTGTGCAAAAGCTTCTTATCTTGATGAAGTCCCAATAGTTCATTTTTGCTTTTGTTTCTTTTGCCTTCGTGGATGTATCTTGCAAGAAGTTACTGTGGCTGAGTTCAAAAAGGGTGTTGCCTGTGTTCTCCTCTAGGATTTTGATGGACTCTTGTCTCACATTTAGATCTTTCATCCATTTTGAGTTTATCTTTGTGTATGGTGAAAGAGAGTGGTCAAGTTTCATTCTTCTGCATGTGGATGTCCAATTTTCCCAGCACCATTGATTGAAGAGACTGTCTTTCTTCCAATGGATAGTCTTTCCTCCTTTATCGAATATTAGTTGACCATAAAGTTCAGGGTCCACTTCTGGATTCTCTATTCTGTTCCATTGATCTATGTGTCTGTTTTTGTGCCAGTACCACACTGTCTTGATGACCACAGCTTTGTAGTACAACCTGAAATCTGGCGTTGTGATGCCCCCAGATATGGTTTTCTTTTTTAAAATTCCTCTGGCTATTCGGGGTCTTTTCTGATTCCACACAAAACTTAAAATAATTTGTTCTAACTCTCTGAAGAAAGTCCATGGTATTTTGAAAGGATTGCATTAAACATGTATATTGCCCTGGGTAACATTGACATTTTCACAATATTAATTCTGCCAATCCATGAGCATGGAATATTTTTCCATCTCTTTGTGTCTTCCTCAATTTCTTTCAGAAGTGTTCTAGTTTTTAGGGAACAGATCCTTTACCTCTTTGGTTAGGTTTATTCCTAGTTATCTTATGCTTTTGGGTGCAATTGTAAATGGGATTGACTCCTTAATTTCTCTTTCTTCAGTCTCATTGTTAGTGGATAAAAATGCCACTGATTTCTGGGCATTGATTTGTATCCTGCCACGCTACGAAATTGCTGTATGAGTTCTAGCAATCTTGGGGTGGAGACTTTTCGGTTTTCTATGTAGAGAATCATGTCATCGACGAAGAGGGAGAGTTTGACTTCTTCTTTGCCAATTTGAATGCCTTTAATGTCTTTTTGTTGTCTGATTGCTGAGGCTAGGACTTCCAGTACTATGTTGAATAGTAGTGAGAGTGGACATCCCTGTCTTGTTCCTGATCTTAGGGGAAAGGCTCCCAGTGCTTCCCCATTGAGAATGATATTTGCTGTGGGCTTTTCGTAGATGGCTTTTAAGATGTTGAGGAATGTTCCCTCTATCCCTACACTCTGAAGAGTTTTGATCAGAAATGGATGCTGTATTTTGTCAAATGCTTTCTCTGCATCCAATGAGAGGATCATATGGTTCTTGGTTTCTCTTGCTGAAATGATGAATCACATTGATTGTTTTACCAGTGTTGAACCAGCCTTGTGTCCCGGGGATAAATCCTACTTGGTCATGGTGAATAATTTTCTTAATGTGTTGTTGGATCCTATTGGCTAGTAACTTGTTGACAATTTTTGCATCCATGTTCATCAGGGATATTGGTCTGTAATTCTGCTTTTTGGTGGGGTCTTTGTCTGGTTTGGAATTAAGGTGATGCTGGCCTCATAGAACGAATTTGGAAGTACTCCATCTCTTTCTATCTTTCCAAACAGCTTTAGTCGAATAGGTATGATTTCTTCTTTAAAAGTTTGATAGAATTCCCCTGGGAAGCCATCTGGTCCTGGACTCTTGTGTCGTGGGAGGTTTTTGATGACTGCTTCAATTTCCTCCCTGGTTATTGGCCTGTTAAGGTTTTCTATTTCTTCCTGTTCCAGTTTTGGTAGTTTGTGGCTTTCCAGGAATGCGTCCATTTCTTCTAGATTGCCTAATTTATTGGCATATAGCTGTTCATAATATGCTTTTAAAATCGTTTGTATTTCCTTGGTGTTGGTAGTGATCTCTCCTTTCTCATTCATGATTTTATTAATTTGAGTCTTCTCTCTCTTCTTTTTAATAAGGCTGGCTAATGGTTTATCTATCTTATTAATTCTTTCAAAGAACCAACTCCTGGTTCTGTTGATCTGTTCCATAGTTCTTCTGGTCTCGATTTCGTTGAGTTCTGCTCGAATCTTTATTAACTCTCGTCTTCTCCTGGGTGTAGGATCTATCTGCTGTTTTTTCTCCTGCTCCTTTATGTGTAAGGTTAGCTTTTGTATTTGAGGTCTTTCCAGTTTTTGAATGGATGCTTGTATTGCGATGTATTTCCCGCTCAGGACTGCTTTTGGTGCATCCCAAAGATTGTGAACAGTTGTATCTTCATTCTCATTAGTTTCCATGAATCTTTTTAATTCTTCCTTAATTTCCTGGTTGACCCTTTCATCATTTAGCAGGATGGTCCTTAACCTCCACGTGTTTGAGGTCCTTCCAAACTTCTTGTTGTGATTTAGTTCTAATTTCAAGGCACTATGGTCTGAGAATATGCAGGGGATGATCCCAATCTTTTGGTATCGGTTCAGACCCGATTTGTGACCCAGTATGTGGTCTATTCTGGAGAAAGTTCCATGTGCACTTGAGAAGAATATGTATTCAGTTGAGTTTGGATGTAAAGTTCTGTAGATATCTGTGAAATCCATCTGGTCCAGTGTATCATTTAAAGCTCTCGTTTCTTTGGAGATGTTGTGCTTAGAAGACCTATCGAGTATAGAAAGAGCTAGATTGAAGTCACCAAGTATAAGTGTATTATTATCTAAGTATTTCTTCACTTTGGTTATTAATTGATTGATATATTTGGCAGCTCCCACATTCGGGGCATATATATTGAGGATTGTTAAGTCCTCTTGTTGGATAGATCCTTTAAATATGAGGTAGTGTCCCTCTTCATCTCTCACTACAGTCTTCGGGGTAAATTTTAGTTTATCTGATATAAGGATGGCTACCCCTGCTTTCTTTTGAGGACCATTTGAATGGTAAATGGTTCTCCAACCTTTTATTTTCAGGTTGTAGGTGTCCTTCTGTCTAAAATGAGTCTCTTGTAGACAGTAAATAGACGGGTCCTGCTTTTTTATCCAGTCTGAAACCCTGTGCCTTTTGATGGGGTCATTAAGCCCGTTCACATTCAGAGTTACTATTGAAAGATATGAGTTTAGTGTCACCATGATGTCTATTCATTCCTTGTTTTTGTGGATTGTTCCACTGGACTTCTTAAAGGGGAATTTTAGGAGTCCCCCTTAAAATTTCTTGCAGAGCTGGTTTGGAGGTCACATATTCTTTCAGTTCCTGCCTGTCTTGGAAGCTCTTTATCTCTCCTTCCATTCTGAATGAGAGCCTTGCTGGATAAAGTATTCTTGGTTGCATGTTCTTCTCATTTAGGACCCTGAATATATCCTGCCAGCCCTTTCTGGCCTGCCAGGTCTCTGTGGAGAGGTCTGCTGTTACCCTAATACTCCTCCCCATAAAAGTCAGGGATTTCTTGTGTCTTGCTGCTTTAAGGATCTTCTCTTTATTTTTGGAATTTGCAAGCTTCACTATTAAATGTCGAGGTGTTGAACGGTTTTTATTGATTTTAGGGGGGGATCTCTCTATTTCCTGGATCTGAATGCCTGTTTCCCTTCCCAGATTAGGAAAGTTTTCAGCTAGAATTTGTTCAAATACATATTCAGGTCCTCTGTCCCTTTCGTCGCCCTCGGGAACACCAATTAAACTTAGGTTTTTCTTCCTCAGGCTGTCATTTATTTCCCTTAATCTATCTTCATGGTCTTTTAATCGTTTGTCTCTTTTTTCCTCAGTTTCCCCCTTTGCCATCAACTTGTCTTCTATATCACTCACTCGTTCTTCCACCTCGTTAACCCTCGTGGTTAGGACTTCTAGTTTGGATTGGATCTCATTCAATTGATTTTTAATTTCTGCCAGATTAGCTCTAAATTCTGCAGTCATGAAGTCTCTTGAGTCCTTTATGCTTTTTTTCTAGAGCCACCAGTAGCTGTATAATAGTGCTTCTGAATTGGCTTTCTGACATTGAATTGTAATCCAGATTTTGTAACTCTGTGGGAGAGAGGACTGTTTCTGATTCTTTCTTTTGAGGTGAGGTTTTCCTTCTAGTCATTTTGCTCAGTGCAGAGTGGCCAAAAGCAAGTTGTATTGGGAAAATGAGAAAAAGAGAGGAGAGAAAGAAGGAAAGAAAAGAGAAAGAGGACAAAAAAAGGAAGAAAAAAAGAAAAAGAAAGAAGAAAAAGAAAGAATGGGAAAAAAAGGGTGGGGGAAGCAAAGAAATCAAAAAGCAAAACAAAAGAAAACAAAACAAGAAACAAAAAACAAAAAACCCACGGGGGAGTATCTTCTGATTCTGTATACTTTAAGTCCCTTGACTTCTCCTGGAACTTGTCCGTCCAGCTGGTCTTCTGGGGGAGGGGCCTGTTGTGCTGATTTTCAGGTGTTAGCACTTGCGGGGAGCTGCTGTGCCCCCTGCTTGGTGCAGGGCTCAGTGCGGGTTGTTTACCCCGTGAGGCCACAGGAGGAACAACCCCAGTGGCGGGTCCAGCTCTGGAGCCATGGATCAGCCCCCGCAGTAACTCCGGAGCTCTCCGTCTGCAGGGCCTGGAGGCTCCGGGGCGGGGCCGCTGATCTGCTCAGCTCGGGGTAGTAGTGTCCTTGCTGTCCTGGGCCCTCCCGGCCTCTGCCTGTCCAGGGGGAGGCCAGATCCTGGGTTGTGTCCCGGCGCCCTGTGCCCCGGTCTGGGCTGTTGGATTCGCGCTCCCGCCCCTCAGCCCCCTCCGCGGAGCCTCTTCCTCTGCCCGAGCCCCCCGAGCTGCTCCGGGTCCCGCCGTGCGCGCTGCAGCCCTTAGGGAGCTCGGCGCACTCTCCCGGGGCACAGGTGTCTGTTAGTGTCCCCGGGAGCCCGAGGGCATCCCCGCCCTCCTGGGTCCTGCTCCAAGTCCCTGCGAGCCCCTCTCCGCCCGGGAAGGTTGGTGCAGCTCCTGCGTCTCCGGGACGGGGCTCTCCTGTCCTGGGGACACTAGCCCCGGCCTCAGCCTGGCTCCTGGTGGGGCCCCTCCCCCTTGGAGGCCTTTTGTTTCTTTATTTCTTTTTTCCCGTCTTCCTCCCTTGATAGAAGCGTGAACTCTTCTCACTGTAGCATTCCAGGTGTTCTCTCTTTAATTCTCAGGCCGAATTCATAGATTTTCAGGATAATTTGAAGGTTTTCTAGGTAATTTGGTTGGGACTGGTGATTTGGGGACCCTACTCTTCAGCCATCTTGCCCCTCCCCCCATTGACTAACTTCTTGAGATTTAAAAAGTGATTATGCCAAAGCTAGAGAAAAATGCCTGTTGAGAAGCATATAGCTTTGTTGGATGATAACACCTGTGGCCGCTCTGGAACTCTGATACAGATCACCATGCAGGAACAAATGATTAGATAGTTCCTACTGATCTAGACTTCTGCTGTGGAACAGCATGTTGGTCTGGCCCATGTGAGGTTCTTGTCTCCCAGGGGACACCCTATTATTATAGTGGATGGGTGCAAATTCACTAGGTCAGGGATTAGCACCTCCATCAGTGGAGGACCAGACTCAGGGGATGAAACTAGCATGATATAGTCTGTGGCATATCCCCTGTGCTCAAATAGGCACTTTGCGCTCCTATAGCCCAGTCCATCGCCAAAAGGAGAACATTAATTTCATAATGTAACTTCCAAGAAGGTGAATGAGAGCCTTTTCTATTCGATCTAAGAATACAATCAATTAGCATTTAAAAAGACACCTGAATAATTTGGTAAACAGTGGAGTTGGATATCTTACAGCAATCATCCTTAATTGGAGGGAATGTAAATCCCTTGGTAAACCAGAAGGGCTATTCCCTCCTCAGGATCATGAATACTTAAGTCTTTTCTGTTTTAAATCTCTCTCTGAGAGCAATAAAAAATCCTAGTTCTCCAAATTTGATCAAGATGTAATAATTGGATGACTTTTTCCTTGTTTATGTTCCTTGTGGTTCTTGACCCCACAGTCAGAAAAAACAAGTTAGAAAAATTTCACCTGGCTCTTGGACTCTCTGAAGTTACTTCACATGACCAAATCTTAAGTCTGGTAAGATCTTGGGTGAAATGAACTTAGAGTCTGTATTTACATGACTTTCCTTTTTTTAGTTTCCTTTTCGTTCTAAGTTCAATTTGCTAACATATAACACCCAGTGCTCATCTCATCAAGTCAAAGCAAATGATAGGTATTCGTACAACTTTCCATTCTTGACCAAATGTAAAAACTCCATTCTACAAATCACCTCTATGATTTGGTTAATCACTCTATTATTTGGTTTAAGTATTTCATATGTAGATTTTAATTATTGCATAGAATTATGCCTTAGAAATTATTTTTGAAATATAACATTAATTAAACTAATTACATTGAATAAGTCACCACATATCTATTACTTTTGAAGTATGTCGATAATTTATGCTTGATACCTGTTTGCTTATCTACTCATGAGTAAGGAAACCTGAGTTCTAACTTGAGTTAGATTATTTTGCTTGATGTAATTTTGTGTGCTTTTGAGGACATTTTTCAAAACTAAATGAATGTTATACGCAACTGATGAATTATTAAAAAGTACCTCTGAAACAAATTTATAAAAAAGAAAACTAAATGATGTCTACTTAGAAATGAGAATTGGTAAATAAAATGTGTAGATTTCTAAAAAGTGCCCAAAGGCAACAAGGGATGGATAATGTATCTACAAAGATTTACTAGGAAATTCCTTGATGAACTCTTTACCAATTTAACTTCTCACTTTCCTTCCTTCTTTCCTTCCTTCCTTCTCTATCATCTATCTCCCTTTCTCCTTCCCTCTGCCTGCTTTCTCTCTGTCCCTTCTCTTATCCTGTGGGTATGCATCTGTGTTTCTCTTGTACTAATTGTGCTACTGCAGAAATTGAGGCTTTACAGACGCTGAGATCATTAAGCCAGCAAGTGACATGGCTGTGACTTAGTGGTAGGTTTGCTGCATCTGGATCCAGTGACATCCCCCTGCAAAGAGAAAGGCAGCTGCAGAAAGAAATGCTAGAAATCTGACAGGAAGCAGAGGGGATGACAGTGGAATAAAGTGAGAAAAACAGAGAAATAAAGTTAAATCAGTAAGGGGCTTGCTGGTGACAGGATTGAATGTTAGGTCAAAAATTCAATTCCGCATTATATCAATAGGGAGCCACGCAAGCTCCAAGCCATAAGATAGATGGAGCATTAAATATTACTTAGAAAAATGAGTTTCAGCTTTTTTACATGAAATGAATCACTTCTCTAAAAATCCCTACCCAGAGGCCTAAACAATCAATGCAATTGAGAGATGGATGCTTTGTTTGAAGAGGACTGAGTTGTTACTTCTCTAATGAGCCATCCTTGTACTGCAAATGAGGACCCTGAGACCCAGAGGTGCCAGCTATATGCCCCAGTAGCACACCACATTAGTGACACAGCCTGAATAAAGCCCACTTCTCATTTCCTGACTCTGGAGTCAGGGTTCCTTGTAATTCACAATGGTCCTTACAAGCAAGATCTCAGTTCTTGGGTCATGAGGGAGAGGCTGAGGTTAAATGGTGGGAATAAAGGACATTTGCATGGTCTGCCCTGGAAGATCTGCATTTTATGTATGGGGTGGGATGGGAGTGAGGCTGCTGAATCATAACAATGAATTCTCAGCCTTCCCAAGGTGGTATAGTCCACTATCAATTGAAGCTGCGCTCCAGAAAATTCCTAAGATAGGGCAGTCACCCTCTGCTTAAAAGTTCCAAGTACTAACACAAAGCATGTTTTCACAGTAGCATTTCTTCTGGGTTGCAATAGTAACTCTCTGGAAACATCACATCATCAGCTAACTTCTGCAGTGGTAGAACAGAGGAGTTCACAGTTTGAGCTGTGTGATCAAAAGGCCAGTCCACAGCACACTAGTTATATATTCTTTTGGGAGGGGTATGCTTGATATTTTTTAAACTTTATCATATCTAAATTCAATTAATTAACATATAATGTATTATTGGTTTCAGAGGTAGAGATCTGTGACTTATCAGTCTTATAAAATACCTAGTGCTCATTACATCATGTGCCCTCCTTAATGTTCATCACTCAGTTACCTCATCCCCCCACTCCCTCCCTTACGGTGACTCTCAGGTTTTCTATGCTTAAGAGTCACTTATTGTTTGTTTTCCTCTCTGATTTCATCTTGTTTTATTTTTTTCCTCTCTTCCCCTGTGATCTTCTGTTTTGTTACTTAAAATCCACATGAGTGAGATCATATAATTGTCTTTCTCTGATTGACTTATTTCACTTAGAATAACATCCTCTAGTTCAATCCACATCATTACAAAATGGAAAGTTTTCATTTTTTATTGCTGAGTAGTATTCTATTGTATATAGATACCAAATCTTCTTCATCCATTCATCTGGGGTCTTTCTATAATTTGGATATTGTGGACATTGTTGCTATAAACATTAGTTAGTTTCCTAAACTTTAACATATCTGTAAAAAAAAAAGAAAAAAAAAAGTCACTCATAGGATTATTCCAGTACTCAGAGTAGGGTAGGTGCTCAAAAAAGTTAGCTAATAATATTAATAAAGGAAGGAAAACTACATTTCACTTGGAAGAACAATTAAAATAAGAGGAGAAATGTCCTGGTAGAAGCTAGCATTAATGAAGTGTCTACCTTTTAAACTCTTTATTTAATATATTATTAAAATCCAAATGCTTTAATGGTGAAGAGATGAATAAAAATGAATAACACAGTCTGTGAGATCCTGGAAAGACATGAGGCCAAATAATCATTACTTAAATATCACTTGTTGCTTTTTTAGGTTTTCCAGATCTCCACTGGAGCCCGTATCAGCACCTAATATATGGAGAATCCAAAAAATGTGACTGAATTCATACATTTGGGCATCACAGAGAACCCAGAGCTGCGGAAAATGCTCTCTGCTGTGTTTCTAATCATGTATGTGTTCACGGTTTTGGGAAACCTAGTAATTGTGGTAACTGTGATCACAAGTCAAAGTCTGAGATCACCTATGTATTTTTTCCTTACTTTCTTATCCTTTTTGGATGTTACCTACTCTTCTGTCATTGCCCCCAAGATGATTGTGGACTCCCTCTCCAAGAGCACTGTCACCTCCTTAAAAGGTTGCATGGCGCAGCTCCTTGCAGAGCATTTCTTTGGTGGTGTGGGGATCATCCTCTCATCGTGATGGCCTATGACCGCTACGTGGCCATCTGTAAGCCCCTGCAGTACTCGACCATCATGAGCCCTCAGATGTGCTGCCTGCTGCTGGGAGGGGCCTGGGTGGGGGGATTTATCCATGCAGCAATACAGCTTCTCTTCATGTATCAAATACCCTTCTGTGGCCCCAATGTCATTGATCATTTTATATGCGATTTGTTTCCCTTGTTGAAACTGGCCTGCATGGACACCCATACCCTGGGTCTCCTAGTCATCCTCAACAGTGGGGTGATGTGTATGACCATCTTCCTTATTCTCATTGCCTCCTACGTGGTCATCCTCTGCTCTCTGAAGTCTCGCAGCTCTGAAGGGTGGCGCAAAGCCATCTCCACCTGTGGCTCCCACCTCACCGTGGTTGTCTTGTTCTTTGTGCCATGCATTTTCCTGTACGTGCGGCCTGTGGCCACCTACCCCATTGACAAGGCAATGGCTGTATCTGATTCCATCATCACACCCATGTTAAATCCTTTGATCTACACCCTGAGGAATTCAGAGGTGATAAATGCCATGAGGAAACTGGGGAAACAAAGGAGTTTTGTTGGCAAGTGATGGTCATGCTAAGACATCGTGTTTCCCATTAAGGGAGATTCTTTCTGAAAGGTGAGAGAAATAAGCTATTCATCACCACTACAGCATAGAGAGTTTTGAAAAACATAAACCTGGTTGGGGCCCCTCGGTGGCTCAGTCAGTTAAATACCTGCCTTTTGCTCAGGTCATGATCCCAGGGTCCTTGCTCAGTGATTCTCCCTCTCCTTTTCCCTCTGGAGAGAAGGGTTCGTGCTTGTTCTCATTCTCTCTCTCAAATATATAAGTAGAATCTTTTAAAAGTGTATATCTGTTTGGGGCACCTAAGTGACACAGTCTGTTAAGCATCTGACTCTTGATTTAGGTTCAGATCACAATCTCAGTGTCCTGGGATTAAGACCCTCATCAGGCTTCAGGCTCAGGGGAGAGACTGCTTGAGAGTCTCTCACCTTCTGCTTCTGCCCCTCCTCCTTTCACCCTTGCATATTCTCTCTCTCTCTCTTTCAAATAAATAAATAAGTCTTTAAAAATATGTAAACCTGCTTTGTGATTTAGGATTTAAGGATTATGGACTTGTTAAAGGATCATAATACTTTACTGCTTTATACCCTTCCTTAGCTTCCCATTGCCTTTGGAAACATCTGGACTTTGTGGTAAAATTCCCTGATTGATCGATCTTTCTACTGCCTCTAAGTCTCCCACCCCATCTGGCGCACCTCACTTACTCCCTTACTGTACATCAGCAGGTGTTGGCTATTTTCATCTGCCCCCAGAGCTCTTTGCGACTTTCTCACCTTGGTGCTTTTGCTTCTCTCTTTCTGAAAGCAAGTCTCATCTTGTTCAAATGGTTGCTTCCTCATAACCTATAGTCTTGGAAAAGAAATTAACTGGCCTTACCTCAGAGAGCTTCCCCCATGATTCTTTTAAAGACTTTTTCAGTCTTTACAAAATTTCCTATGTCAAGATCTTCTTTATTTTCTTTATAAAAATAATTACAAGTATGATTACTTTTGCATAATCATTTAAGTTTTGCTCCTTGCCTTCTCTCTAATATACCAGACATCCTGACAGATAGACTTTTGTCTTATTTATGCTTGGCATCTGTTAGGTTTCCATAAAGATCTGTTGAATGATTATAGAATGCAAGAGACTTTTCTCCCTAAAAAACTAGCCTAATTTGGATGGTGAGATGAAAAAAGGAAACGATCAAAAAATATCAAAAATAAACAAGCAGGAAAGATGCTATATTTTGTCCAATGTTTTTTTGTTTTTGTTGTTTTGCATCAATTGATTGGATCATGTGGTTCTTGTCTTTTCTTTTATCAATGTGATGTATCACACTGACTGATTTGCAGATGTCGAACCACCCTTACAGCCCAGGAATAAATCCCACTTGGTCTTGGAGAATAATCCTTTTAATGTACTGTTGGAACCTATGGCTAGTATTTTTGTGAGTGTTTTGACATTTCTGCTCCAAAGGCATGAATGAAGCAAAAGCAAGAATGAACTATTGTTACTTCATCAACATAACAAGCTTTTGCATAACAAAGAAAATAGTCAAAAAAAGTAAAAGGCAATCTGCAGAATGGGAGAAGATATTTGTAAATGACAAATAAAGGGCTAGTATCCAAGATGTATAAAGAACTTTCAAAAGCAACACCCAAAAAACAATCATGATAAGAAATGGTCAGAAGACATGAACAGACATTTCTCCAAAGAAGGCATACAAATGGCCAACAGATATATGAAAAAATGTTCAATGTCACTTGGCATCAAAACCACAATGAGATACCATCTCCTATCAATCAGAACGACTAAAATTAATGTCAGGAAACAACAAATGTTGGCAAGAATACAGAGAAAGGAGAATTCTCTCAAAGGGTTGGTGGGAATGAGAGCTCCTGCAGCCACTCTGGAAAGCAGTACGGATGTTCCTCCAGAAGTTAAAAATAGAGCTATCTGGTGACCTAGCAACTACACTAATATTTATCCCAAAGGAAAAATGTAGTGATCCAAAGGAGTGCCTGTAACCCAATGTTTATAGTTATAATGTCCACAATAGCCAAACTGTGGAAAGAGTCAGACGTCCACCCACAGATGAATGAATAAAGAAGATCTGATTTTATATATATATAAATCTATATATGGTTATATATATTAAAGGATATATATATGTATGGTTATATATATATTTATATATATAATGGAATATTACTCAGGTATCAAAAAAATGAAATATCATTTACATTGATGTGGATAGAACTGGAGGATATTATACTGAATGAAATAAGTTAATCAGAGAAAGACAATTATCATATGGTTTCACTCATATGAGGAATATGGAACTAGCACAGAAGATCACAGAGGAAGGAAGAGAAAACAGAATGGGAAGAAATCAGAGAGGAAGGCAAACCACGAGAGACTCTTACCTACGAGAAAGAAACTGAAGGTTACTGGAGAGGAAGTAGATGGGAAGATGGGGTAATTGGATGACAGGAATTAAGAAGGGCATGTGATATGATGAGCACTAGATTTTATAGGTAACTGATGGATTACTGAATTCTACATCTGAAAATAATGCACAGTTTCTGGGCTAATTAAATTTAAATAAAACAAACAAACAGAAGAGACAGAGTGAAAATGAGAATGGAATCAGTAGAAATAGAGGGCTCTGGTTATTTTATGGAGGGTACCTCATAATATGCAGACAGAGAAGGATTCTATCAGCAGTTAACATTTCAGCTTATTTTAAATTCTTTTGAGATTTTTGGAGGAAAAGTGCTAAAACATATCAATCAATATGTTTAATGATGATGAGCACCAATAAATAACAAAAATGATCAGGTTTGGAAACAGCCATGTGAGGATTAGTGAGGTGAAAATTCTAGAAAAAGAGACTAATGTAGAACTACTGTGATGTTTTTCAAGGAACCATGAAAGACCAGGAGCATAATGGTCCAGATTGAGAGTGGCAAGAAGCAAGAAATACACACCTGTGTACCTCAGATTATGTAGTGCCGAGACCACTAAATCTCCCTGAAGCTGCAAAGAACATAAATGTTGTTATTATCTTTTAAAAATGACCCAGACTCAAAAATCACTCTCACTTTTGTGCTATAGAGGAGTTGGAGAATAAGTGTGAAAAGCACTTGATAAGGGGCAAAGAACTAATGTTATATTAGCTTTAGGTTTATGATTCTTACTCTCTTTTTAAAAATATTTTATTTAAAAAAAATAAAAAATAAAATAAAAAGATTTTATTTATTCATGAGAGAAACAAAGAGAGAGGCAGAGCCATAGCCAGATGGAGAGGCAGGCTCCCCATGGGGAGTCTGATATGGACTCAAACCTGGGATCCAAGCATCATGACCCAAGTCAAAGGCAGATGCTCAACCACTGAGCCACCCAGGTACCCCTGATTCTATTAATGAGAGCTTTTTATGACTGTGGCATCCTATAATTGAGGGTCAACTACCAGTTTGTTCACATCTCTTCATAGATGATTAAATTAGTCTCAGGAAACAGCATGCCTCCATTGATCTTAAATACATTTTAGCAGATAAGGCCTGGAAATATTTTACATATTCTGCTCTCCAACACAATCCATAGTTTGCTGATTACTGCTACCAGAATTTTCTAATAATCTTATTATATTGTTTTAAAAAAGACTAATTCCAGGAGGCCAACATGGGATTTGATAACATTTTTTCTGAATTATAATTAAAGCACAGGAAGCTAAAAGTAAATGAGTTTAACGTGAAAAAGGGTATGTTCCAGAAACTTAAAGAAAATGTCACAGTTAATTCTAAGAGAGATCCATTAAATTCAGGAATAAGGCCACCTTTTAAAACTGCCATTATTACATAATTTATTGAGTTTTAATGCCCAATTCTCAATCTCATATACTTATTTGAATCAGGAAGATAATAAAAATTGAATAAAGCCAAACTATGCAAAAACATTTAAGAAAAAATTTAAGACCTTTGCTCCCTGTAGAAAAGGAGCAAATCTTGACCCCTTTAAAAGTCTGGCAGGACTAAACTCTGGTGTGTCGTTGCCTAAAGAGGGGCACATATCCAAATTTTTCCCAAATTCAGCTTTTCAAGAGAAATCAGGTATTCATATTTAATATGTATTTTAATGATTTGAATATACTGATGACCAATTACACTTATAAAATCTTTTATGCTAAATAATAATCTTTGGATTAAACAAATTTACAATTTTTCAGGTAAATTCGGTCTAGCAGGCTTTCATTTTGGAGATTTTGTATCAACCAATGAAATAAGAGGAAAAGGAAATACAGCAGTCAGAACCAAACATGAAACAACACAGTCATTATTGGCTGGTGTATTCATCTAGTTTGCCAAACCAAGACAATCAACTGAGAGATTACAGTGTTTATTAAAAGAGCTCAGTCAAAAATCAGCATAATAATACTTCTAAATGTAACTATAATGGACAATTATAAAATGAAATAAATCTCCTTCACATAACAATAAAATTAAGAGATGCAACAGAAATGTGAACAGTCTTCATGAAGAACACTAAACCTCATCACAAAAGACATGTTAAAACTGAGTCAGGTGAATTATACAATTTGAGATGGAAGTAACTCACAAGTTAAAGTTGTTAATATTTCCCAATTAATTGACATACTGAGTGAATTCCTAAACAAAATCTCTGGAGAAGATTTGCATGGAAATGGAGAGAATTATTCTAAACTCCACATGGTTGAATATATAGAAGAAAAGACTCAAAGATTTTGGAGAGGATGAGGAGAAGAACCAAGTGCAAATATGTCATAAAGCTATAGTAATTTTTCAAATCGAGTATGCCCACAGAATAAACAAATATATTAAGAGGACAGAGTATCATGCAAAGAAATTCAACCGTATATATATTTGGTAATTTAATATAGGATTAGGTTGAAAGTATTAACATGAAAATAAATTATATTAAGAGAAATGACAATCAATTTGGGGAAAAAAGTTAAAACGTATATCAAAAACTCAATAAAAAGCATTCTCAACAGGAGTTGATGTGTATGGGAGACATTAAAAACAGGGGGAAAGGATGCAGAATAAGATAAAAATACATTTTAAATCGAGTTACAGCAGGAATGGGGACATGGGAGCTGGGATGCAGGGAAAGTGTACTCGTTTCTTTTATTCATAACTCATAATTATTTTTAATAATATAAAAACAAACCAGATTCAAAGAAAATGTAGTGTTTTAAATATCTGGACGTAATGCAGTCACTGAACTCTCCCTTTGCTGAAAGTACCTAGATGCTGCACAAAACACTGGAAACATCGTATTCAGTTTTGGATGACTGGCAACATACTCCTGGGACCCCTTACAAAAAGGAGACAGATCAGGTGAGTGCTAGGACAGACTCAGGCTGACCAAGAGACCTCCAACCCCTTGTAGAGGTGAGGAGAATGGCAAAAGGCTCCCCTCACCCTTGACATCACAAAATGGTTTTCTAAGAGCTCTCTTGGATCTTGAATGAATTAATTTTCTCTTTTTTCCCCCTGAACACTCAAGGATTGATTTTCAGACTTCCTTTCCTTTCTCCTCTTCCAATACTTGGAGTGATTCCTTGTCCCCTTTCCTCATGACTACTTCCTCATGTCAATCCCCACCCAATTCACTTTGAAGTATTCCCCATTGGCAGATACGGTTTAATTATACCAATTTGTTCAAGAAAATGTATCTTTTCTGTGAGTGCAAACAAATATTTCTCTAATGTCCTCATTTGTTACCTGATAAATGTCCTCTTTGGGACTTAAATAACTAGTCCAGCACCACCTCCTATATAAGAATACTAAGCATCTTTGGTGAGACATGATAATATTGGCAGAAACTTCTCACATACTTATGAAATTCATTGTATTCTTTTCTCATTAGCTTACATCAATTAAAGTAATACTTCCTGGTGCCAATTTGATGGGATTTATAAATTCAGGTACTGAAAGAACATCACATGACAGTGCTTGATTATAGATTACGATGCGGTGGTGGTGGTGGCAGGTGTGTATTATACATATCAGTTGGGTAATCTTCAAAGGTGAAAATATGTATTTTAAAACATTCTCATATAAAAACAAAAGACCATAATTAAAAAGCACTAAAAGAGTCTTTCCAATCCTGGGTTCACCCAAAGAATCTGGATTTTAATTTTTTGGACGCTAAGGACACACCACCTGTCAACGAAAAAAGTATTTTTTCTTAATACCTGAAAAAACATGGCAGTCAAGGAAGTTAACCTAGACTAATTCAATGATATAAAGATCCTAGGAAACTTAATTTTTTCCCTGTGTGCTCATATACCTGGAATTAATTCTCAAAATATAAGAAAAGTTCCCACTTTTCTTTCCTGTTTCTTACTCTTCAACATGTGTTGTTCTTTAGACTCCTTCTCCAATTTAGCCTCCCTTCTGTTTATTTCCTTCTTCATATTTCTGATGCCAACCCCTCTCACTCCCTCTTCCCTCTCCCTCGTGAAGAGCAATGGGAAGGACCTTGCCTATGGCAGCTGACTGGCTGATACCACCCATCACAGTCAAGTATTAGACTTTCCTTCTTACACCACTCACAGAACTTTGAGAAGTTCTCCAGACACAGTACAGGTTTTCAGTGAGATATCAAGCTTTTCTTGGAAGTTGAAGATCCCTCCGTGTGGATTCCCCAGTGAGGCAACGTCAGGCACAGATTCCAGAGCAGAATTCTCTTAGAAAGCCATCTCCAAATCCCAGGTCGTCAAGACGGTCACCTACACTCTCTAAGTTCCAGTTCCATACGGGTTAGCTCTTATGACCACATTCATAAAAACTACAATACAATTTAAGGAAAGAATTGGTGTGTGTTCACACACACAATCATTCTGTCACTAATTAGTACATTTTTTTTTTCTGAAGACAAATTGGTCCAGGAAACTAAATTATCATGTGAATATGACCAGATGCCAATACCACTCAACTAAGGGCCAGGATAATTTGCTCAAAATGGTTTTGGACTATATAAGTAACCTTCTTCTGAGCAATCCGTTCAGAATAAAGAGTCTATATATTTATTAATATGAAAATAAATATAAAAAATAGTATGGTTAAAATTACTTAATTGGTTTTTCATCCCAAAAGGAATATTTTATCTTTTCTGTTCATGAAGCAAAACCAAGGTGTTAAGGAAGTATACATTAGGATCCCTGAATATCACGTATCAACATAAATCACACTTTGTTACACCATAACTTTTTCATGGCATTTTTCACTTCTGCATTCCTCAGTGTATAGATCAGAGGGTTGAGCAAGGGTGCCCCAATGGTATAAAACACAGCCACCACCTTGTCTACTGGAAATGTGGTTGCCGGACGTGTATATATGAATATACATGGGCCAAAAAATAGGACAACCACAATAAAATGGGAGGTGCAGGTTGAAAGGGCTTTTCGCCTTCCTTCTGCACTGTAGTTTCTCAGAGAGTACAAGATGATAACATAGGAGATAAGCAGGATTATGAAACTCACCGTGCATATGGCTCCACTGTTAGAAACAACTAGCAAATTTATTACATAAGTGTCCATGCAAGCAAGTTTCAACAAGGGCTGCAAGTCACAGAAATAGTGATCAATCACATTGGGACCACAGAAAGGCAATCTCAAAGCCAGGACAATTTGTGCCGAAGAGTGGATACAGGATCCCACCCAACCCAGAATCACCAGCACACTGCAGACATGCCTGTTCATGATGGTTGTGTATCGCAAGGGCTTACAAATGGCTACATAGCGATCAAAAGCCATGACGATCAGCACGAAGATTTCCATGCATCCAAAGAAGTGGGCTGAAAAGACCTGAGTCATGCACTCATTGTAGGAAATGGTCTTCCTCTGAGAAATGGCATCCACAATCAATCTGGGGATAATGGTTGTAGAGAGGCAAGCATCAGTAAAGGACAGGTAAAATAGGAAGAAGTACATGGGACTCCCAAGGGTCCTGCTTCTTTTAATAGTCACTACAATGAGAAAATTTCCCAACAGTGTGGCAAGATAAAGCATCAAGAAGACGCCAAATATTGCTTTCTGTTTTCTTGGATCCTGTGTCAAGCCAAACAGAATGAATTCATTCACAGTGCTATTCATCACCATTTTGTTGGTTGCAGGTAAGGTGACCTTGATAAGACCCTAATCTGCAAAGGGAAGAAGAAGTCACATTATGAAGAGATCAGTAGGTCGAACTCTGTATTCCTTATCTGCTCCATGTTACTCCAACTTCCTTTAATTTCCTATGAATCTTTGTGAATCTGCAGAAGCCAAGCCTCTCCAAGATTGATTGATTGATTGATTGATTCAGAAACTAACCCAATTGGATCAAACGTTTACATTTGGAGAATAAAAAGTCAATATCCTTCAAAATTTTTGAATTCTACAAAGATTGAAAATGGCGGAAATTGTACTTTCCCTGGGCAATGAATTAGCTGCCTTAAAATTTAGCCTTAATCTGAAAAATTGAAATCTGTCTAAACTAGAGATTTCATATGGGAAATTCTGAAGTCATAGTTGAAAAACATGGAAAAGCAAGTTTTCCTTCCAGCCAAAGGCCATGAAAATCAGGATGTGAAATTGGATATATTTCTGTGGTCAGATATAAAATTTGGAGACATACAAATTTAGCCCAATTGGAATTTGAGCCTATCTATAATAAAGTGCCCACCTCCTAAGAAGTGAGAGTTGCACTGAAAACATTCATCTTTGTATCTGCTGCACTGAGAAACAGTGGAAAGCATACAAGTACATTCGTTGTGGCCCCAACAAAACAAATCAGTGGTGGCTTCAGATCTGTCACTTCCTCTCTCACAGAAGGACCAGAATTGCTCACTCTCAGTTGTCTCTCTGAGAGTGGATGAAGGGGGGTGCGTAGCAAAATTACACACCTCTCCTTGGCTTTAATAGGATCATTTTGTCATTGTTCCTTATGCTTTTGTTGTTATTGTTAAGATTTAATTTTTTTAGAATAGTGTTAGATTCAAATCAAAACTGAGAGAAAGGCACAAAGAGTCCCCATATAGCTCTGCCACCACAAAATATCACCCCTTATCATTATCAACACTTCTGCCTGAATGGCACACTTGTCACAACTGATGAGCCAACCATAACCCACCATCAGCAACCAGAGGCCAGAGTTAACCCTAGGGTCCACTCTTCATGTGGTACATTCTATGGATTTGAAGATGTGTTAAGGACATGCATTCGTAATTATAATATCATACGGGGCTTTTTTCACTACCCTAAAAGCAGAATAATTTAGATTCCCAGAATATAGAAAATAATAATTCTTTTCACATAGTGTATAACATCCATTAAATTCTGAATAAAGCCTCTTACATCATTTTGTTGGGAAAAGCAGCAGATTGAATGAGATACCCATAACAGTTTGCATTGTGAGAATTATTAGTTCATACATACCACAAAATCAAGCTGGTATTTCACAAACATCAGTATCACAAATGGCCAATCCCAGTATTCATTAAGTGGACACTCCATGTTTCTAAACAGAAAGAAAGGACACAATTTCAGATATTCCCTTTTCTCCTCATCCTCTGCCCTCTACTTCTTTTTATTGCTTTGCTATATCTTGAAAAGGACATTATAAAAATATGGTGAATCATGAAAATGACAAAATGGTTACTATGGCTTTCTAATGCAACGGCTGAAATACTCACCATGACTTTGCAAGCCATCATACACAGTTCCATAACCTTGCTGACCACTTTCCTCTCCTGCCTCTGGGCATGTGTGCTCCAACCACACCTGATATTACTATCCTTCATAAATATACCCACACACCATATCATTCACTAAGTTTTCAGCATTTCTTAGTGACAATGACCTTCCTCTGATACAACCTACATTCTGCATTGTTAACTGTGCACACAGTACTCAGTTCAGATGCCATCCTCTCAAAAAACCTTCTTGCTAATGACTTTCCAATGGTAAAAACTGTGTGTGTGTGCATGTGTGTGTGTGTGTCTGTGTGCAGTGAGTCAATCCTTAATTATAGCCTTCTTCATTTTGGTTTTAATTTCTTTGTTCATTTGATTTTATGTTCCATAAAGCAAGTTCATTTTGTTCTATTTTGGGTAATTCAGGATAGGCTGGCAGGCAATTTACTGGAGAGCAGTCAAAAAAAAAACCGGTATCAGAACGCTAGCCCTTGTGCTCCATGGAAACCTCTCCTACTTGGACACTCCACTCACTACTGCCATGAGAAGCATCAGACCCCAGCCACTCGAGTGGAACCAGCATAAAGCCAGAAACCATACATAGGTAAGGAGCAAAGCCATGGACACATCCAGTACATGTCCTAACTAGCAAATGGATGGAAAATCCTGATGAGTCAGAAAAAAAAAGAAAAGAGAGATCAGCATTTATATTTATACTTAAATGTAAAGACACAGTGCAAGGCTGAGCAAAGAATTTTGCTAGGGACAAAGGAGCGCTTCACCCTAGGATTTCACTAGAGTTTTCTTCTCATTTCTCCACTCTGTAGATCATCTCTCAATCCAACACCAGAAAGAAAATGTAATTCTTGGGTATTAGTGGGTTTGGGCAGCCAACATTACAGTCATTAATATCAGAACAAGGAGTATCATAGTGCCATAGAATCATGATAACATCACTTTCTATGAATACTGATTACGGTGGTCAGTATACAGCCTTTCCTTTTCCTGACCTTAAGCTTTGCAAGTAAGAAATCCACCTGTGTAGGATACTATACCTCTACATCCTTCAATGTACCCCTCATTCAATAAGAATTAGTCCTGGGGGATCCCTGGGTGGCGCAGCGGTTTGGCGCCTGCCTTTGGCCCAGGGCGCGATCCTGGAGACCCGGGATCGAATCCCACATCGGGCTCCCGGTGCATGGAGCCTGCTTCTCCCTCTGCCTGTGTCTCTGCGCCCCTCTCTCTCTCTCTCTCTGTGACTATCATAAATAAATAAAAAAAAAATTAAAAAAAAAAAAAGAGAAGAATTAGTCCTGAGACAGTGCTGCATCGAGGACAGTGAAAGGCAGAAACTCTGACACATCAGAATCTTCTCATTACTGAGAGAAATAAGCTTCCTGGCACGTCATGCTTCTCAAAGATTGAAAGAATTACATAATGGCAACTATCAGAAACTTCAGTACTGAATGGGAATCAAGAGAATGAATGTAGTTTACTAAAAAAAAAAAAAAGTAATTTATGTGGGTTTTTAAACTTACCATATTTCTTGTACAGAAGGAGATGAGATCCAATAGAGAGCCCATAGTTTTTTCTCTTGCAAATCTGATTTATCTTGAAGATGAATCATGTGCAGTGTGTTTGCAACATGTAATCTGTACTTCGAATACTTCTACTCAGCTTTCCACTGCAGGATCTATGTGGAGAGAAGATACACCACAGGTAGCCAATCTTTCCTAGAGGCTTGGGTTAGAGTCTTCAATGAGGTCTGTAATATCAGCAGAAAATTTCTTATTTCTACTGTTAGAACTTTCTAGAATATAAAGGAATTATTCCCACAATCCTATGATAGAAAAATCTCTAAAGGCAGCTCTATGCCCAAAAACAATTCCTTTGCAGAGCGTATGGATTAAACATTTCTTCCTCCTCCAATAGATATATAGAGATTTCACAGAAGTTCACAAATACCCAGCCTTTGGAGGAATAAGGGCTGTGCCCTTCCCACCCAACCCCAGAGGATATGATCTACAAACTACTGCTCAGTCACTCCTGGATCAATGCAAACCACGGTGCCAAGTAATCCCAGACAGGCTATCACCTGACAGATCCTGTCCACAGAGTCCTTCTCTCTTCCTAGACTCCCAAAGGGACCAATCACATTTCAGTTACCAACTGCTCCACTGGTGTCCCTGGTCTAAGGAGAAAGTATGCCTTTCAAGTCACAATGAAGCAGAGACTAATAAAAGTTCCCAAAGACTTTTCTCTTTAAGTGAAATCTTTTCTAACAGCACATGAACCTCTGAGCCCAGCTACATTTTCCAACACATGTGAT
This sequence comes from Canis aureus, assembly GCF_053574225.1. Lineage (NCBI taxonomy): Eukaryota > Metazoa > Chordata > Mammalia > Carnivora > Canidae > Canis > Canis aureus. The sequence goes on along the minus strand of NC_135631.1, from coordinate 15,300,713 downwards.
ATGATTGAGTTTTATTTTCATAATAAATGTCTCTATGACTTTGAGCAAGTTTTTTAACTTCTCCCATTTTCCTATCTGTAATGATAGGAAAATGATACTGTAGATATATAATAATTATTTTCAATCTTAATAATACTGGTAAAATATAATTACAGTGACAACCACTAATTAGGATTTCTATAATTTCTATAATGCTTTGAAGTTATTCAGTCAAATGTAAAGAAAAGATAGAAAATTGGAAATGAAAATGCTTTTACTGATTTTTTTTTGTTTTTAAAGCAACTTAAGGAGGAATGCCTTCCTGCTTCAGTGGTTGAGCATCTCCTCTGGCTCAGGACGTGATCCCAGGGTGCCAGATTGTCTCCCACATCTGGCTCCCTGTAAGGACCTGCTTCTCCTTCTTCCTGTATCTCTGCCTCTTTCACTATGTGTCTCTAATGAATAAATAAATTATTAAAAAATAGAGCCGTGTAAGTTATAATTTACCTACAAAACATGCACATATTTTTGATTGAACAATTCTATACATTATCGGTGCTCAACACGACAGGTGTTCTCTCAATTACATTCACCCTTTTATCCTAACTGCCCACCTTCCCTCTGGTAACCACCATTTTATTCTCCATATTTTAAGAATCTGAGTTTTTTTGTTTGTGACCTTTTTTCTTTGCTCATTTGTCTTCTTTCTGAAATCTACATAGATAGTAGTGAATTCATATGGTATTTGTCTTAGTCTGTCTGAATTTCACTTATGTTTAGACTGACTCAATCCATTCATGTTGTTGCAAAAATATATTTGGATAAATAATAGTGGAATTACTGGATCATATGGCAATTCTATTTTTCTATTTTCTATTTTTGAGGAACCTCCATCCTTATTTCTACAGTGGCCGCACCAGTTTATATTCCCACCAGAGGGTATGAGGGTACAGTTTATTCCCATCCTTGCCAACACTCTTTATTTCTTTTTTTTTTTTTTTTTTATTTTAGACTTTCTGACTGGTGTGAAGTGACATCCCACTGTGATTTTGATTTTGATTTCCCTGATGATGAGTGACGTTGAACATCTTTTCATGTGTTGACTTGTTATTTCTCTGTCTTCTTAGAAAAATGACTATTCAGGTTCTCTGTCCATTTTTTAAGTAAGATTTTTAGTCTTTGTGGTGGTGAGTTATGTATATTCTTTACATCTTTTAGATATTATCACCTTAACATTTTCATCTGTCTCCATGAATATTTTGATTTCCCGTTTGATTATTTGTTTGACCTATTTAATGTTTAGGAGTAGAATTCTTTGCTTCGTGTATGTGTGTTCTTTCTAGATTTTAACTTGTGAGTATTTCAACTTTATACGACTGTGACCAAAAAGTTGTATAATATGATTTCACTTTTTTAATTTGTTAAGTCTTGTTTGTTATGAGCCTAAATGAGATCTATTCAAGATAATGTCCCCTGTGAACTTGAAAAGAATGTCTTCTGCTGCATTGGGATATAATGTTCTGAATATCTTAGTCCCATTTAGTCAAATAAGTCATTCAAAGCCACTCTTTCTAGTTTATTTATTTATTTTTTGTCTGGATGATCTGTCTATTGGTGGAACTGAGGTATAAGAATTCCCTACTGTTATTGCATTACCCAAATTTCTTCTTTTGTGCCTGTTAGTAGTTGTGTAATTCATTTAGGTGAAAACATCTGTGGTCCCAGTAATTACAACGGTTATATCCTTTTGTTGAACTCACTTCAGAACTAAGACACGCAGAGGTGGAAAGAGAAGGGATGGAAAAACATTTACCATGCAAATAGAAGCAAAAGGAAAGCTAAGGCAGAAATACTAATATCAGACAAAATAGGTGAGTCATGTCTCGTCTCTTCTCTGATCAAAGTTCTCCAATGGTGCTCCACTTCATTTCATCAAAAGGGAAGACATGTAATGCAACCTACAAGGCTCTATGTGATCTAGACCCAACAATCCCTCTTTGATCTCACCTAGTACTCTAGGATCCCATCTCATTAGCCTCATACCCTCCAAGACATTACTGTAGTGTATATCCACATGGCTGACTCCTTCACCATCTTCAAGTATTTATTCCAGTGTGATGTCTGCCACGAAGACTTCTCTGACCACCTATTTAAAGCTGCAGAATGGGGAGAGACTTAACATGGCAGAGGAGTAGGGGAACTTCATCTTCTCTCGTCTTTGGAAATCAGCTGGATACCTAACAAATCATACCGAACAACTGCAAAATCAACTGGCGATCTGAGAAAAAGTTGCTACAATTCTACAAATAGAAAAACAACCACTTTTTGCAATGGAGGGTGTAGAGAGAAATGAATCTGAGGCCATCTATCAGAGGATAAACCATGGGCATTGAAGCCTCCATTATTCAAGTACCAGAAAATGGTGTAAGCAGTGGAGTGCAAAATTGGGACTTTTACAAGTTTGCCTAAAGGGTGGTCAGGAGGTGAAGAAAGACAGAATCCTGGGTTTGACAGCATGGTCTCAGGATTCCTGGCATCACAAAAAGAATGGGGGTACCTTAGTGCAGCAGAGTGTTCCCAGGCATTGGGGCACAGTACCTCATTGAAATAGCTCAAGACCAACATTCAACTCAGTCTTGCCATAAACAGGGAACGTCAGCAAGGAGGGGTGACTGCTCTCTGCGGTGGGGCCCAGAAAGTGACAGAAACACTGAGAGGCCCCAGAAGGTTTATTATTGCTGTGTGCCACAGAAGTCTTTAAAACTTGGATTCTTGAAACGAGATCATGTGCACTGGGTCACATTCAGTTTAGCACTGAATGTGAATTAGCTGAATTTAATCAGTGAATCAGTGAATTTAGCACTGAATGTCAATTAAAACCAGGGGGATAAGAGTGATTGACTGCTTTTACCTGAGCACTCACTGAAGATAAGGGACATGAACTTTCAGCGTGAGGGCTGAAGATGGAGGTGCAGCTCTGATTTTCCTTCTCAACCCCTATAATGGTACAGAAAGCCTTAAGGCAACAAAAGTCACATAGAGAAATCTGGAGCTGTATATTTAGCCTGGCTCCCTGCAAAGGGCAGTGCAATACAATCCGAGACAAAGACCTCTGAGAGTCACTGCACCAGGCACCTTGCCCAGAAGATCCACAAGGACATCTGCTAAGACCAACATTACCAATGACAGAGAACTGCCAAACTCCAGCACTAGGGGAAAATAGTATACAATTTTAAGGGTTTTTCTGAAGTTTCTTCACTCTTTCACAGTAATCTTTTCGTTTGCTTTTCAAACAATTTCTTATTTTATCAACTCTTTTTAAAGTCTTCTTTTTTTTTTTCTTTTTAAGTCTTTTTAATTTTCATTTTATGGTTCTATTTTATCCCGTCATTGAATTTAATTAATTGTTTTGATTTTATGTAAGTTTGCCTTTCTTTACAATTTGGGGATCTAGTTTCTTCAAAGGAGCAGACCAAAATACACCCAGGATCTAGTGTTGCGCTCCGTCTGTTCAGCATTTGGTTATATTCTCTCTCTTTCTTTCATTATTTTTCTGTTGCTTCTGATTTGTTTCGTGTATGTTTCTCTGGAATCACTGTTGCCAGTTTAGTATTTTTTTCTCTTTCATCTATTCTTCTCTGGTCAGAATGATAATACAGAAGAACTCTATTCAAAAAAGAGTACAGAAAGCAGTATTCACTGCCAAGGACCTAATCAGTAGGGATGGAAGCAACATCTTGGAACTAGATTCAGAATAAAAATTAAAAAGATACTACCTGGGCTGAAAAAAAGCGTAGAAGACACTAGAGAGTCTCCTTCTAGCAAAATAAAAGAACTAAGACTAAGGAGGTCAAAACTAAAAAGGTAATTCGTGAGATGCAATTAAAAATGGAGGCTCTAAGAGCTAGGAAAAATGAGACAGAAGAGAGGATCAATGATATAGAAAATAAATTGCAAAGAATAAGAAAACTAAAGTAAGAAAAAAAAGAGAGATAAACAACTATGGGATCACAAAGGAAAAAGTTGAGAGATAAGTGATAACATAAGATGAAACAATATTAGCATAATTGGGGTCCCAAAAGAAGAGGAAAAAGTAAGAGAGAAAGTGGGAAAGAAGGTATATATGAGCATATTATAGCTGAAAATTCCTCTAATCTGAGGAAGGAGACAGGCATTCACATTCAGAAGGAACAAAGGATCCCACTCAAAATCAATACAAAATCAGGCTAACACCTCAACATATAACAGTGAAGCTTGCAAATTTCAGAGACAAAGAGAAAATTCCGAAAGCAGCTCAGGACATGAGGTCCTGAACCTATGAGAGTAGAAAAATAAGACTCCCAGCAGTCTTATCCACAGATACCTGGAAGACCCAAAAGGACTGGCATGATATATTCAGGGTGCTAAATGAAAACAGTATGTAGCCAAGAATACTATATCCAGCAAGGCTGTCATTCAGAATAGAAGGAGAGATAAAGAGCTCGTGGAAAAAGAGAAACTAAAAGAAGTTGTGATCACTAAACCATCCTACTAAGAAATATTAAAGACGATCCTGGAAGTGAAAAGAGAGCCCAAAAGTAACATAAACCAGAAATGAACAGAGATAATATACAGAAATAGTGACTTTACAGGTCAAACAATGACAATGGATTCATATTGCTCAATATTCGCTCTAAATATAAATGGGCTAAATACTAGAATCAAAAGCCATAGGTTCAATTTGGATAAAAAAAAGCATGACACTTTGATATGTCGTCTACAATAGGCATATTTTAGACCGAAAGACACTTCCAGATCACAAGGAGGAAGAGAACCATCTATCATGCTAGTGGACATAAAAAAAAAAAAAAAAAAAAGGGTTTAGGTGGCAATCTTTATATCAGACACATTAGATTCTAAACTGAAGACTGTCGTAAGAGAGGAAGAAGGACAATATATCATAATTAGGTGGTCTATCAAACAAGAACAACTAACAACCGCAAATATTTAGCCTCTAATAGAGGAGCAGCCAAATATATAAAGCAAATAACAACAGAATTAAGAAACACTTTGACAATAATACAGTAATAGTAGGGATCTTTAACACAACATTCACAAAAATGCACAGATCATCAAAGCAGAATTTCACTAAGGAAACAAGGGCTTTGATTGACACACTGGACCAGACAGACATTACAAATATATTCAGAGCATGCCTTCCTAAAGCAAAAGACACATATTCTTCTTGAGTGAACACGGATCATTTTCCATAATCGATCACAGCTCAATCAAAAATCAGGTCTCAACTGAATTCAAAAGATTGGGATTATTCCCTGCAATTTTTCTGACTATAATGATTGGAATTTTGAACTCAATCACAAGAGGCAATTTAGGAGGGACAAAATTCATTCGGGTTAAAGTGTCCTACTAAAGAATGAATGGGTCAAAGAAGAAACTAAAGAAAAATCTTTAAAAATTCATGAAATGAAATAAAAGGAAAACACAACAGTTCAGATGAAGCAAAGGCAGTCTTAAGAGAGAAGTATACAGTGATACAAGCTGTTCTCAACACAGGAAAAGTCTCAACTGCACAACTTAACGTTACACCTAAAGGAGCTAAATGTAGCAAGAGAAGAGAAATAATAAAGATTATAGCAGAAATTGATGAAATACAAACTAAAAGAACAGTAGACTAGAACAACAAAACTAGGAGCTGGTTACTTTGAAAGAATTAATAAGATCAATAAACCACTAGACTGACCTATCAAAAACAAAAGATCAAGGACCTGAATAAATAAAACCATAAATGAAAGAGGTGAGATCACTACCAACACCAAGGAAGTACAAACAATTTCATAGATTGCTATGTGCAATTATATGCCAATCAATTAGGCAATCTAGAAGAAATGGAAGCATTCCTAGAAACACATGACCTACCAAAACTGAAGCAAGAAGAAATGGAAAGCCTGAACAGAATCAAAACCAGCAAAGAAATTGAAGCAATAATCAAAGATCACCTAACAAACTATGACTCAAGACCAGATGACTTCCTAGGGGAATTCTACCAAACATTTAGAGAAGAATTAATACCTATTTTTGGAAGCTATATCAAAAAATATAAATGGAAGGAATACTTCCAAACTTATTCTATAAGGCCAGCATTACCTTGATCCCAAAACAGAACAAAGACTTCACCAAAAGGAAAAATACAGAACAATATCCCCAATAAACAAGGATGCAAAAATTCTCAGGAGAGAACCAATAGGATCCAAAAGTACATTAAAAGAATTAATCACCATGACCAAGTAGGATTTCTTCCTGGGCTTCAAGGGTGGTTCAACATCTACAAATCAATCAGAGTGATACATCACATTAATAAAAGAAAGGATGACAACCATACGATCCTCTCAGTTGATGCAGAAAAAGCATTAGACAAAATACAGCATCCTTTCTTGATTAAAATTCTCCAGAGTGTAGGGATACAGGGAACTTATCCCAGTATCATAAAAGCTGTATACAAAAACAAACAAACAAAAAAGAAAAACAAAAAAAAACAAAAAACAAAAAAACCACAGAGAATACCATTCTCAATGGTCAGGAACACAGCAGGGATACCGACTCACCACTGTTGTTCAAATTAGTACGAGACATTTTAACCTCAGCAAGGAGACAAAAAAAAAAAAAAAAAGAATAAAAGGCATCCAAATCAAAAAAGAAGTCATCTAACTCTCAGTCTTTAGAGATGACATGATACTATATGTGGAAAATCCAAAAGACTCCACTCAAATATTGCTAGATCTCATATAAGTATTCAGCAATGTGGCAGCATATGAAATCAATGCCCGGAAATAAGCTGCATTTCTATACAGTAACAGTAAGATGAAGAAAGTGACATTAAGGGATTAATCCCATTGACCATTGTACCAAAAAATCAAAAATACCTAAGACAAAACCTAACTAATGTGGTAAAAAAGATCTCTACTCTGAAAACATAGAATACTTATGAAAGAAATTTAAGAAATTAAAGATGACAGAATTTATTGGAAAAAAATTCCATTCTCATGATTGGAAGAACAAATATTGTGAAAATGTCTATGCTACCCAGAGCAATCTACACATTCAATGCAATCTCTATCAAATTAAAATCGATAGTTTTCACTGAGCTGGAACTAATAATCCTAGATTTGTATGGAACCAGAAAAGACCCCAGGTAGCCTGAGGAAAGTTGCAAAATAAAACCAAAACATCAAAATTCCAGACTTCAAGCTATATTACAACGCTGTAAGCATCAGAGTATATACTCCTGGCACAGAAGCAAACACATAGATCAATAGAATAGAGGATCCAGAAATGAATCCTTATCATTATGGTCCACTAATATTCAAATCTTCAACAAACCAGGGAGGAATATCCAATGGAAAATAGTCTCTTCAACAAATGATTGGACAGCCACATTGCAGAAGAATGGAACTGGATCATTTTCTTACACCAACACAAAAAGTGACCCAAAAGTTGTTGATAGACCTGTGAGCCAAGAATCCATCAAAGTCCTAGTGGAGGGCACAAGCTGAAACATCTTTCACCTCAGCCACAGCAACTTCTTGCTAGACACAGCTCTACAGGCAAGGGAAAGAAAAGCAAAAATGAACTATCTGGACTTCATCAAGGTATAAAGCTTTCACACAGCAAAGGATATAGTCAACAAAAGGAAAAGGCAACCTACAGAATAGGGAAGACATTTACAAATGATGTATCAGGCTAGTATTCAAGATCTCTAAAGAGCTTACTTAACTTAATACCCCAAAAACATTGCTGTCAGGAAATAGAAGAGTTGAACAGACGTTTCTCGAAGTAGACATACAAATGGCCAACGTGAAACATGAAAAATGCTCCACATGCCTTGACATCAAGGAAATACAACTCAAAACCACAATGAGATACCATCTCACACCAGTCAAAATGGCTAAAATTGATCAAAGGACCACCTGCAGCCCAATGTTCACAGCAGGAATGTGCAAGATAGACAGACTGTAGAAAGAGCCAGATGTCCATCCACAGATGAATGGATAAAGATGTGGTGGATAATACAATGGACTATTATGCAGCCATCAGAAGGATTAAGCCTTACCATTTACATCAATATGGATGGAATCAGAGGATATGATTCTGAGAAAAATAAGTCAATTAGAGAAAAAATTATCATATGATTTCACTCATGTGTAGAATTTAAGAAACAAAACAGAGGATCATGGAAAAGGGGAGGGAAATTGAAATAGGATGAAATCAGAGAGGGAGACAAATTATGAGAGACTCTTAATATGTGAAAGAATCTGAGGGTTACTGGAGAAGAAAGAGATTGGTGGGGTAATGGGGTAACCGGATGACAGGCTTTAAGAAAGACACATGAGGTGATAAGTACTGGGTATTATAGCAACTGATGAACTACTTGGCTTCCCATTGCCTTTGGAAACATCTGGACTTTGTGGTAAAATTCCCTGATTAATCGATCTTTCTACTGCCTCTAAGTCTCCCACCCCATCTGGCGCACCTCACTTACTCCCTTACTGTGCATCAGCAGGTGTTGGCTATTTTCATCTGCCCCCAGAGCTCTTTGCGACTTTCTCACCTCGGTGCTTTTGCTTCTCTCTTTCTGAAAGCAAGTCCCATCTTCTTCAATTGGTTGCTTCCTCATAACCTATAGTCTTGGAAAAGAAATTAACTGGCCTTACCTCAGAGAGCTTCCCCCATGATTCTTTTAAAGACTTTTTCACTCTACAAAATTTCCTATGTCAAGATCTTCTTTATTTTCTTTATAAAAATAATTAAAAGTATGATTACTTTTGCATTGCATCATTTAAGTTTTAATGCATTGATTGCATTGCATCATTTAAGTTTTGCTCCTTGCCTTCTCTCTAATATACCAGACATCCTGACAGATAGACTTTTGTCTTATTTATGCTTGGCATCTTTTAGGTTTCCATAAAGAACGGTTGAATGATTATAGAATGCAAGAGACTTTTCTCCCTAAAAAACTAGCCTAGGGATCCCTGGGTGGCGCAGCGGTTTAGCGCCTGCTACCTTTGGCCCAGGGCAGGATCCTGGAGACCCGGGATCGAATCCCACATCGGGCTCCCGGTGCATGGAGCCTGCTTCTCCCTCTGCCTGTGTCTCTGCCTCTCTCTCTCTCTCTGTGTCTCTCATGAATAAATAAAAAATTTAAAAAAAAAAAAAAAAACTAGCCTAATTTGGATGGTGAGACGAAAAAAGGAGACGATCAAAAAATATCAAAAATAAACAAGCAGGAAAGATGCTATATTTTGTCCAATGTTTTTTTGTTTTTGTTGTTTTGCATCAATTGAGAGGATCATGTGGTTCTTGTCTTTTCTTTTATCAATGTGATGTATCACACTGACTGATTTGCAGATGTCGAACCACCCTTGCAGCCCAGGAATAAATCCCACTTGGTCTTGGAGAATAATCCTTTTAATGTACTGTTGGAACCTATGGCTAGTATTTTTGTGAGCATTTTGACATTCATGCTCCAAAGGCATGAATGAAGCAAAAGCAAAAATGAACCATTGTTACTTCATCAACATAACAAGCTTTTGCACAACAAAGAAACTAGTCAAAAAAAACTAAAAGGCAATCTGCAGAATGGGAGAAGATATTTGTAAATGACAAATAAAGGGTTAGTATCCAAGATGTATAAAGAACTTCAAAAGCAACACCCAAAAACAAACAATCATGATAAGAAATGGTCAGAAGACATGAACAGACATTTCTCCAAAGAAGGCATACAAATGGCCAACAGATATATGAAAAAATGTTCAAAGTCACTTGGCATCAGGGAAATACAAATCAAAACCACAATGAGTTACCATCTCCTATCAATCAGAACAATTAAAATTAATGTCAGGAAACAACAAATGTTGGCAAGGATACAGAGAAAGGAGAATTCTCTCAAAGGGTTGGTGGGAATGAAAGCTCCAGCAGCCACTCTGGAAAGCAGTACGGATATTCCTCCAGAAGTTAAAAATAGAGCTATCTGGTGACCTAGCAACTACACTAATATTTATCCCAAAGGAAAAATGTAGTGATCCAAAGGAGTGCCTGTAACCCAATGTTTATAGTTATAATGTCCACAATAGCCAAACTGTGGAAAGAGCCAGACGTCCACCCACAGATGAATGAATAAAGAAGATCTGATTTTATATATATATAAATCTATATATGGTTATATATATTAAAGGATATATATATGTATGGTTATATATATATTTATATATATAATGGAATATTACTCAGGTATCAAAAAAATGAAATATCATTTACATTGATGTGGATAGAACTGGAGGATATTATACTGAATGAAATAAGTTAATCAGAGAAAGACAATTATCATATGGTTTCACTCATATGAGGAATATAGAACTAGCACAGAAGATCACAGAGGAAGGAAGAGAAAACAGAATGGGAAGAAATCAGAGAGGAAGGCAAACCACGAGAGACTCTTACCTACGAGAAAGAAACTGAAGGTTACTGGAGAGGAAGTAGATGGGAAGATGGGGTAATTGGATGACAGGAATTAAGAAGGGCATGTGATATGATGAGCACTAGATTTTATAGGTAACTGATGGATTACTGAATTCTACATCTGAAAATAATGCACAGTTTCTGGGCTAATTAAATTTAAATAAAACAAACAAACAGAAGAGACAGAGTGAAAATGAGAATGGAATCAGTAGAAATAGAGGGCTCTGGTTATTTTATGGAGGGTACCTCATAATATGCAGACAGAGAAGGATTCTATCAGCAGTTAACATTTCAGCTTATTTTAAATTCTTTTGAGATTTTTGGAGGAAAAGTGCTAAAACATATCAATCAATATGTTTAATGATGATGAGCACCAATAAATAACAAAAATGATCAGGTTTGGAAACAGCCATGTGAGGATTAGTGAGGTGAAAATTCTAGAAAAAGAGACTAATGTAGAACTACTGTGATGTTTTTCAAGGAACCATGAAAGACCAGGAGCATAATGGTCCAGATTGAGAGTGGCAAGAAGCAAGAAATACACACCTGTATACCTCAGATTATGTAGTGCCGAGACCACTAAATCTCCCTGAAGCTGCGAAGAACATAAATGTTGTTATTATATTTTAAAAATGACCCAGACTCAAAAATCACTCTCACTTTTGTGCTATAGAGGAGTTAGGGAATAGGTGTGAGAAGCACTTGATAAGGGGCAAAGAACTAATGTTATATTAGCTTTAGGTATGATTCTTACTCTCTTTTTAAAAATATTTTATTTAAAAAATAAAAAATAAATAAAAAGATTTTATTTATTCATGAGAGAAACAAAGAGAGAGGCAGAGCCATAGCCAGATGGAGAGGCAGGCTCCCTATGGGGAGTCTGATATGGACTCAAACCCGGGATCCGAGCATCATGACCCAAGTCAAAGGCAGATGCTCAACCACTGAGCCACCCAGGTACCCCTGATTCTATTAATGAGAGCTTTTTATGACTGTGGCATCCTATAATTGAGGGTCAACTACCAGTTTGTTCACATCTCTTCATAGATGATTAAATTAGTCTCAGGAAACAGCATGCCTCCATTGATCTTAAATACATTTTAGCAGATAAGGCCTGGAAATATTTTACATATTCTGCTCTCCAACACAATCCATAGTTTGCTGATTACTGCTACCAGAATTTTCTAATAATCTTATTATATTGTTTTAAAAAAGACTAATTTCAGGAGGCCAACATGGGATTTGATAACATTTTTTCTGAATTATAATTAAAGCACAGGAAGCTAAAAGTAAATGAGTTTAACGTGAAAAAGGGTATGTTCCAGAAACTTAAAGAAAATGTCACAGTTAATTCTAAGAGAGATCCATTAAATTCAGGAATAAGGCCACCTTTTAAAACTGCCATTATTACATAATTTATTGAGTTTTAATGCCCAGTTCTCAATCTCATATACTTATTTGAATCAGAAAGATAATAAAAATTGAATAAAGCCAAACTATGCAAAAACATTTAAGAAAAAATTTAAGACCTTTGCTCCCTGTAGAAAAGGAGCAAATCTTGACCCCTTTAAAAGTCTGGCAGGACTAAACTCTGGTGTGTCGTTGCCTAAAGAGGGGCACATATCCAAATTTTTCCCAAATTCAGCTTTTCAAGAGAAATCAGGTATTCATATTTAATATGTATTTTAATGATTTGAATATACTGATGCCCGATTACACTTATAAAATCTTTTATGCTAAACAATAATCTTTGGATTAAACAAATTTACAATTTTTCAGGTAAATTCGGTCTAGCAGGCTGTCACTTTGGAAAGTTTGTATCAACCAATGAAATAAGAGGAAAAGGAAATATAGCAGTCAGAACCAAACATGAAACAACACAGTCATTATTGGCTGGTGTATTCATCTAGTTTGCCAAACCAAGACAATCAACTGAGAGATTACAGTGTTTATTAAAAGAGCTTACTCAAAAATCAGCATAATAATACTTCTAAATGTAAGTGTAATGGACAATTATAAAACGAAATAAATCTCCTTCACAATAACAATAAAATTAAGAGATGCAACAGAAATGTGAACAATCTTCATGAAGAACACTAAACCTCATCACAAAAGACATGTTAAAACTGAGTCAGGTGAATTATACAATTTGAGATGGAAGTAACTCACAATCTAAAGTTGTTAATATTTCCCAATTAATTGACATACTGAGTGAATTCCTAAACAAAATCTCTGGAGGAAATTTGCATGGAAATGGAGGGAATTATTCTAAACTCCACATGGTTGAATATATAGAAGAAAATACTCAGATTTTGGAGAGGATGAGGAAAAGAACCAAGTGCAAATATGTCATAAAGCTATAGTAATTTTTCAAATCAAGTATGCTCACAGAATAAACAAATATATTAAGAGGACAGAGTATCATGCAAAGAAATTCAACCGTATATATATTTGGTAATTTAATATAGGATTAGGTTGGAAGTATTAACATGAAAATAAATTATATTAAGAAATGACTATCAATTTGGGGAAAAAAGTTAAAACGTATATCAAAAACTCAATAAAAAGCATTCCCAACAAGAGTCGATGTGTATGGGAGACATTAAAAACATAGGGGGAAAGGATGCAGAATAAGATAAAAATACATTTTAAATCGAGTTACAGCAGGAATGGGGACATGGGAGATGAGTTGCAGGCAAAGTGCACTCGTTTCTTTTATTCATAACTCATAATTATTTTTAATAATATAAAAACAAACCAGATTCAAAGAAAATGTAGTGTTTTAAATTTCTGGATGTAATGCAGTCACTGAACTTCCCCTTTGCTGAAAGTAGCTAGATGCTGCACAAAACACTGGAAACCTCGTATTCAGTTTTGGATAACTGGCAACATACTCCTGGGACCCCTTACAAAAAGGAGACAGATCAGGTGAGTGCTAGGACAGACTCAGGCTGACCAAGAGACCTCCAACCCCTTGCAGAGGTGAGGAGAACTGCAAATGGCTCCCCTCACCCTTGACATCACAAAATGGTTTTCTAAGAGCTCTCTTGGATCTTGAATGAATTAATTTTCTCTTTTTTCCCCCTGAACACTCAAGGATTGATTTTCAGACTCCCTTTCCTTTCTCCTCTTCCAATACTTGGAGTGATTCCTTGTCCCCTTTCCTCATGACTACTTCCTCATGTCAATCCCCACCCAATTCACTTTGAAATATTCCCCATTGGCAGATACGGTTTAATTATACCAATTTGTTCAAGAAAATGTATCTTTTCTGTGAGTGCAAACAAATATTTCTCTAATGTCCTCATTTGTTACCTGATAAATGTCCTCTTTGGGACTTAAATAACTAGTCCAGCACCACCTCCTATATAAGAATACTAAGCATCTTTGGTGAGACATGATAATATTGGCAGAAACTTCTCACATACTTATGAAATTCATTGTATTCTTTTCTCATTAGCTTATATCAATTAAAGTAATACTTCCTGGTGCCAATTTGATGGGAATTATAAACTTAGGTACTGAAAGAGTATCACATGACAGTGCTTGATTATAGATTATGATGTGGTGGTGGTGGTGGCAGGTGTGTATTATACATATCAGTTGGGTGATCTTCAAAGGTGAAAATATGTATTTTAAAACATTCTCATATAAAAACAAAAGACCATAATTGAAAAGCACTAAAAGGGTCTTTCCAATCCTGGGTTCACTCAAAGAATCTGGATTTTAATTTTTTGGACGCTAAGGACACACCACCTGTCAATGAAAAAAGTACTTTTTCCTAACACCTGAAAAAACATGGCAGTCAAGGAAGTTAGCCTAGACTAATTCAATGATATAAAGATCCTAGGAAACTTTATTTTTTCCCTGTGTGCTCATATACCTGGAATTAATTCTCAAAATATAAGAAAAGTTCCCACTTTTCTTTTCCTGTTTCTTGCTCTTCAACATGCGTTGTTCTTTAGCCTCCTTCTCCAATTTAGCCTCCCTTCTGTTTATTTCCTTCTTCATATTTCTGATGCCAACCCCCCTCCCTCCCTCTTCCCTCTTCCTCGTGAAGAGTAATGGGAAGGACCTTGCCTATGGCAGCTGACTAGCTGATACCACCCATCACAGTCAAGTATTAGACTTTCCTTCTTTCACCACTCACGGAACTTTGAGAAGTTCTCCAGACACAGTACAGGTTTTCAATGAGATATCAAGCTTTTCTTGGAAGTTGAAGATCCCTCCGTGTGGATTCCCCAGTGAGGCAACGTCAGGCACAGATTCCAGAGCAGCCATCTCCAAATCCCAGGTCGTCAAGACAGTCACCTACACTCTCTAAGTTCCAGGGTCCATATGGGTTAGCTCTTATGACCACATTCATAAAAATAGACTACAATTTAAAGAAAGAATTGGTGTGTGTTCACACACACAATCATTCTGTCACTAATCAGTACATTTTTTTTTCTGAAAACAAATTGGTCCAGGAAACTAAATTATCATGTGAATATGACCAGATGTCAATACCACTCAACTAAGGGCCAGGATGAGTTGCTCAAAATGGTTTTGGCCTATATAAGTAACCTTATTCTAAGCAATCCGTTCAGAATAAGGAGTCTATATATTTATTAATATGAAAATAAATATTAAAATAGTATGATTAAAATTACTTAATTGGTTTTTCATCCCAAAAGGAACATTTTATCTTTTCTGTTCATGAAGCAAAACCAAGGTGTTAAGGAAGTATACATTAGGATCCCTGAATATCACGTATCAACATAAATCACACTTTGTTACACCATAACTTTTTCATGGCATTTTTCACTTCTGCATTCCTCAGTGTATAGATCAGAGGGTTGAGCAAGGGTGCCCCAGTGGTATAAAACACAGCCACCACCTTGTCTACTGGAAATGTGGTTGCCGGACGTGTATATATGAATATACATGGGCCAAAAAATAGGACAACCACAATAAAATGGGAGGTGCAGGTTGAAAGGGCTTTTCGCCTTCCTTCTGCACTGTAGTTTCTCAGAGAGTACAAGATGATAACATAGGAGATAAGCAGGATTATGAAACTCACTGTGCATATGGCTCCACTGTTAGAAACAACTAGCAAATTTATTACATAAGTGTCCATGCAAGCAAGTTTCAACAAGGGCTGCAAATCACAGAAATAGTGATCAATCACATTGGGACCACAGAAAGGCAATCTCAAAGCCAGGAAAATTTGTGCTGAAGAGTGGATACAGGATCCCACCCAACCCAGAATCACCAGCACACTGCAGACATGCCTGTTCATGATGGTTGTGTATCGCAAGGGCTTACAAATGGCTACATAGCGATCAAAAGCCATGACGATCAGCACGAAGATTTCCATGCATCCAAAGAAGTGGCCTGTAAAGACCTGAGCCATGCACTCCTTGTAGGAAATGGTCTTCCTCTGAGAAATGGCATCCACAATCAATCTGGGGGCAATGGTTGTAGAGAGGCAAGCATCAGCAAAGGACAGGTAAAATAGGAAGAAGTACATGGGACTCCCAAGGGTCCTGCTTCTTTTAATAGTCACTACAATGAGAAAGTTTCCCAACAGTGTGGCAAGATAAAGCATCAAGAAGACGCCAAATATTGCTTTCTGTTTTCTTGGATCCTGTGTCAAGCCAAACAGAATGAATTCATTCACAGTGCTATTCATCACCATTTTGTTGGTTGCAGGTTAGGTGACCTTGATAAGACCCTAATCTGCAAAGGGAAGAAGAAGTCACATTATGGAGAGATCAGTAGGCTGAACTCTGTATTCCTTATCTGCTCCATGTTGCTCCAACTTCCTTTAATTTCCTATGAATCTTTGTGAATCTGCAGAAGTCCAAGCCTCTCCAAGATTGATTGATTGATTGATTGATTGATTCAAAAACTAACCCAATTGGATCAAAGCCTTTGCATTTGGAGAATAAAAAGTCAATATCCTTCAAAATTTTTGAAATCTACAAAGATTGAAAATGGCAGAAATTGTACTTTCCTTTGGTAAATGAATTAGCTGCCTTAAAATTTAGCCATAATCTGAAAAATTGAAATCTGTCTACACTAGAGATTTCATGTGGGAAAGTCATAGTGGAAAAACATGGAAAAGCAAGTTTTCCTTCCAGCCAAAGGCCATGATAACCAGGATATGAAATTGGAATATATTTCTGTGGTCAAATTTAAATTTTGGAGACATACAAATTTAGCCCAATTGGAATTTGAGCCTATCTATAATAAAGTGTCCACCTCCTAAGAAGTGAGAATTGCACTGAAAACATTCATCTTTGTATCTGTTGCACTGAGAAACAGTGGAAAGCATACAAGTACATTCGTTGTGGCCCCAACAAAACAAATCAGTGGTGGCTTCAGATCTGTCACTTCCTCTCTCACAGAAGGACCAGAATTGCTCACTCTCAGTTGTCTCTCTGAGAGTGGATGAAGGGGGGTGTGTAGCAAAATTACACACCTCTCCTCGGCTTTAATAGGATCATTTTGTCATTGTTCCTTATGCTTTTGTTGTTATTGTTAAGATTTATATTTTTTTGTAATAGTGTTAGATCCATATCAAAACTGAGAGAAAGGCACAAAGAGTCCCCATATAGCTCTGCCCCCACAAAATATCACCCCTTATCATTATCAACACTTTGTCAACACTTCTGCCCGAATGGCACACTTGTCACACCTGATGAGCCAACCATAACCCATCATCAGCAACCAGAGGCCAGAGTTAACCCTAGGGTCCACTCTTCATGTGGTACATTCTATGGATTTGAAGATGTGTTAAGGACATGCATTCATCATTATAATATCATATGGGGCTTTTTCACTACCCTAAAAGCAGAATCATTTAGATTCCTAGAGTATAGAAAATAATAATTCTTTTCACATAGTGTATAACATCCGTTAAATTCTGGATAAAACCTCTTACATCATTTTGTTGGGAAAAATAGCAGATTGAATGAGATACCCATATGAATTTGCACTGTGAGAATTATTAGTTCATACATACCACAAAATCAAGCTGGTATTTCACAAACATCAGTATTACAAATGGCCAATCCCAGTATTCATTAAGTGGACACTCCATGTTTCTAAACAGAAAGAAAGGACACAGTTTCAGATATTCTCTCTTCTCCTCATCCTCTGCCCTCTACTTCTTTTTATTGTTTTGCTATATCTTGAAAAGGACATTATAAAAATATGGTGAATCATGAAAATGACAAAATGGTTACTATGGCTTTCTAATGCAACGGCTGAAATACTCACCATGACTTTGAAAGCCCTCAAACACAGTTCCATAACCTTGCTGACCACTTTCCTCTCCTGCCTCTGGGCATGTGTGCTCCAACCACACCTGATATTACTATCCTTCATAAATATACCCACACTCCATATCATTCACTAAGTTTTCAGCATTTCTTAGTGACAATGACCTTCCTCTGATACAACCTACATTCTGCATTGTTAACTGTGCACACAGTACTCAGTTCAGATGCAATCTTCTCAGAAAACCTTCTTGCTAATGACTTCCCAATAGTAAAAACTGTGTGTGTGTGCATGTGTGCATGTGTGTCTGTGTGCAGTGAGTCAATCCTTAATTATAGCCTTCTTCATTTTGGTTTTAATTTCTTTGTTCATTTGATTTTATGTTCCATAAAGCAAGTTCATTTTGTTCTATTTTGGGTAATTCAGGATAGGCTGGCAGGCAATTTACTGGAGAGCAGTCAAAAAGAAACCAGTATCAGAACGCTAGCCCTGTGCTCCATGGCAACCTCTCCTACTTGGACACTCCACTCACTACTGCCATGAGAAGCATCAGACCCCAGCCACTCGAGTGGAACCAGCATAAAGCCAGAAACCATACATAGGTAAGGAACAAAGCCATGGACACATCCAGTACATGTCCTAACTAGCAAATGGATGGAAAATCCTGATGAGTCAGAAAAAAAAAGAGAGATCAGCATTTATATATATACTTAAATGTAAAGACACAGTGCAAGGCTGAGCAAAGAATTTTGCTAGGGACAAAGGAGCGCTTCACCCTAGGATTTCACTAGAGTTTTCTTCTCATTCCTCCACTCTGTAGATCATCTCTCAATCCAACACCAGAAAGAAAATGTAATTCCTAGGTGTCAGTGGGTTTGGGCAGCCAACATTACAGTCATTAATATCAGAACAAGGAGTATCATAGTGCCATAGAATCGTGGTAACAACACTTTCTATGAATACTGATTGCGGAGGTCAGTATACAGCCTTTCCTTTTCCTGACCTTAAGCTTTGCAAGTAAGTAATCCACCTGTGTAGGATACTATACCTCTACACCCTTCAATGTACCCCTCATTCAATAAGAATTAGTCCTGAGACAGTGCTGCATCAAGGACAGTGAAAGGCAAAAACCCTGACATATCAGAATCTTCTCATTACTGAGAGAAATAAGCTTCCTGGCACGTCATGCTTCTCAAAGATTGAAAGAATTACATAATGGCAACTATCAGAAACTTCAGTATTGAATGGGAATCAAGAGAATGAATGTAGTTTACTAAAAAAAAAAAGTAATTTACGTGGGTTTTTAAACTTACCATATTTCTTGCTCAGAAGGAGATGAGATCCAATAGAGAGCCCATAGTTTTTTCTCTTGCAAATCTGATTTATCTTGAAGATGAATCATGTGCAGTGTGTTTGCAACATGTAATCTGTACTTCGAATACATCTACTCAGCTTTCCATTGCAGGATCTATGTGGAGAGAAGATACACCACAGGTAGCCAATCTTTCCTAGAGGCTTAGGTTAGAGTCTTCAATGAGGTCTGTAATATCAGCAGAACATTTCTTATTTCTACTGTTAGAACTTTCTGGAATATAAAGGAATTATTCCCACAATCCTATGATAGAAAAATCTCTAAAGGCAGCTCTATGCCCAAAAACAATTCCTTGGCAGAGCGTATGGATTAAACATTTCTTCCTCCTCCAATAGATATATAGAGATTTCACAGGTGTTCACAAATACCTAGCCTTTGGAGGAATAAGGGCTGTGCCCTTCCCACCCAATCCCAGAGGATTTGCTCTACAAACTACTTAGCTCAGTCCCTCCTGGATCAATGCAAACCACGGGGCCAAGTAATCCCAGACAGGCTATCATCTGACAGATCCTGTCCACAGAATCCATCTCTCCTCCTAGACTCCCAAAGGGACCCATCCCATTTCAGTTACCAACTGCTCCACTGGTGTCCCTGGTCTAAGGAGAAAGTATGCCTTTCAAGTCACAATGAAGTAGAGACTAATAAAAGTTCCCAAAGACTTTTCTCTTTAAGTGAAATCTTTTCTAACAGCACATGAACCTCTGAGCCCAGGTACATTTTCCAACACATGTGATATGATTGAGTTTTATTTTCATAATAAACGTCTCTAACTTTGAGCAAGTTTCTTAACTTCTCCCATTTTCCTATCTGTAATGATAGGAAAATGATACTGTAGATATATAATAATTATTTTCAATCTTAATAATACTGGTAAAATATAATTACAGTGACAACCACTAATTAGGATTTCTATAATTTCTATAATGCTTTGAAGTTATTCAGTCAAATGTAAAGAAAAGATAGAAAATTGGAAATGAAAATGCTTTTACTGATTTTTTTTTTTGTTTTTAAAGCAACTTAAGGAGGAATGCCTTCCTGCTTCAGTGGTTGAGCATCTCCTCTGGCTCAGGACGTGATCCCAGGGTGCCAGATTGTCTCCCACATCTGGCTCCCTGTAAGGACCTGCTTCTCCTTCTTCCTGTATCTCTGCCTCTTTCACTATGTGTCTCTAATGAATAAATAAATTATTAAAAAATAGAGCCGTGTAAGTTATAATTTACCTACAAAACATGCACATATTTTTGATTGAACAATTCTATACATTATCGGTGCTCAACACGACAGGTGTTCTCTCAATTACATTCACCCTTTTATCCTAACTGCCCACCTTCCCTCTGGTAACCACCATTTTATTCTCCATATTTTAAGAATCTGAGTTTTTTTGTTTGTGACCTTTTTTCTTTGCTCATTTGTCTTCTTTCTGAAATCTACATAGATAGTAGTGAATTCATATGGTATTTGTCTTAGTCTGTCTGAATTTCACTTATGTTTAGACTGACTCAATCCATTCATGTTGTTGCAAAAATATATTTGGATAAATAATAGTGGAATTACTGGATCATATGGCAATTCTATTTTTCTATTTTCTATTTTTGAGGAACCTCCATCCTTATTTCTACAGTGGCCGCACCAGTTTATATTCCCACCAGAGGGTATGAGGGTACAGTTTATTCCCATCCTTGCCAACACTCTTTATTTCTTGTTTTTTTTTTTTTTATTTTAGACTTTCTGACTGGTGTGAAGTGACATCCCACTGTGATTTTGATTTTGATTTCCCTGATGATGAGTGACGTTGAACATCTTTTCATGTGTTGACTTGTTATTTCTCTGTCTTCTTAGAAAAATGTCTATTCAGGTCCTCTGTCCATTTTTTAAGTAAGATTTTTAGTCTTTGTGGTGGTGAGTTATGTACATTCTTTACATCTTTTAGATATTATCACCTTAACATTTTCATCAGTCTCCATGAATATTTTGATTTCCCGTTTGATTATTTGTTTGACCTATTTAATGTTTAGGAGTAGGATTCTTTGCTTCATGTATTTGTGTTCTTTCTAGATTTCAACTTGTGAGTACTTCAACTTTTATACGACTGTGACCAAAAAAGGTGTATAATATGATTTCACTTTTTTAATTTGTTAAGTCTTGTTTGTTATGTAGCCTAAATGAGATCTATTCAAGATAATGTCCCCTGTGAACTTGAAAAGAATGTCTTCTGCTGCATTGGGATATAATGTTCTGAATATCTTAGTCCCATTTAGTCAAATAAGTCATTCAAAGCCACTCTTTCTAGTTTATTTCTTTTTTTGTCTGGATGATCTGTCTATTGGTGGAGCTGAGGTATAAGAATTCCCTACTGTTATTGCATTACTGCAAATGTCTTCTTTTGTGCCTGTTAGTAGTTGTGTAATTCATTTAGGTGAAAACATCTGTGGTCCCAGTAATTACAACAGTTATATCCTTTTGTTGAACTCACTTCAGAACTAAGACACGCAGAGGTGGAAAAAGAAGGGATGAAAAACATTTACCATGCAAATAGAAGCAAAAGGAAAGCTAAGGCAGAAATACTAATATCAGACAAAATAGGTGAGTCATGTCTCGTCTTTTCTCTGATCAAAGTTCTCCAATGGTGCTCCACTTCATTTCATCAAAAGGGAAGACATGTAATGCAACCTACAAGGCTCTATGTGATCTAGACCCAACAATCCCTCTTTGATCTCACCTAGTACTCTAGGATCCCATCTCATTAGCCTCATACCCTCCAAGATTTACTGTAGTGTATATCCACATGGCTGACTCCTTCACCGTCTTCAAGTATATATTCCAGCGTGATGTCTGCCACGAAGACTTCTCTGACCACCTATTTAAAGCTGCAGAATGGGGAGAGACTTAACATGGCAGAGGAGTAGGGGAACTTCATCTTCTCTCGTCTTTGGAAATCAGCTGGATACCTAACAAATCATACCGAACAACTGCAAAATCAACTGGCGATCTGAGAAAAAGTTGCTACAATTCTATAAATAGAAAAACAACCACTTTTTGCAATGGAGGGTGTATAGAGAAATGAATATGAGGCCATCTATTAGAGGATAAACCATGGGCATTGAAGCCTCCATTATTCAAGTACCAGAAAATGGTGTAAGCAGTGGAGTGCAAAATTGGGACTTTTACAAGTTTGCCTGAAGGTGTTGAAGAAAGACAGAATCCTGGGTTTGACAGCATGGTCTCAGGATTCCTGGCATCACAAAAAGAATGGGGGTACCTTAGTGCAGCAGAGTGTTCCCAGGCATTGGGGCACAGTACCTCATTGAAACAGCTCAAGACCAACATTCAACTCAGTCTTGCCATAAACAGGGAACATCAGCAAGGAAGGGTAACCGCTCTCTGTGGAGGGGCCCAGAAAGTGACAGAAACACTGAGAGGCCCCCACTTCTCCAGGAGGTGTATTATTGCTGTGTGCCAAGAAGTCTTTAAAACTTGGATTCTTGAAACAAGATCATGTGCACTGGGTCACAGGCTGGTTTAGCACTGAATGTCAATTAAAACCAGGGGGATAAGAGTGATTGACTGCTTTTACCTGAGCACTCACTGAAGAATAAGGGACATGAACTTTCAGCGTGAGGGCTGAAGATGGAGGTGCAGCTCTGATTTTCCTTCTCGACCCCTATAATGGTACAGAAAGCCTTAAGGCAACAAAAGTCACATAGAGAAATCTGGAGCTGTATATTTAGCCTGGCTCCCTGCAAAGGGCAGTGCAATACAATCCAAGACAAAGACCCCTGAGAGTCACTGCACCAGGCACCTCGCCCAGAACATCCGCAAGGACATCTGCTAAGACCAAGGCTACCAATGATAGAGAACTGCCAAACTCCAGCACTAGGGGAAAATAGTATACAGAATTTAAGGGTTTTTCTGAAGTTTCTTCACTCTTTCACAGTAATCTTTTTGTTTGCTTTTCAAATAATTTCTTATTTTATCAACTCTTTTTAAAGTCTTTTTAATTTTCATTTTATGGTTCTATTTTATCCCGTCATTGAATTTAATTAATTGTTTTGATTTTATGTAAGTTTGCCTTTCTTTACAATTTGGGGATCTAGTTTCTTCAAAGGAGCAGACCAAAATACACCCAGGATCTAGTGTTGCGCTCCAGCATTTGGTTATATTCTCTCTCTTTCTTTCATTATTTTTCTGTTGCTTCTGATTTGTTTCGTGTATGTTTCTCTGGAATCACTGTTGCCAGTTTAGTATTTTTTTTCTTTCATCTATTCTTCTCTGGTCAGAATGATAATACAAAAGAACTCTATTCAAAAAAGAGTACAGAAAGCAGTATTCACTTCCAAGGACCTAATCAGTAGGGATGGAAGCAACATCTTGGAACTAGATTCAGAATAAAAATTAAAAAGATACTACCTGGGCTGAAAAAAAGCATAGAAGACACTAGAGAGTCTCTTTCTAGCAAAATAAAAGAACTAAGACCTAAGGAGGTCAAAACTAAAAAGGCTATTCATGAGATGCAATTAAAAATGGAGGCTCTAAGAGCTAGGAAAAATGAGACAGAAGAGAGGATCAATGATATACAAAAGAAATTGCGAAGAATAAGAAAACTAAAGTAAGAAAAAAAAGAGAGATAAACAACTATGGGATCACAAGGGAAAAAATTGAGAGATAAGTGATAACATAAGATGAAACAATATTAGCATAATTGGGGTCCCAAAAGAAGAGGAAAAAGTAAGAGAGAAAGTGGGAAAGAAGGTATATATGAGCATATTATAGCTGAAAATTCCTCTAATCTGAGGAAGGAGACAGGCATTCAGATTCAGAAGGAACAAAGGATCCCACTCAAAATCAATACAAAATCAGGCTAACACCTCAACATATAACAGTGAAGCTTGCAAATTTCAGAGACAAAGAGAAAATTCCGAAAGCAGCTCAGGACAAGAGGTCCTGAACCTATGAGAGTAGAAAAATAAGACTCCCAGCAGTCTTATCCACAGATACCTGGAAGACCCAAAAGGACGGGCATGATATATTCAGGGTGCTAAATGAAAACAGTATGTAGCCAAGAATACTATATCCAGCAAGGCTGTCATTCAGAATAGAAGGAGAGATAAAGAGCTCGAGGAAAACGAGAAACTAAAGAAGTTGTGATCACTAAACCAGCCTACTAAGAAATATTAAAGACGATCCTGGAAGTGAAAAGAGAGCCCAAAAGTAACATAAACCAGAAATGAACAGAGATAATATACAGAAATAGTGACTTTACAGGTCAAACAATGACAATGGATTCATATTGCTCAATATTCGCTCTAAATATAAATGGGCTAAATACTAGAATCAAAAGCCATAGGTTCAATTTGGATAAAAAAAAGCATGACTCTTTGATATGTCGTCTACAATAGGCATATTTTAGACCGAAAGACACTTCCAGATCACGAGGAGGAAGAGAACCATCTATCATGCTAGTGGACATAAAAAAAAAAAAGGGTTTAGGTGGCAATCTTTATATCAGACACATTAGATTCTAAACTGAAGACTGTCGTAAGAGAGGAAGAAGGACAATATATCATAATTAGGTGGTCTATCAAACAAGAACAACTAACAACCGCAAATATTTAGCCTCTAATAGAGGAGCAGCCAAATATATAAAGCAAATAACAACAGAATTAAGAAACACTTTGACAATAATACAGTAATAGTAGGGATCTTTAACACAACATTCACAAAAATGCACAGATCATCAAAGCAGAATTTCACTAAGGAAACAAGGGCTTTGATTGACACACTGGACCAGACAGACATTACAAATATATTCAGAGCATGCCTTCCTAAAGCAAAAGACACATATTCTTCTTGAGTGAACACGGATCATTTTCCATAATCGATCACAGCTCAATCAAAAATCAGGTCTCAACTGAATTCAAAAGATTGGGATTATTCCCTGCAATTTTTCTGACTATAATGATTGGAATTTTGAACTCAATCACAAGAGGCAATTTAGGAAGGACAAAATTCATTCGGGTTAAAGCATCCTACAAAAGAATGAATGGGTCAAACAAGAAACTACAGAAAAATCTTTAAAAATTCATGAAATGAAATAAAAGGAAAACACAACAGTTCAGATGAAGCAAAGGCAGTCTTAAGAGAGAAGTATACAGTGATACAAGCTGTTCTCAACACAGGAAAAGTCTCAACTGCACAACTTAACGTTACACCTAAAGGAGCTAAATGTAGCAAGAGAAGAGAAATAATAAAGATTATAGCAGAAATTGATGAAATACAAACTAAAAGAACAGTAGACTAGAACAACAAAACTAGGAGCTGGTTACTTTGAAAGAATTAATAAGATCAATAAACCACTAGACTGACCTATCAAAAACAAAAGATCAAGGACCTGAATAAATAAAACCATAAATGAAAGAGGTGAGATCACTACCAACACCAAGGAAGTACAAACAATTTCATAGATTGTTATGTGCAATTATATGCCAATCAATTAGGCAATCTAGAAGAAATGGAAGCATTCCTAGAAACACATGACCTACCAAAACTGAAGCAAGAAGAAATGGAAAGCCTGAACAGAATCAAAACCAGCAAAGAAATTGAAGCAATAATCAAAGATCACCTAACAAACTAAGACTCAAGACCAGATGACTTCCTAGGGAAATTCTACCAAACATTTAGGGAAGAATTAATACCTATTTTTGGAAGCTATATCAAAAAATATAAATGGAAGGAATACTTCCAAACTTATTCTATAAGGCCAGCATTACCTTGATCCCAAAACCAGACAAAGACTCCACCAAAAGGAAAAATACAGAACAATATCCCCAATAAACAAGGATGCAAAAATTCTCAGGAGAGAACCAATAGGATCCAAAAGTACATTAAAAGAATTAATCACCATGACCAAGTAGGATTTCTTCCTGGGCTTCAAGGGTGGTTCAACATCTACAAATCAATCAGAGTGATACATCACATTAATAAAAGAAAGGATGACAACCATACGATCCTCTCAGTGACGCAGAAAAAGCATTAGACAAAATACAGCATCCTTTCTTGATTAAAATTCTCCAGAGTGTAGGGATACAGGGAACTTATCCCAGTATCATAAAAGCTGTATACAAAAAAAAAAAAAAAAACCCCACAGAGAATACCATTCTCAATGGTCAGGAACACAGCAGGGATACCGACTCACCACTGTTGTTCAAATTAGTACGAGACATTTTAACCTCAGCAAGGAGACAAAAAAAAAAAAAAAAAGAATAAAAGGCATCCAAATCAAAAAAGAAGTCATCTAACTCTCACTCTTTAGAGATGACATGATACTATATGTGGAAAATCCAAAAGACTCCACTCAAATATTGCTAGATCTCATATAAGTATTCAGCAACATGGCAGCATATGAAATCAATGCTCGGAAATAAGTTGCATTTCTATACAGTAACAGTAAGATGAAGAAAGTGACATTAAGGGATTAATCCCATTGACCATTGTACCAAAAAATCAAAAATACCTAAGACAAAACCTAATTAATGTGGTAAAAAAGATCTCTACTCTGAAAACAATAGAATACTTATGAAAGAAATTTAAGAAATTAAAGATGACAGAATTTATTGGAAAAAAATTCCATTCTCATGATTGGAAGAACAAATATTGTGAAAATGTCTATGCTACCCGAGCAATCTACACATTCAATGCAATCTCTATCAAATTAAAATCGATAGTTTTCACTGAGCTGGAACTAATAATCCTAGATTTGTATGGAACCAGAAAAGACCCCAGGTAGCCTGAGGAAAGTTGCAAAATAAAACCAAAACATCAAAATTCCAGACTTCAAGCTATATTACAACGCTGTAAGCATCAGAGTATATACTCCTGGCACAGAAGCAAACACATAGATCAATAGAATAGAGGATCCAGAAATGAATCCTTATCATTATGGTCCACTAATATTCAAATCTTCAACAAACCAGGGAGGAATATCCAATGGAAAATAGTCTCTTCAACAAATGATTGGACAGCCACATTGCAGAAGAATGGAACTGGATCATTTTCTTACACCAACACAAAAAGTGACCCAAAAGTTGTTGATAGACCTGTGAGCCAAGAATCCATCAAAGTCCTAGTGGAGGGCACAAGCTGAAACATCTTTCACCTCAGCCACAGCAACTTCATGCTAGACACAGCTCTACAGGCAAGGGAAAGAAAAGCGAAAATGAACTATCTGGACTTCATCAAGGTATAAAGCTTTCACACAGCAAAGGATATAGTCAACAAAAGGAAAAGGCAACCTACAGAATAGGGAAGACATTTACAAATGATGTGTCAGGCTAGTATTCAAGATCTCTAATGATCTATCCTATCATTTAGAACTGTGATGGAAACATATTGAGCACTCAATATGAATATGTTACTTGCACAATAGGATACAGGAAGAATAAGAGAGATCTGAGCTATAGGGTTCTGATCTAAGCCAAAACACAGTAGAAACTAAACCTAGCAAGGCTTCAAAAGGAAGGGAGCTATGTGCACATGAAAAAGAGATAAAATACACTTAAAAAACAAAAGATCTGTCCTAATCCTCTGCTCTGGAGAGAAAGCTTTCCATTCTCTAGGACTCATTTTCTTTACCCAAATAGTAAAGAAACTGGAGGGGAAAATTGCCTCAAAGATCCGCATTGTAATTCTAATATCCCATTCATATGCTCCTGCTACCTGACTAATCTTGACTTGTCTGTAGCCACTGGTCTCCAATTGACATACAGTTACTAAAAGGAAAAACTGAAGAAACTGAATGAAAATAAATACACATGTGATGAGTAAGTGACTTGATTCAAACTATAGGGCAAATAAAATACTGAAAGGCCTGACTGGGAAACAGTATTTTCTCCAGTGTTTGAACCAAGCAGTTTTACTGAACACAGTGAGCCATTTATCACACATCTCTTCTTCAATTCCTGCAATCTGAGCTTTATTTTTCTATAACAATGAACACATCACTGATATTCTTCTTATTACTTCCTTGTCTTTTGCAAAGATCTGATTATTCTGTTACTGCCTGTACCTGGGTAAGTGTTTATGGTAGAGTCTGTATGTGTGTGTGTGCACATTACATTAAGATCTGTATGTTCTCATTCATTTGGGGAATATAAATAATAGTGAAAGGGAATATGAGGGAAGAGAGAAGAAGTGTGTGGGAAATACCAGAAAGGGAGACAGAACATAAAGACTCCTAACTCTGGGAAACAAACTAGGGGTGGTGGAAGGGGAGGGGGGTGGGAGGTGGGGGTGAATGGGTGACAGGCACTGAGGGGGGCACTTGACGGGATGAGCACTGGGTGTTATTCTGTAAATTCGCAAATTGAACACCAATAAAAAATAAATTTATTATAAAAAAAGATCTGTACATAGTCTTTAAAAAGATTATCTCTGAAAAAAATAAAATTAAAAGTGAAATAAATAAATAAAAAGATTATCTCTGATGTTGATGCATTCACATAGATAAAGATAAGAAAGACCAAAAGCAGTACCATATCTGGAATAGACGTTACAATTAAGAAACTTTGGCCCTGGAAACACTCAAAATCATGTTTATCGTCCCAGCTTGGAATCTCAGTGGACTTCCACTTGCTCAGTTTTTAATAATGACTAGATCAGTGCTTCTCCAGTTTGTTTGATCATGGTAGTCATTTGGAGAAACTTTTGAAGAGACAAAGTGTCTGTGTTATGAGTTTCCAATTTATTAGGCCATAGTTAAGGGACATTCAAAAATCCATATTTTAATAAGCTCATCTTGTAATTGTTATAAAGGCAGTGGCACATCTGAGCACTTCAATTTGGAAATACTGGGAGTAGATGATACTTGATGTTCTTAGAGCACAGGGGAACTCTGAGTCAATGAAATCCAAAGAGCCGCAACTTTAAATATATACCCCTGTCTATTCTACTAACTGATGCAAAGGAACTAAATTTGAACTAAATTTAGAAAAGAGTGCAATAAATGAATATTATCCATTTGTAACTTTCCTCCACAACACTCTTTTAGTCATGCCTTTGAACTTAAGTCTTGACTAGCAAGGGATATTCATTCTTTTTTGTTTTTTAAAGGTTTTATTTATTTATTCATGAGAGACACAGAGAGAGAGAGGCAGAGACACAGGCAGAGGGAGAAGCAGGCAGAGGGAGAAGCAGGCTCCATGCAGGAAGCCCAATGTGGGACTCAATCCTGACACTCCAGGATCATGCCATGGGCTGAAGGCAGGCACTAAACTGCTGAGCCACCCAGGGATCCCCAAGGGATATTCATTTTATTGAACATCTGACATCCCTTAGAAGATAAAAACTTACAGATTTATTACTATCAGAGACTAAGAAGAAGGACATAGTAAATGGTATTTAGATTTCTTTTTTTTAATAAATTAATTTTTTATTGGTGTTCAATTTACCAACATACAGAATAACACCTAGTGCTCATCCCGTCAAGTGCCCCCCTCAGTGTCCGTCACCCATTCATCCCCACCCCCCGCCCTCCTCCCCTTCCACCACCCCTAGTTCATTTCCCAGTGTTAGGAGTCTTTATGTTCTGTCTCCCTTTCTGATATTTCCCACACATTTCTTCTCCCTTCCTTTATATTCCCTTTCACTATTATTTATATTCCCCAAATGAATGAGAACATACACTGTTTGTCCTTCTCCAACTGACTTACTTCACTCAGCATAATACCCTCCAGTTCTATCCACGTTGAAGCAAATGGTGGGTATTTGTCGTTTCTAGTGGCTGAGTAATATTCCATTGGTATTTAGATTTCTATCAATGACTTTCTACATTTACTCTCGTTCACAAAAGGTCCTCAGAGTCAATCCCAATCAGAGGTGCTCAGATGATCTATTCTTGGTTCCTTGGAAAAAGATCATTTCTTACATTAGACTCTCCCCAGTTTCAGTAAGGGTGATTCTGGTTTATACCATTTTATTTCATAGACATGTGATCACAGCCTTGCCTGCCAACCACTGGAGTTTTATATTTTTTGTAGTTTTTCAACCTTGCTGTTATAAGATGACAGATTGACTTTGTTTAAAGCCTTCATTGATTGAAATAAATGGCAACCCTTCTGATTTTCCAGATAGATAAATTAGTCTGTTTCACAGTAGAAAATAAAAATGTATCTCCTTTTATCTTCCAACTAGTGCTTATACTTCTGTCCTTAGGAATAGCAGAATATTTTTAAACATGGTTTCTTGCACTGCTCAGTTTAATATGTAAAATATTTTCATCTTCCTCCATATGTAATCCCTTTTTTCATTTTAACATATCCTGAAAATTAAAACATTTGTCATATGTCAGAGGCTCTAGAATTTATCATTTTTATAATAACTATGTGGAAGTACCTCACTTTGACAGTGTTTCAATATATTCATATCTTTCATAGTGACCAGTTTTGTTCTGAGGTATAATGCAAACTTCATTACTTTATTCAAATCTTCAAAATATGTCTTATTTTACATTCTAGTATTTAAAAATCCACCAAAGAAGTGCACCACAATATAAAGAGAGACAGACAAAGCCGAACTTCCATAAGTCAAGGGTAATGTCAAACATCACATGCACAGAATATAAATTTTCATTTTAACAAAGATTAAGATAACATTTCTCTTTTATGCCTGATAAAAATAGAGCTGCATTAGGTATACCTGAACCTACCCTAGATCAGCTACACCCCACCTTTTGCAAAGACACATGAGCAAAAACTAAATGCTTGTTGTATAAGCTACAAATATTCCAAAGGCTTGTTTACACAATATTATTGAGCTGTCTGATCCAAGAATAGCATGGTCAAACTGTAGAAGTGGGGATTCGAAGGCCTACTCTTTAGCTAATAACACCTCCAGTATGTTTAGTGTAAGATAACTTGAAAGGAGTAGTATAAAAGGCCAAGCAAGAGAGAATGGATATGAGGGGCAGCACATAACCTTGATTATATACATAAGGGACAAATTCTAAATACCTAAATATACATCCAACTTCCCTTTCACTATTTCAACCATGGATAACACACAGGAAAAGAATGACATATTTATTATTCTTGGGTAGGTTCCTTTCCACCCCTCACTTGTTGATAAATTATGAGAAGAATGTTAACAAAAGATAAATAACAGCCAGGTTCAAATGGACTTCTGAAAGGCCTGTCTTCTTTGGGGAAAAACCAAACAGCCAATTTGTCCCAGTGAGCAAATTTAATTCATTATCAGAGAGTGTAGCCTGTATATGCATCAATAACAGGCTTATTAAAAATAAGCACCAGAATTAGGCAAAAGCCCATACAGCTATAGACATTTTTTTTTTTCCAGGACATAACTGCCACCAGATCAACATCAAAACACGAATCCTGACTTAATCTGCTATTGTCTTTCTTACCTCCTTTTCAATATACTTCATTATTTTTCTGCCTCCCATTATGTTCTAAGTTCCTTAATTTGCAGACAGTACCCATGTCAAGGTCTTTTGGGGAAAGAAAAACTATTGCTGAAATCATCATCAACTATGGCTAATTCCTGTAAATGTACTCCTCACCTTAAAACCCAGATTCCAAAAAAAACAAACAAACAAACAAAAAAAAAAAAAAACCCAGATTCCTTCAGACCCATAAATAAAGAGAACAAGCCCATGGTTGCCAGAGGGAAGGTAGGTGGAGTGGAGTCAGACAAAATGGGTGAGGGAAGTGGAAGAACAGGCCTCTGGGTATGGAATGAATAAGTCGCAAGAGTAAAAGGCATAGCATAGTGAATGTAGTCTATTGGTATTAGGGTAGCAGTGCAAGGGGACAGGTGGTAGCTACACTTGTGGTGAGCACACCAAAACATAGAGATTGGTAGAATCATTATGCTGTACACCTGAAACTAAAGCAACATTGGGTATCAACTGTAATCCAAAACAAAACAAAACAAAACAAAACAGATTTCTGGTGCACAAAGGACAGGAATACTTGAAGTAAATACAATTCAATTTCTTTACGGGGACTGTACTGAAGAGGATGGAGCACCAGAAAATAACAAGTCTGGGCCTCTCATAATTGCAAACTTGGTGAACCCATTCTCTGGGTCTTGGTTCCTCTTCTCATGCTCGTGGATGGCCCTAGATGATGTCAGAGGCTCCTTCCAATTCACAAAATTTGAGAATTCTTGTATAAACTGGAAACACCTCAATGCACCGAAGTTGTTCTTGGCCTATACTCCAGTTTTCAGTGAGTTGCATCTGCTTCTCAAACTAACTTTCTCTGTTTCTCACTAGTATAAGGGACTGCCTGAGTCTAAGTGAGACAGATTTGCATCGCACAAATGGTAGAAGGAAAATGTCAAAATATGCCATTTGCATTAAGAGCAGTGAGGATCTACAGAATGTACCCCAGGGACATCCATGTCTTCAGCTATGTAGCTTCCCTTTTTAAAAAAATATTTTATTTATTTATTGGGAGGAGGAGGTAAGAGTAGAGGGACAAGCCAGCTCCCCACTGAAATTTGAGTGCAGAGCTCAATTCGAGCATCTTGAAATCATGACCTGAGCTAAAGTCAGATACTTAACCAACTGAGCCACCTAGGCAACACTCAGCTGTGTGGCTGTTTAAGCTCAGGGTCTTTTACAGAATGGAGATTTTCCACATTGCACATTTACAAAAAACATCAATTTGCACATTCATGAAGGATTTTAAAATGAGGTTATTTTAAAATGAGGTCATGGAGTTACATTCAAAGGATTGAAAAAGTGGTGTTCATTATCTAATTTGAAACTTCTAATTCCTGGAATACACCATCATTAGGGTACTAAGAATTAATTACAATAACGACAGTGTGAATAGTGTAATTACCTGAATTCCATTATTTTACAAGCATTATCTGTTTATGTAAAGGGTTAAAATATACAATAACACTTGCAAATTTGGGGGCATTGCTTGCTTCTTCTATTGCAATGGACACCAGTAAAAAATGGAGGGCTTAAAACCTCTCTGTCTTTGTAAGAGGTGTCTCAGTCGAAAATCTGTTTCCTAAAGCAAGGCATAACTGTCAGACCATGCAGTCTTTATAGTGTGTCCTGATAATAGTGCTATATGTCCACTATGTCTGGGATCATGATGGACAAAATGTTCCAAAATGCCAGACATAAGTTCCAGAATGTTAAAGCTGGCAGGGACATGGAGGTCATGTGATTCATCCCCTTTACATAGGTTCAGAAAAATAAAGTAACAGAAAGAAGGTGGTTAAGGGCCCTCTCTCTTCAAGTCTTGCAACTTTTGATGACAACACACCACTTCTCTGTACCTGCCATATTTGCTGACATTAGGATGCTGTGGATAGAAGGTGATACAGAGGATGGTTTGAACACCAGGGACTTCATTTGCCTTCAAACCGTGCATCCCGGCACCACATTTTCCTCATGGCGTTCTTCATGTCTGTGTTTCTCAATGTGTAGATGAGAGGGTTGAACATGGGAGCAATCATGGTATAAAATAGGGCAAACACTTTGTCATTACTGACGGAATCCGCCATGGGGACATATGTGAAGATGAGAGGCAAGAAGAACATGAACACAACAGTGATGTGTGAGCCACAGGTAGAGAGGGCTTTGCGGCAGCCCTGGGATGAGTAGGTCCTCAGGGTAGACAGGATGATGATGTAAGAAATTACCAAGGCAACAAAGGTCAAAATGGACAGCACTCCTGTGGTAGTAATGATCACAATAACCAACAAGCTAGTATCCATGCAGGCCAGCTTCAGCAAGGGGAAAACATCACAGAAATAGTGGTCTATCTGATTGGGGCCACAGAAGGGAAGTTCAATAATGATCAATACTTGCATGATTGAATGGGTAAATGCTCCGAGAATTGAGGCCATTACAAGGACATAGCACACCTGTCTGCTCATAATGACCATATAGTGAAGGGGTCTGCAGATGGCTGCATATCGGTCATAGGCCATGGCCACCAAGATGAAGATCTCAGTGGCACCAAAAAAATGGGCATAAAACATCTGGGCCATGCAGCCATTGTAGGAGATGGTCTTCTGCTGGGCCAGTAGGTCTATGATTAGTTTGGGGGCCACTGTGGAAGTGAAGCAGACATCCATGAAAGATAGGTAGCTCAGGAAAAAGTACATGGGCTGTTCACGGAGGCGGCTGCCCCTGATTGTGAGAAGAATGAGCAAGTTTCCTAAGAGAATTGCAATGTAGCAAAGTACGAACAGCACAAAACAGGCAGCCTTCGCATCTTCATCACTAAAAAGTCCCAAGAGAATGAATTCTGTGATATTTTCATGTCCCATTGCTTCTGTGGGTCTGATTATGTAGAGGGGAAAGTTAACATACTGGTAACACCCAACTTTTTAAAATTATTGATTTATTTTAAAAGTCACTCATTTATTTGATAAATAAATGTAGATTGTTTATTATGATGCAAACACCAAAATTAATGTTAAGGGTGCAGCAGTATACAAAATACATACAATCTATCAACAAGTAGATATAGTTCATTAGAGTAGCCATATGCTAATAATAAAAGCACAAATAATTAATTGAAAATATAATAAATCCCAAAGTCTCATGCTTACTATGAAAAACAGGACAAATAATAAGAAGATGAAATGTTCTTTTTTAGGTTAATTTTGAGATGTGATTTCAGTAGTATACCTTAAGAGTAATTTTTGAATCTCTGTTATGTATAAACAGTATTGAGGTTATCTCTTCTTCAAGGGCAGTCTTATCATTCTCAGTCCTTCCCAGGAACTAAATCTGTGCTGAACCTCTGAACCTTGAAAGTTCAGTAGCATCATTAATCATTAGTGAGTTCATCATTTTAAATATTAGATCTCTAAATGACAATTTAATAAAGTGCCTTTAACAACTTTCTGCGAACATTGAGCAAAGATCAGATCATTGGGGAAGAGATGCTCCACTGTATGAGGTTCCAGTATATTTGTGGCTTCCTGGAATTGACCTCATTTCCTAGTTCACCTTTCAGTCTAACTCAGGAGTTTTCATCCCTTAGTCCCACTTTCTGTCACTTTCCAGTAAGACAGCACCCCTGCAGGGTCAAATTGCATTCAGATCCTTTTTTCACTAGATCTGTTTTAAAACCTTGTATTTCTTTTAATTTAACCACTTTCTTTCCTTAACAGTCTCATGGTCCCCAGTCCTGAAATATTTTAATTAAAAATAACATATTGCTTTGGTGCAAAATATTAAACTATATCTCTTACTTCCTTTTGGCAAAAAAATGTATCACAAAACTGCCAAATTCAATGCCCAGCTCTATAAAACATAAACAATACAGACTGATTAACAGGTGTCAGCCAGTTTGTGAAGGGTTATACAACAATTGAACAATACTTTTTACTTTTAGAAAAATGTACATTTGGCATACAAATACATTTTTAATCGGATTTGATGGAGTTTGTGGACTTTCAGTTTGAATTCCATCCATGAACCAAAAATTAACAACCTGTGGTCTAATTTCTTGAAAAAAATCTCTGAAAAATATCACGTAAATAAAAACAGTTGCAATGATTCTGGGCTATGGTGTTATTTGTTTAAAATAAACAGTCCAATGTCACTTTATCTGTGAGTTATCTCTTCTGTCCTTTTTTAAAAAGATTTTATTTATTGATCCATGAGAGACACAGAGGGAGAGGCAGAGACATAGGCAGAGGGAGAAGCAGGCTCCATGCAGGAAACCTGATGTGGGACTTGATCCCGGGACTCCAGGAACACGCCCTAAGTCAAAGGCAGACGCTCAACCACTAAGCCACCCAGGCGTCCCTATTCTGTCCTTAAAAACAGAATTCCCTCATTGAATATAGAATTGTATTACAAGATTAAAAAGATTATAACGAATTAAAAGATTATACCATGTTTATGGCTAGGGAGGATCAATATAAGAAAGATGTCAATTCTTCCCAATTAATACATTCAATAGTTAAAACAAAAATTCTGACATTTTTCATCAAAATCTGATTCTAAAATTTAGAAAGAATAGCCAGAGTAGCTAATCTAACTTTTTCAAAGGAAGATCAAAGAGGATAGACATATCTTTCAGAATTGAAATATACTATAAAGCTATAGCAATTAAAAAGTTGTAGGTAGAGGCATCTGGATGGTTCAGTCGGTTAAGTGTCCAACTCTTGTGATCTTAAGGTCATGAGATCAAGCCCCAAGTTGGGCTCCACACTCAACACAGGGTCTGCTTGAGATTCTCTCTCCCTCTGTGTCTGCCCCTCTTGGCTGTGTTCTCTCTCTGTATCAAGAATAAATAAATAAATCTTTTTTAAAAAGATGTAGGTAAAGACAGATTGCTGGACTTGAAGACAGTCAATAAATAAATATATAAAATTATAAAAATTAATTAATTAATTAATTCATATATATTGGAATTTGTTCCATATTTTTAAAGACTTTATTTATTTATTCATGAAAGGCAGAGAGAGAGAGAGAGAGAGAGAAGCAGAGACACAGGCAGAGGGAGAAGCAGGTTCCATCCAGGGAGCCTGATGCAGGACTCGATCCTGGGTCTCCAGGATCATGCCCTGGGTGGAAGGCAGGCGCTCAACCACTGAGCCACCCAGGGATCCCAATTTGTTCCATATTTACATTGAAATTTCAAATTGATTTAAAGTCCAGGAAATCAAATTGATTTGAATTTTAATAACTGAGGACTTTAAATGTCTCTCTGAAAAAAAAATCACTCATAAGGCACAAAAAATTATAATCCAGATGGTCAAAAAATACAAATGTATCCAAAAAAAGTAAGAACAAAATTGAGAATATTTAGAATGGGTTTATATCTTATGTAGGAACATTTTTAAAGCAAAGAACATAAAACAAATTCATAAAAATATAAAATCTATTTTAAAATCTTCCATATGACAAGACTTCATATAAACCAAATATTTTTAAAAGCAGCAAATGGGAGTAAATATTTATAAATCCTGTGAATCGATCACATAAAGATAAGTAGCCCAATTTTCTAAAAAAGCAACATTTTGGGAAGGCAATACATAGAAAGAAAATCACAACTGCCCAGAAAAATATAAAAATATTCAACCGCACTAGAATTAGGGAGATGCAGATGAAACAGGAATGAGATATTATATTCTCACTCATCGACTTCATAAAACTAAAATTTTAAAAGGTATTCATTAAAATTTTTTATGAGTGACCCAGCAAAACTACCCAAGAAACTATACAAAAGGATATTCTTCACAGACTCATTCAAATTTGGAAAATAGAATTGATCTAAAACCTGAAAATAGAACGGAAATAAGGGCTAGTATGTTCTCATTATGGAAAACTAGGCAATAGTTTGATGATACCTAGGAGACATCTAACATGATACCAATCACTAAGACATACTTTCGTGTGGAAAACATAATGAAGTACACAAAAATAATCACAGTATAATAATGTGCATGCTAAAAAAAAAAAAGAAGAACACAGTCACAGAATGCCATTTAGTTTCTGTGAGAACCTCTGTACTTATAAATTAATAGAAAAAATGTGGAAGGAAAGATTTAATTCTCAGAAATAAAGGTGATGGCCAAAAGGGATTTTAGTGTTATACAATGTTTTAATTTCTTTATTAAAGAGATTATATTTCATTATTACTTCTGTACTTAAAGTTAATTTCAAATTCATCGTTTTATAATATGGTTTAAGAAGAACACAACACATAAGGAATGAAATAAAGCAGAATGAAGAGTAATTCAGTAAACTCAAATAACTTGTTTATCACTAATTACTACATTGTTTCCTCAAAGACTTTAGCATGTTTAGACATAGATGCTCTTCCTCAAGCATCATATGTCATCAATTGTCATTTAAAAATGTAAATATATTGGGCAGCCTGGGTGGCTCAGTGGTTTAATGATGCCTTCAATCCAGGGCATGATCCTGGAGACCCAGGATCGAGTCCCATGTCAGGCTTCCCTGCATGGAGCCTGCTTCTTCCTCTGCCTGTGTCTCTGCCTCTCTCTCTTTCTCTCTCTCTCTCTCTCTCATAAATAAAAAAAAATCTTTAAAAAATAAAAAATAAAAATAAAAATGTAAATATAACTATACTGACACATATGTAACCAATTTCCACACTCTTTCATGAGGAGATATTTGATATAAGGAAACAGGAAACACATTTATATCTGCATCTACCTTTGCACTAATATCTGTATCTCTTTTACACCTATATCTGGATTTGGTCTTTATATCAGCACTAGCACATTTAGTTATACTTTTGCAATCCTAATAGGATTTAAAGAGATTTCAAGGTGATTTATCAAATCTCTAGCTCTTATTATTGAGGACACAAGCTCATAATTTGCTCTTTTCATGGTTCCTTGTTTTGCTGAACTAACTTTATTTTTTTTAAGATTTATTTATTTATTTATTTATTTATTTATTTATTTATTTTAGACATAGAGAGAGAGAGAGAGAGAGAGAGAGGCAGAGACACAGGCAAAGGGAGAAGCAGGCTCCATGCCGGGACCCCGACGTGGGACCCGATCCCGGTGCTCCAGGATCTCACCCTGGGCCAAAGGCAGGCACTAAACCGCAGAGCCACCCAGGGATCCCCTGCTGAACTAACTTTAGCTCTTATTTTACTTTTAACAGAAGGAAACAGCAAATCTGCAACAGAGATTAATAAATAATCAAGAGGTGCTACGCAAAACGTTAACAGCCTCTGATAGGTATGGACTTAGAAATGTCACCATACTTAAAACTTCTGATTACCTAAAATTTTCATCTCTGCTGGAACATGTTTATGACGAAAATCTACACCAGAAAGCATCCTAAAAGGGATAGTCAGGACATTGATGTTTGCTCTGCCTTACTACAACTTCTAAAAATGCATTTAAAGGGGAGGAAAATACCCAACCCCTGATGTTCAGGATCATCTTGGTGTCTTTAGTCTCACAGAAAATATTTCATAGGGCACAAGACTGAATGGCTAATCTTCAGTTCCTAAAATAAAATTGGCAATTTTATTTTCAAAGGAGACAGGTCATCCTGGTGGAAGAGAGTGCTGGAATTTTGCTGAATGCATTCCAATATATGGTCCACTAAATTTAAATAATCTTAAGCAAGTTACAAAGCCTCTGAGCATTGTTTTTTTCATCTGCAAAATAGTGATAATAATAAGACCAACCACATAGGATTATTGTGAAAATCAGATTAAAATATTCCTATAAAACATTTAGGTACAGGGATCCCTGGGTGGCTTAGGGGTTTAGCACCTGCCTTCAGCCCAGGGCGTGATCCTGGAGACCCGGAATTGAGTCTCACATTGGGCTTGCTGCGTGGAACCTGCTTCTTCCTCTGCCTGTGTCTCTGCCCCTCTGTGTGTGACTCTCATGAATAAATAAAATCTTAAAAAAAATTAGGTGCAGATATGTGCATTTAATACATCATGAAAATTAGCTAAGTATTATCTCATTATAAACTCATTATAATTTAAAAATGTCTAATATTCTATAAATGCTTCACCATTCATAGGACAAGGGGGCTCTGGAATAGTGAGTTTAACATGCCACTGAATATAAATTTCTACAGAAGTCTTAAAGTATTTTGACAATTCACCACTATCGAAAATACCAGACTAATGACCAAGACTTGGAGTAGGTAATAGGATTTCCCCTTTCATAGATGGGAGAACTAAAACCAAAGTAAAAATTTATTCATGAAGACCTCCAATACCCTGCAAAATATAGTCTTTCTCTTACTGTTTAGAATAAGTGAATCAAACACTTCAAGCAAACAATTATTTCATGCCACTATTTTACTTAGGTCATTTTGTAGTTTTCTGCAGGTTTTTGAAATTTTAATATATATCTAGTCTATCTTTGTTAAATGAATAGTCATCAATTACATAATTCAAACTTCTCTAACTGTGAACATTGAAATTTTCTTCCATACTATCCCTCTTCATTTCAAATATCAGGGATTATTGTTCAGTAGAACAGACCTATGGCACAGTGAGGCAAGAAATAGAGGTTCTTGTCCTGATCTGCTACTTCCTGAACCGTGTGATTTAGGAAAAAGTTTCTCAAATTCTTTGCGTACCTATTTCTCCTTCAGAAAATTAGGAATTACACTTTTCGTGGATCCTT
Source organism: Canis aureus (assembly GCF_053574225.1). Taxonomy (NCBI): domain Eukaryota; kingdom Metazoa; phylum Chordata; class Mammalia; order Carnivora; family Canidae; genus Canis; species Canis aureus. The sequence continues at coordinate 15,260,446 of NC_135631.1, read as the reverse complement.
CCAGCTGCAAAGAACTAATTTTTTTAATCAAGTGATTTACTGACTCATTTGCCAGCTTATCAAAATTATCAATTAATTTTCAATCATTTTCTTACTATCTTTATTCACTTTATCATCTATTTCATTCAATTATTTGTTTTTTCTCAAACTTTTATGGTATTTTTTTTTATCATTGCTTTTCTATCTAAAGTAGAGTACACAACATTTCACAATTTCTCTTAGCCTCCTGATCTGGCAGCTAAATATTCTGAAGTTTGAAATCAGGATTTCAAAATAGCATTCCCACTTTTCATTTTTTATTACACAGACATTTTAAAGTTGTTTTGTCACCTATTAAAACGCTGAATTGTTACACGAATTAGAGGCCTAAAAGCTTATAAAAGAAATCATTATCAAGGAGATATATTTCTATAATATTATTCATGCAAAAAATTACCTTAGAAAACAAGTGGATAAGGATAGATGATGATTCTATAGCTGCTCAGAGAGATAACACAGACTCAGGCATGCAAAAATAGAAAAGGTAAGAATAAAGAAAAGATGGAAAAGAAAAAAAATAAGAACTCACATTTTTAGTATCAGCCGATTCCAGTTAATATTTAAAGGAATATCATTGTCTTCTTGAACTCATGACTATAAATGAAAAAAAAACTTCAAAATCAAAAGAATGAATAGATCTATTAGGACAAAAAAGTAATGAAAAAAGTCTCACACTTGGTAAGTAGTTTTCTAATTATATTTAAAATGTAATAAATCACTGAATTCTATTCATGTAAGTAATACTACATTATATGTTAACTAACTGGAATTTAAATAAAAACTTGAAACTACAAAATATATCTTAAAAACTAACTATGTATACTCAGAATAGGAAATGAGAAGTATATCATAAAACTGGAAGGAAAATCACAATTGCGTTTGGGTCTACCTTTCTTGCCTTTTTTCCCTTTGGCGCAATAATGAGCAGAAAGGTCTATTTCCCTAAATGCTTGGAGTCTGGGGGCTGTTGGAGAAGCTGCAAGGGAAAAGCCAGGAAGAGTATTTCAAGGCACTGCCAACATGTGGGTGCAGTGTCAATGGCAATCCCTATAGGAATTCTTGGACAAGCCTAGTAAAAATAAACTCTGGTGATTTTAATTTGCTATTGCTTTTGTTTTTTCAAATGTGCTTTTTAAAATAGATTTGTTTTAGATTGCTTCAAATATATGATCCTGGGCAGCCCTGGTGGCGCAGTGGTTTAGTGCTGCCTGCAGCCTAGGGTATGATCTTGGAGACCCAGGATCAAGTCCCACGTCAGGCTCTCTGCATGGTGCCTGCTTCTCCCTCTGCCTGTGTCTCTGCCTCTGTGTGTGTGTGTGTGTCTCTATGAATAAATAAATAAATAATCTTTTAAAAATATATATGATATTAAACATCAAATGTAGGTCTTATGGTCAGTGACCAAAAAGTTTTTGAAATGCCTTATTACTTTCTACACAAGGAATAAACCCGAATGCATTCATTATATTTATGAAGGGTCTTTCATTGCTTCCATTACCAAGGCTAATTATTTATTAATATTGAAGGTATTGGGCTTTTGCTTAAAATACTTAAGGTCAAACTTAAATGTCCCCATTCCCACAAGGCTCATCTTCATTATATCACCTTTCTGAAACCTAATTCCATGCTCCAAGTCATCCCATTACATTCCCAATACCTGATTTCACCAGATTGTTTGAATCCCCTTTCATAGATTGTCCAAGGGTTTTTTGTTTTGTTTTGTGGGGTTTTGTGTCTATTTTTTAAATATTGGTATTCTTCTCTCATCTTCTTAACAGACTAACTCAATGAAAATTAGGTCTATTGTTTCTCATTTAAATTTTAATGATGACCAGTGTAACAGAAGTCATTGAAAAGTCATTACAATGTGCCAGTAATTGTGCTAAGGACTTTAAAGGGAGTTTTAAAATGTAATGCACATAATGACCCCATGAGATGATATGATTAATATTTCCACAGAGACACAAAGAAATAATTGACAAGACTAGGCAGCTAGTAACTAGTACAGTAGAATTTGACCCTGGCTAAGATACTTTACTGATCCTACAATGACTGTGACAAGTACTATCACACTTCACACAGAGTAAGCACTTAAGAAGTATATATAGATTTTTACTAAAATAATAATATAATGTACTAAATATTTCAAAATTACCCTTAAATTTTGAATTGAACTTTGGATACATTTTTTTCCCAGCATATACATCCCACTCATAGTAGAACCTCAAAAGCAACAAAATAAATTGCTAAGATATTTTTTATAGTTTTGATTAATTGATGATGGTGAAGTAACATAAAATTTAAAGGATTTGGTTTTCAGTTTTTATTGAATTACACTTATAGTTCTATTTCACTACCTAAGCAATTTCATTTTTGTGTTTTTGATGTCAGAAACACTGCAAGGAAGACTGATTATTTTGTGTGTGTGGGCATGCATGTGTGCATGTGAATGAAAACAGAGAGATGGCTGAAAGATGTACCATAACAACGGCATCAAAACCTAATTAGATATGCATCTTAAGTATTTAGAAGAAGAAGCAATTTTATATGACATACATTTGCCAGATGTCCAGGATGATTTCATGTTTACCACCTCAGTCACTGAACACAAAGGGTCTGAATTTGAATCCCAGGTGTACCTTTTACCAGCTATGTGACTTTGAGTAAGACACTTATCTCATTGAAATTTAGATTCTTTACCTATAAGTACAATTATTTTGTACGTCAGTAATACTTAGTCACTATTATTATTAGAATTAGTATTACTGCTATTATTTATTATTATTATTAGAAACTTTCTGATACAATTTACAAAGAAACTTGGAAATATCTACAGGACAAAGCATTCAGATCACAATCTGTAGACAGAAGTCATTGACAATTAAGAACAAGATAAAGGGCTAGTTTCCAAGATCTATAAAGAACTTCTTAAACTCAACACCAAAGAAACAAACAATCCAATCATGAAATGGGCAAAAGACATGAACAGAAATCTCACAGAGGAAGACATAGACATGGCCAACATGCACATGAGAAAATGCTCTGCATCACTTGCCATCAGGGAAATACAAATCAAAACCACAATGAGATACCACCTCACACCAGTGAGAATGGGGAAAATTAACAAGGCAGGAAACAACAAATGTTGGAGAGGATGTGGAGAAAAGGGAACCCTCATACACTGTTGGTGGGAATGTGAACTGGTGCAGCCACTCTGGAAAACTGTGTGGAGGTTCCTCAAACAGTTAAAAATAGACCTGCCCTACGACCCAGCAATTGCACTGCTGGGGATTTACCCCAAAGATACAAATGCAGTGAAACGCTGGGACACCTGCACCCCGATGTTTCTAGCAGCAATGGCCACGATAGCCAAACTGTGGAAGGAACCTCGGTGTCCAACGAAAGATGAATGGATAAAGAAGATGTGGTTTATGTATACAATGGAATATTACTCAGCTATTAGAAATGACAAATACCCTCCATTTGCTTCAACGTGGATGGAACTGGAGGGTATTATGCTGAGTGAAGTAAGCCAGTCGGAGAAGGACAAACATTATATGTTCTCATTCATTTGGGGAATATAAATAATAGTGAAAGGGAATATAAGGGAAGGGGGAAGAAATGTGTGGGAAATATCAGAAAGGGAGACAGAACGTAAAGACTGCTAACTCTGGGAAACGAACTAGGGGTGTTGGAAGGGGAGGAGGGCGGGGGGTGGGAGTGAATGGGTGACGGGCACTGGGGGTTATTCTGTATGTTAGTAAATTGAACACCAATAAAAAAAAAAAAAAAAAAAAAAAGAACAAGATCAGACAATAGGTCACTGTGCAAAACTCTGTCATCCTGAAATGTCAGTTCCTCACTCCAGGCCCTCATCCATGGCATTGATATGTCCATTTATGTAGACAATTTTTTATAGCTGAGTTAATTGTATAAGATACGTGATGAAGCTCATATATTTAGTTGGATTCAATGATTAAGTAAATATAAAATGTTACTTATACTTCCTCTAAGACTACTCCACACCTAAGGGAATGTCGTATTTTCCTCATGGATAACATTTGGAATAGGATGCAAAGGTGGCATATTTAATAGAGATAAAGCTATCCTCATTTTAGAAACACTGAGTTGTACATTCTCCATTTTGGGGTTAAAGCCATAATTTTTCAAAACTTCTTTAACACTGTGGTAGACATAATTCCAAAATGCCCCTCAGGATTTCCTGCCATAGCCCTGGGACTGGAAATGTGATAATATATCATATGTTAAATGTTAAATGTAGGGGCACCTAGGTAGTTCAGTGGTTGAGCATCTGCCTTTGGCTCAGGGTGTGATCCCGTACTCCTGGAATCTAGTCCTACATCGGGCTCCCTGCAACGAACTTGCTTCTTCCTCTGTCTATGTCTCTGCCTCTCTTTCTGTGTCTTTCATGAATAAATAAATAAAACATTTTTAAAATGTTATATGTAGAATTACATGTCCAAAGGGATTTCTAAATGTAATTAAGGTTACTGATATATGCTGACTTCGAGTTAAATGTTTGGAACTTATCTAATCCCACAATTGCTGAACACTACATCTGAGTCTAATGATGTACTGTATGTTGGCTAATAGAATTGAAAGAAAGAAAGAAAGAAAGAAAGAAAGAAAGAAAGAAAGAAAGAAAGAAAGAAAGAAAGAAAAATTTTTTTCCTGATTGGTAACAGAAGAATAAGAAAGATTCAAAGTACAATTAGAATAAAATTTCCCATTCCTAGCTTTGAAAACAAAGGGGCCACATGCAAAGACATCTGGGAGCTGAAAGTCAACCCCTCTCTACCTGCCTTCCTGCTAACTGCCAGCTAGAAAATTTCTGGAGACAAGAGACTCCATTTTGAAGCTCCATTTTCCTTTCTAATGAATGAATTCTTTAACTGGGCCAGAGCAGTGCTAATTTTTCAAGATTTTTCTCACAAAATCCAACAAAACAACTGTCATTAGGACCATAAAACTACTGATAAGAACTTTATGAGGACAGAAGAGTTAACTACTGCAAACCAGGAATAGTTTTGCTTGACAGCTTCAGTAGAATAATCAATTAGATGATAATCAAAAGCAAATGCCTGGGTAGCTTAGTCAGTTAGGCATCAGACTCTTGATTTCTGCTCAGTCATGATCTCAAGGTTCTGAGATCCAGCCCTGCATTGCGTGTGGAGAATACTTAGGACTCCCTCTCTCTTCCTCTGATTGCCCCATCTCCAAACTCTGTCTCTTAAAAAAGAAAAAAGAAAAGATAGTAATCAACAGTGGCTTCATCTGTCAGTACCAAATTAAATTTTCTTCTCTTTTTCTTAATCTAAATCATCTGATTATACCTTTCTTCTTTCTCATAAAAAAACCCTTGCTTTCCCCACATGAGCAGGACACTTTTCTTGTTTACTCCAAAATTTGTGCTCCCCAAATTGCAATTCTGAGACCCCAAAGAAAGGCCTGTGTTCTTTTTCAGTTTCTCCTCCTTTCCTCAAGTGAAACAATTAAGTGAGCACTTTGACAAAACAAGGTTTATTATTCACAAGTCACAAAAGGTACATGACACACCTAGGGCCACCTTGTTGGCCACAGTTAGAGACAGGGAGAGACAGAAAGAGCTTGCCATTCTGAGGTTCTGCCTTTATTGAGGTCAAGAATGGGGTACTGGGCAGCCTGGGTGGCTCAGGGGTTTAGTGCTGCTTTTGGCCCAGGGCATGATCCTACTAATGAATTTAAAACATAGGAGTGGGATTAAAGTACCGGAAGAAAAACACAGGGTCACTCAAATAGTCCGTTATAGGTCACCTAGAGCTTTCCAGAAAGGGGACTTCATGAGTGGGGCAGTCTGGCTCCTCATCTAGTTGTGTAGTTGGCATTGTGTTCACTGCACAGGAGATGTCTTTGAAATGAATGTCTCAACCATCAGAACTTAATGTTAGTACATTACATTGCAATCAAAAGTCAATTGTCAGACACACTATTCCTAAATAAGGTCACATTCTAAAGTACTAGGGACTATTCTTTTCTTGGAGGACACAATTCAACCCCTAACAGCAAATTTTAAATCCTAGGTAAGTGCCTCACGTCAAAAAGAAAAAAATCTATCTTCAGACATATGCATTTTTTAAATGTAAAAAGTTTTTTAAAAAAATTATGTACAACAGTAGGCAACATTATTTAAAGTCAGTAAATTTTTATTAAGGAAATCTCAATGTGATTGTTTTTCACTCCCCACCAAGGTTGCCTTAGTACCTCCAAATTTTAAAACAAAATTTCTCTTCAACATAGCCCTTTTAAAAAGAATGTCTGCTTTTTAAAAAATGGAAATATCTTACGTAAATTTATGGTGTACAAGATGTTGTTTTGATACATTAATATATTGCAATATGAGTGTCATCAAAAAAATAAGAACTTGCAAGTTGCATTGAGAACTGTGTAGCATCAGTAAATGGAAGTTATTCCATTCTTCAATACAGGTGGAGAAGTGTTTAAAAGCATTTGTAATAAAGATGTTTCTGGGGCCCCTGGGTGGTTCAGTTGGTTAAACGTCTGTCTTCAGCTCAGATCATGATCCCAGGGTGCTGGGATTGAGCCCCATGTCAGGCTCCCTGCTCAGTGGAGAGTCTGCTTCTCCCTCTACCACTCCCCCTGCTTGTGTGCTCTCTATCAAATAAATAGAAATCTTTTAAAAAATTTAAAAATTTAATAAAGAAGATTCTAAGAATGCTAAAAAGCAAAAATTAAAAATAATATATGCATGCATGCATATATACCCTATATTCAATCCTCAGTTGTCATGTCAAGCTGTGATTCTGTTAGTTGGGCTTATTATTTCTCCATTTGAAAATGGACACACTGATGACTTCCTGAGAGCATATTTTTCTACCTAGAAACTTTGGGATCTAATTTCTTTAAGTAATTTACTTTAGGACTCTCTGAGTATGAATTGAGTTTAAATCATATTCACTCCTAAACTAGCACATCCAAGAATAAAACAGAATTTGAGGACATGCTAATACCTAAGATTAAAATAAAAAGCACTATTAGGTCTTTCATACTTTTGGTAGCTCTGTCTTATAGTTCCATTCAAAAGATCTAATAGTTCTGTGAGTAAAGTGAACAACATAGTTATTTGATGATGCAACCCCAGTAATGTAGGTCTGCAGAAAAAGCCAATTGGGATAGACCTCAACTCTAAACTTCTATTCTACTACACTGTAATAACACACCCCCCCCCCCCAATAGGAAGTGTTCCCCTAGGTCACACTTGTACATAGTGGCCATAGATTCCTGATTCTCTTATGTATGACATATCCTCCTAGAGCAAGACTGGACTTTCCTGCTTGGCCTTCCTTGTGACTTGTACCTAGTTACATGTTTGGAAGCAAAGAAGGGTATAGGAGGAAGCTCATGAGAAAACCAAATATCATTGTCTGACTTGTTCAAAGGAGGTAATCACAAGGTGTCTAAGCAAGGGAAGACTGTTATTGTCCTCTTTCAAGGGAGAGGGACCTACTTACGACAACCAAGAAGATGTAAGATCATCTGTGAGTTCAGAGTTCTCCCTCTTCCCCACACAAATGTGTCTCCTTTACATATCAGAGTCCTAATCTGTATCAAAATTCTGACTTCAGAAAGAAAATCCTGGTGAAGTTGCATATTCTATCACCTTTGCAGTTCCACTATCTTTATTAAAAAATTCTGAACTGGAATTAGATCATAATTTCTGTTGGCAAAAGACACGGTGACAGCAGCCTTGGGAATTCCATATTGGAAGCATGTCCAGAAGACATGTTGGATAGTGTTTCTGGGGAGGTACCTAAATTAGATCCAACATACTCCCCTTTTCATATATGCCTTGTCTTGAAATTGAAGAGGACTTCAAATAAAACGCTGCCAACTGAGATTTACTAAAGTGCGACCATTGCAAGAGGAAAATCAGCAGCTATTATCAATGATAAACTGCTTGAGATGAATAAATTCTGAATCTGAAAAAAAAAGTGATCTATATATGTCACTAGTGTTCATTGTGGAATTCACAGTATTTCTTTCCCAAGCAGTGCAGAGAATAGATGATCTTTTTTTTTTTTTCAAGCTAAGTTCTTTTTTTCTTTTTAAATTTTTATTTTATGTAGACTCCACACCAAACATGGGGCTTGAACTCAGCTCTGAGATCAAGAGTCACATGCTCTACCAAATGAGCCAGTCAGGTGCTCCTCAAGCTAAGAAGTTCTGAGGTTCCTGGTACGAAAAAGTTAATACAGATTTCATAATTTTAACATAATTTAGTAATTTGTAAATAAAAATAAGTACAAAATAAAAATACTCATGTTAAATTTTCTATATGGATAAAAATACAAATAAGAAAACAAACTGAAATCAGAAAGATTCTTAGTGATCACGTATTTCAATACCGTGATGTTGATGGATGATAACAAAGGGTGATATCCCTCTTCACTGCATAAATGCAGTTTTAATCCAATAAATTTCTCATGTTACCCTCTTTTCTAGATTATATTAAAACTCACTAAGACAATTCATATCTACAATTTAACTATTTCCGTTTCAAAGCCTAAAAAGAGTCCTCTGAGTTTTAACATTCTTAATCAGTTATTATATTCAAATTCCCCATTTCAGCAATTGGTTGCTGGTATGCTTTACCTCTAGCCCTCATGAATATATCTACTTAATTTGGGCCATCTATGCTTCAATCATAATAACCCAATAGTATAAATTTTTTTTATAACTTGTATGACCTAAGAAAAACTTAAAGCTTCCTCCAAGTTAGGAGTGATCAATGTAGAAGCAAAAAGTAGTTTTTACAAAAAGAATAATATGAGTACTACCCCAATTCTCAGAACCTTCCTAAGGTAAAAAGATTCCTTCAAAAGGGTGATATTCACAATATGTTCTAGAAGGATATAAATAAATGAGAAGAATTTGATGTATAACTCCAAAAACAGAAGGGAGATTGCTTAGATTATAGACTGTCCCTTAAAATATGAAGGTTTTACAATTATTTGAATCTGGTGCTTTCTGCTCAATCACAAAAAAAACATCCAAGTTGACAGTCCATGATCAAATATGGTATGAATGAAGTGTCTAATACAAAGGAAGCCATTTGAAAGAGGAAAAGCCAGCCAGGCTGTGGATACAAGCATACAAAAGTGTAACTATAAAGAGAATACCAGAAGTCAACATGAAAAAGGATAGGGAAAAACTAAATTAAAACCACAGTGATGCTAGGCAGGCAAGAGGAGACACAGTAGTGAACATCTAAAGCACTTGTCATGACATGGCTGTTTGTACCTGATGCTGTCTCTTCCTCTGCATGAAACTGACTCAACACTAACCGGTTTATATGTTCATTCTTGAAGAAATGAATTCTCAAGCCCCCAGATTATGCTAACACCACAATAAAAAGATAACATTCTCTGTGGACTTCTAGGCAAATCCAAACTGTGAAGAAAAATTTGAAACTCCTATTCATCTTTTGTCATCTGAAATCAACTTCTTCCTCCATAACTTCTTCATGGCATTTTTCACTTCTGCATTCCTAAGTGTGTAAATCAGAGGATTGATCAAAGGTGTTCCAAGTGTATAAAATACAGCTATCATCTTATCCATGGGAAAGGTGGTTGCAGGGCGTGTGTATATAAATATGCAAGGACCAAAGAACAAGACGACTACAATGATGTGGGAGATGCAGGTGGAGAGGGCTTTCCTCCTCCCTTCAGCACTGTGATTTCTCAGAGAATACAAGATGACAACATAGGAGCACATCAGCATGACAAAACTCAGTGTACAAATGGCCCCACTATTGGATACCAACAGTAGATTGATCACATAGGTATCTGCACAAGCAAGTTTCAACAAGGGCTGCAAGTCACAAAAATAGTGATCGATCACATTGGGACCACAGAAAGGTAAACTCAGGGCCAGAAAAATCTGAGCTAAAGAATGCACACAGGACCCCACCCAGGCAATAGCCACCAGCACAGCACAGACCTGTCGACTCATGATGGTTGTGTAGTGCAGGGGCTTACAGATGGCCACATAGCGGTCAGCAGCCATGAGGATAAGGATGAAGATCTCCAGGCAGCCAAAGAAGTGGAATGAAAAGACTTGTATCATGCACTCCCTGAAAGAGATTGTGGCCCTTTTCAAAAGTGCATCAACAATCATTCTAGGGGCTATGGAAGTACAGAAGCAGGTGTCAGACAAGGATAGGTGGAAAAGGAAGAAGTACATTGGACTCCCTAGTGTCTGGCTGGTCTTGATAGTAGTAATAATCAGAAAGTTACCCAGCAATGTCCCCAAATAGAAAAACAAAAACGTGACAAACACTATTTTTTTTCTAACAGGATCCTGGGTCAATCCAAGCAGAATGAACTCAGTCACATTATTATTCAGGTGCATGATTTCACGAATGAGGAGAAGGCTGAGTGTGAAGTTACTGATCTGTAAAAAATAAAGGAATTAATTCATGGTGTGATATGTGGTTTTATGGAATATTTTAAGAAAAATAAATATTTCTCATCATGGATGTATTAGGGATACTTTCCTACAAGTCACTTCAACCATTCATTTGTCCCTCTGTTTATTTATTTTATTTTTTTAAAGATTTTATTTATTTATTCATGAGAGACTCAGAGAAAAGGCAGAGACATTGGCAGAGGGAGAAGCAGGCTCCTCGCAGGGAGCCCGATGTGGGACTCGATCCCAGAACAGGGGGATCACACGCTGAGCCAAAGGCAGATGCTCAACTGCTGAGCCACCCAGGCATTCCTGTTCCTCTATTTATAATGACCATTTCATAGGGTCATTATGAGTCTCAACAAGTTTATGAAGATTATATTCTCCTAAGGCCCTCTTCAGATACAATCTTGTAGCATTTAAATGATTCTGATTAATTTTGACAATTTAATGAATATAAAGCTAAAAGATATGGCTCCATTTTATTATCAACTTCATTATTTCTTCATATTTAATAAACCTTTGGGCCCATGTTTTGATGGGGTATTACTTGGCATTTTGGTTATATTTAACTGCCTTTGGAGGTTCATGATATAAACGTAAAATCACACCTCATTTTGCCCCATAAATACTGACTTCTTTATGCATATATTTATCACCATATATTTGTTATACATATTAAAGAGAATGTTTATTTTTATAAATGTATAATATGACTTTCTTCACTGAACACCTGCTCCCAGATATTACGGCTTGAAAAGAGAAACAGGAAATACTGATAACTTATTCTTTTTTAAGATTTTATTTACTTATTCACAAGATGCATAGAGACAGAGAGACAGAGACATAGGCAGAGGGAGAAGCAGGCTCCCTGCAGGGAGTGTGGGACTGGATCCCAGGACTCCGGGATCATGACCTGAGACGAAGGCAAACACTCAACCACTGAGCTACCCAGTGCCCCTTATAACTTCTAAATAATATTTTATTTCCTTCAAACATATTTATGATATTTAGTATTTGACATAAACTAATGTAGATAAGTGAATGAATGTTCTTTGATAGTTGATAATATCTCAAATATTGCATTTCTAATTTTCTCCTTCCCATTTCTGAAAAGCACTCCTTAGGAGACCCAAAATCCCTGACGTTACATACAAATGAAAAGGAAGTATTATTACTCAATAGCTCATGTTTTCAGTAATCCAAATTTTAGTTTAAGCACTTTGATTCTGAGCTCATTTGGGGAGATACCACCAGGCAGTTCATGTAGGACAAATCATGATTGTAATCCCCAATAGGGTTTTTATTTTCCAGGTACCAAAAAAATCCCACATGCTTGTAACAGCAGATTCAGAAGAGGTGAGCAGGTACAGTTTTAGACAAGAGGAATAGTAAATAGTCAGAACTGACTTCATTCCAGGGCACCTGTGTGGCTCAGCGGTTGAGCATCTGCCTTTGGCTCAGGTTATGATCCTGGGGTTCCGGGATCCAGTCCTACACTGGGCTTCCTGCAGGGAGCCTGTTTCTCCCCCTGCCTATGTCTCTGCCCCTCTCTGTGTATCTCTCATGAGTAAATAAATAAAATCTTAAAAAAAAAAAAAAAACTTCATTCCATTTGTTTTCTATCCTGGCAAAGTCATAATCATTCAGCATTGAAATTTCACTCCTTTCAAATGAAGATTTCCTTTTTCAAATCTGAAAAATAAACGATTACCACTGAGTTCACTTCCAAAAACAAAATATTTTCTCCAGACCTTTCTTCTCAAAGATCTGTGTTGAGAGGGACACTGCATGCAAATAAAAGTATAAACTCAAATGTGATATATTGAAATACAATTTGGAAGACTAACTTATTCCATTGTGTTCCTTCCCAAACTCATCATACCTTCGATATCTGTCTTGAAAGTTGTGTCCGTAGCACAGATAGACTAAACAGACAGAAAATTTCCCTTATATATACTTTACTCTCCCTCGGTAAAGTTTCTTCTCCCCAGCATACTTGAAATGTACCTTATCTTCCTCCAAAACAAAAACCACTCTTGGGGAAGTGTCTAATGATGTTATTTACTTTAGAATTCCAGTTTGTTGTTGTTTTTTAAATCTCATTCAAATGTGTAATCTTTGGCAAAGATTTTAAACCACAAAAAAAAAAATGAGTCTTGGTGTCATAATCAGTACCATAAGCTCATTCTTTCCTTATTCATTCAAAAGAGTGATCCACTGTAAAATATTCGTACTTGAAAAATATAGCCTATGACTGTAACCACTCTTTTAAGTGTGTGGTTTTGGTTTGTATGTTATCAATCCCTTTAGACTGTCCATTTATAAAACAAAATTATTTACACATGTGGACATATATTTTTAAATAAATTAAGAAGCATAAATATATATGGTTTCATTAACTTGTTAATAACAATGATTCCTCATCAAATACTTAACCATCAGCTTAATCCTTAATCTCCTTCCCACCAGGAATATCATTTCATTTCTACCTACTTCAATTGTCTCAAAACTTCAGGACCCAAATTCTAAGAACCTTCCTCTGGAGATCTTCAGTAATTATTTTGTGATAAAAGAAATCCGCCCCACCCCCACCCCTTGTTCTCCAATGACATCCTTTATAGTTTTTCTTATAATATTACATTCTATGCTTAAAGTCAATTACATGAGTGCTTTGTTTAACTTCTTTTTTGGAATAAGAATCTTTGAAAACTATTTATTCTCAAGATTTTATTCTCCACAGATCCAACCCCAATGCCTTGTACCATGTAGATACTTAGCATTTTTAAATTACATTTTCTCAATTATCTCTTAACATATAATATTTATCTGATTGTTTTATTAATATTCTGATTATAAAACACATCCACATCATTAGTCTACAGTGGCCTTCTAACTGTTGTCTATAGCAGCCAGACAAACATGCTCCCAATTTATAAATCCGGGAAGTAAGCTGAGATCAATTTTCAACAATGTAGTAAACATGGAACAGATGTTGTATTCTGAAGAGCACCACACAGCCATGTCAGATTGTGAGACTCTGACATCCATAAAAAATGATCATCTTAAACATTAACATTTTTTACATGAATCCTTAATTCACAAAGAATGCAAGGAAAGCCTTGATATTTTTCATATCTTCCTGCAACTGAGGCATGTTTTTGCCCATGTCTTTGTGGATGACCATATGTCCATTTTTTCCAAAGACACATCAACATCTTTCATCTGGTTCTCCAAGGAATCTGATACAAAGGTGAGATGCAATGACCTGGAGACAAATAGCACTAGTAAAATAGCTAGCCTTCTAATAAGTACTGTACCTACGTAGACTTTTCAAACAAGTTTAGCCAACTTTTGAATGGTTCAATTTGTCAGCAGAGTAATGAACAAATTGTATGTTGCGTTTGGAGATAACAAAGAGGAGCTGAAAGAAAAACACAGAAAAAAAAGTGGGGGATAGATGAAGGTGGAATAAAAAGTATCAAGCGGATCATTCTGACCTAAAAATCTGTTTTACTGCAACAGCCATGGTGAGAACCACTGCTTTCCCTGAGGGCTTTCTTCAACTAGCCAACCTTCCTTGATTCGGTTACACTACATTTCTAACTTTGAGAGAATCCCTACACTCATTTCTATGCAAAATCCACCATTCTCTGTGGAAAGGTTAATAGACTGTCCCCAGATTCTTTACCCTTAAAAGCCCAAATTGAAGAAGGATTAAAAAAGAAACCCTCCAACATATATGGTGCATTACCTTTCATTTTCATAATACTGCATTGTCTCCACATCGCCATGTTTCCTCTGAACTTTTCATGAGAAGTAGTTATTCAGGTCTCGGACTAAATCTCAGATGTGTGTCAACTGCAAATTAAATTCTTATGATATTATTTTGGAAACATGTGAAGAACACTAATTCCATATTGGAGTTAGTTGCACAACTTTCTATTTACTTTTTAGATTGATTTATTTATTTGTTTATTTTAGAAAGAAAGAGAGAGAAAGCAGGGGAGGGGAGAGGCAGAGGGAGAGAAAGAAAGAGAATCTCAAGAAAACTCCCCACTGAGCATGGAGCCCAAAGTAGGGCTTGATTCCAGGACCCTGACATCACAACCTGAGCTGAAATCAAAGGTCAGCTGCTCAACAGACTGAGCCACCCAGACACTTCACAACTTTCTATCTAAAACTGTCACTTAGAGATGGGATAGCTGGTATTCTCCAAAAGCTGTCAAGGTCACTGCCTCAATTGACCTTTCCTCTAATTTCTCACCAGCCATAAATAAGCTCTTCTAACTTTTAATGTCCAGACTGAGGACTTATCCTCCTCAGCTACCTTATGGGAAAAGCATTTGTGAACTTTTCTACAATCAACCACCTCAAGAAACTATAACAAACCTTAGGACATGAAACTCATCCTCCTATCCCCACACAACAATGGGAAGCCACACAAAGGCTTTCACATGCCTGGTACTCATAAAATACTTGCTGAGTTCAAAGATTACTTTATTCCCAAACTTATATTTCATTTTATTTCTTTACTATATTAACAGTAAATTTAAAAAAATATTCTCTTTTTTTCTGTTCCCTTCTCAGAGGAAGTGGAAGGAATAGTCACAAGATATATGGAAATATATTTTTAAATCTGTTGGATTATTCTATAATGATGCCTCAAGTACAAAGATGTGAGCAATCTGTCACTTACCTGTCAGAACACTACATGTAAGTTAGTGCCAAATAGTTCCAACCCTTTTTGAAAGCAGCCTTCCCATAGATCACCAGAAGAAAATGTCCATTCTGCATCCCAGAGAGGATATTTTAAGACATAATGAAATAAAATATTACCACCCTAGAGAATATGATTCCCTAAAGTTTTCCCTTCTTTGTTAATCAGAAACATCTCAGATGTTGTAATACATTTAACTTTTGATTCACTCATTTAGCCCATAGTAGAATAAGTTAGCCCTCCTCAGACTCAGGAACCAAATACACATAAGAGTTTGGTGATATTAGGTGTCTCAGGCTGACCAAAGATACAGAGAAAAAAAAAAAAAAAAGGAAAATACAAATGAATAGTGCTAGAGAACAGGAAGAAGAAAAATCTATCCTTGGCAAAAGAGAATCTGAGCCTCCAAGAAATTACTCTGATCCCACTCAATGTCCTAAGTTGCCCTTCTGCTCTTTAGGAAACAAGCTTCTCTATATCTAATAATTTATTCAAAAGTACAATCTAGGGAAGACAGTATGGTGTCCTAAAACTAGAGGTCCTGTTTTGTGTGCTATAGCCAACCCCCACCAAAGAACCAGAGATCTGGAGCAAGTGATTTGAGTATTAGTATGTATACCGAAAAATATCTCATATTTTTTCAAATACATTTCCATTTGTTTTGCTAATATTAGTACAAAGATACTTGTTAAGGAATTCATTTTATTGAAATAATTTTATTTCACCAAATATTTATTAAATGTCTTTTATATACTACCTTTTATCATTTTATATAAGTCATATCTTTTCACTTACATAACTATTTTATGAAGTAGGTGTTAACAATGAAATTTCACATGAAAAATACTTAAAATTCACAGAAGTTAAGCAGCTTGTCAGGATGCACATCTATTAAGTTCAGCATGGAGATCTGTATCAATAATTCTCTTTTTTTCATCATTTTTCCTCAGTATATATATTTTCCTGACAGTAGCCTAAGTTGAAAACCAGGAAGTACTAGAAAATGATGATGAAGGAAATTTCTAATGGCTAGTATTGATATCTAGGTTGAGGAGTTTAGGATTAATAACAAAGCAATAAGATTAGTTTGAACACAGGTAGGTAGCCATATAATATATGAGTGAAAATTTTCAGTAAGCACTTGGATTTTTCTTAAGTATAAATTTCAAGATAGGAATGTAAAACTAGATTTTGATATTACTGCTTGTAAATGATAAATTAAATCAAGAAATTGGGTAAGGTCACCCTGCACAACCAAAAAAAAAAAAAAAATAGGTAGGTAGTATGGAGAAGTGAGGCAACAATAAAATATAAGGTTACATCAACATATAAAAGAATGCCTGAAAACTCTTAAGAAGCATGTTCAAAGATCATGAGTAAAATCACAAGAGGACAATGACTTGGAATCCAAAGGAAGAGACTTTCAGCATGAAAGCACTTAAGCACTAATGCCTAAAATTCAGATGTATACAAATTCTGATTGAAACGCTCAGTCTTAGAAAATTAAAAATAGGAAAATGTTGCATGAGAACCAGAAACCAAGAATTCTGATTTTATTCCTCAATTCTTTGTAAGTTCCATAAGTTTAAATACTCATTCAGGGTGTGGATCACCACTATCTTATTTTTTACCATATCTACTAGCAAGCATTTACAAACAGCAGTTCATATTGTGCATTAAATTACCTGTTGGTTACTAAGTGAATGAATGAATTAAATAAGTAAACCAAATTGAAAAAAAGAATTTGAGTGATAATTTATAATTACTTCTGAAAAATTACCCACATGATGATAGATGAAATAAGTTGAAGACATTCTTTCTGAACTGCTCTAAATCTACTAATTTAGAAAGACAGCAGATAGAAGTGAGGTCAGGTCTTGGGAAACAACTAGGAGTCCCTTCATTGATGTGCCTCAGTAGCATTTAGGATCAATAGCACTGAGACATTGGATCCCACTGATGATCAAAAAGGGCCTTGAAAATGTCAGGTTATCCTCATAATAGAGTGTGATATTTTTCATAAAGTGGTGTAGAATGTAGCATCAATAAGGAGGACCTTTGATGGACATTTGCTGTTTGGAAGAAACATATCTAACACTTCAGCAGATACACCTTTCCTGCCTCACAAAGATGCTAAAGATGAACTATAAAATCTGTCTTAATGAGCCCTGATTGATTTGAAATCAGAAGTTATGAGTAGTGTTATGCCCCAAAGGTGAGAATATGACACCTATGCTGATCAGAAAGCATTTCCCCCAGTTGCAATGATTAGGTCAGGGATCTATTAGCAAATGAGATACAAACTTAAAATTTTTGTTTGGACTCTTGAAGAAAAGCATTATTTTTTTTCCTAAAGGAGTTTCTGGAGTAGAGACCTGGAACTCTTGCTATAAGTAGAAAGACCCTGATCTAAAATGGAGCTAACACAAAAGGAAGAAGAGCCACCAGGCAAGCAGAAGAAACTCATTCTTATCATAAAATTTTAACTGTAGAATCCAGTCATTTCCAACTGTTTTACCATCTTTTACTTTATTCATTTTCTATTATTCTCTTACATTTATTTAAATAATATGATACTTGTAAACTTAACCCTATCCCAAAAATAAAATACTACCAATAATTAAATCCATTTTAGCCCCTTCCTTATCTTGTTTGCTGCTTCACCCAAAGGAAATCAACATTCTGAATTTTTAATGTATAATTACCTTGCTTCCTAAAAATAAAATATCTTTATCATATAAACACTTGTTCGGTTTGCCTAGTTTTGAATTTTAAAGAATTTAGCAGACTATATGCAGACTTCTGGGAATTGCTGCTATTTTTTCATTCAACATTATATATGTTACAAAGTTTTATATTGGCTTTTGAATTTAGTTGTAAATTCATTTTTGCTAACCTAACATTCTCTATTGTATGATTATTTCAAAATGTGTTTACCCATTATCCTGTCAATGAATATTTAAGTACTATGAACAATAACTGTGAACATTTATAAACATGTCTCCTATGAGTGTAACTGGTAGTTTGCAGGATGTGGAAATATTCAGCTTTACAAGACAATACCATACATTTCCACAAGCAGTCCAGGAAATGCAGTTGACCTATGTGCCAAAAAATATTCTAGTCTCTTTATAAACAGATCTAATACCTCCACTTGATGAGCAAAGAATTAAGTTTTAAAATGTTCTACTTTGCTGTTGTTTTAATTAAAAACATGGATAAACTTGTAATCCACAAAACAATTGGGTCTATAGGTTTTACTGTCAATTTAAAAATGTGAATTGTTCACAATGTAATGGGGTAGATGGTAGCTATATTTGTGGTGAACACAGCATAATGTATAAAATTGTCAAATCACTAAGTTGTACACCTGAAATTAACATTGTGTGTCAACTCACCCAAATTTTTAAAATGCCAATACTTAGCTACTTTATGTGTGTCATATTTAGAATAAAATTTTGGAGCACTAAAATAGACTGATGTCATGTGAATGGAAGAGAGTTTCTTTGAAGCAGAAAATTTCCCCTTACTAAATATTATTAAAATAGGTGATCTAGAAAGTTATATTTGAGGTATATGAATGTGTTTCCATTAACAAGAAGCATATGTATGAAAATATTTTCAGCCATTCCTACAGCCTATATTATTTTAAGATGACTCACAGAGGTTAGGAGAAGCATGGTAATGAATCAGAGAATTGCATGTTATCATAAAGTTCTTTGTTATCTAGAATTATAGCCTAGGCTCAAAAGCCTAGTCAAGTATAATAAGATCTTCTGTTTGAAAAATGATAATGAAATACCATCTTTACTGTCTCATTGATAGGGTACAGAGTTCTGTAAATAAATGAACGTCCAGAACCTAAGTGGACCTGGTACCTTCTAACAGACCACCTGCAGGTATTTTATTTAGCCTGTAAAGAACTTCTTAAAAGTGAAAAATTCAAAACTATAGCTTAATTAAAGTAGATTTACTTTCAGCCTATTTCATAATTTAAAAACCCAATTTGAAGATGTAGTGGAGGGAGATGAATAGGTGAAGCCCAGAGGATCTTTAGGGCAGTAGAACTATCCACACATACTATGATGATGGGTACATGTCATTATTATCCATTTGCCCAAACCTACAGAATGCACAAGAGTGAACCCTAAGGTAAACTACGGACCATGGGTGATTATGATGTGTCAATGTCAATTCAATTACAACAAACATATGACTCTGGTAAGGGGACGCTGATAATGAGGAGGCTGTTCTTATGGGGCAGGCAATACATGAGAAATTTCTGTGCCTTCCTTTTTAAATTTTGCTATGAATATAAATGTGCTCTAAAAAATAGTCTTTAATAAAATGATTTACTAGCTGCCATATAGACTTTTATACACATACACCAGTTCTTTTTTTTTCCATAAGGTGTAATTTATTGGGGTCATGATCTATCCTGAGGCTATGACAGTATGTATTCTTTAGGTTAGCCTTACTTACGGATCCCTTGGAACTCCAGCCCCTGCCTTTGGCTCATGACACAGGAAAGGAAAAATGGATTCCCTGAGGTATACAGCAAACTGTGGTCAATATCTCCTTCCAACATGGTCTCTTGGTCTCCAAGGCTGATGCAATGCTTTAATTATCAGAATGATTTGTGCCAAAACCACTTCCACACTAACAGGCACTTTTGTTGATCAACTCCCCAGTGACAACTTCTTCTAGAAGCCAATGGTTTCTTGGCAAGAAGCTTTGGAGCCAAATCCTACTATTGAACTGCTGAAAAGACTCCTACTAGCAGGCCCCAATTCCCCCAACATAATAAAAGATTCTCTGAAGACATTACATCAGCCACCTTGAATGGTGCTTCTGTCTCCAATGCTCTGCCCAGTCATGAATGGCAACTGAGGCCTCCTGTCTTTCTCCCTATTCGTGAGCTCATGCCAACTCCCTTCATTTACATGGAACATCTTCCTAAAATCACTCTTCTCCTGCTTCCTGTCACTCAGAACGTGGCACAATGCCATTTACACATTCAAGACTTGTATGATCCATTGAAGTGTCCACTGTTTACACACATGGCACCTAAGTGTACCTTGATAATGTGTAGACCATTGTTTCTCAAAATTGCAGAAGACTTTTAAATAGGGATGCTCTGAAGCTCAGCTTCAGCCTTGATATTCAGCCACAATAATTTATTCGTTTAGATTTCAGCATTTGAAGGGCTGAAGAGACAAAGGCTTGCATCAGTGCCATTTCTGATTGTCTCTGCCCTTTAGGGCTATGACTGCATAGGTTACTGCTGTCTTCAATCTACATAATGGTACCACTACAGATTAGTCATGGCATTCATATTCACTGCTGGTATGCAAATATTTACTCTCAAATGTTAATGAACATTTTAAGTGGAACTTGGAGAAAATACCTCATCTGTTGTTTTTTTTTCACTTCAGTTTTCTTTCAGATGTGAAATATTTTGGATGTGATTTGGATAATCATTCTTTTAATATTAATAATTAGAGTACTAATGTCTTTCCCAAAATGTGAGCACACTCATGAGAGCCACAGCTGCAACTGATAACAAATCATTTCAGGAACAGGCACAAATAGAATCACAAAGCAAATTAAATTACACAAGTTCTTTTTCCATTTTTTTAACCTAAATCCTCATTGATAAAGGAATTCTATTTTTTATTCTTGCCTCAAATTTATTAGCAAAATTATCTAATATGGCTAGCACAGTCTGGTAATATTTAAATTATGATACTCAATTATGAAATGTTTAAGTCTCTTAAAGAATGAAATTTATCTTTCAAAAATATTTTTACTTTTTTCTTTGGCTTGGATATTGGTAGAGAATGAGGACCATTGCAAAGGGTCTTGAGGAATTCCTCCAATGAGATATTGAAGAAAGTTTCCTGAATAGGGCAGAAAGGAGGAAAAGAAAGAAATGTTAAGATAAAGAATATTGAGTCAAGTTAGAAACACAGTCTTTGAAAGGAAGGAAAATCTGCGTTTCATGAAACCATCTGGGAATGGTAAATGCTCTAAATACCACTTCTGGTACCCACAAAGATCTCCAAAATAATCTCTCAGGATGGCTTCCCAGCAGGGCATGCTACAACAGAAACTGACCCATTGTTCCCAGCTACTAAAAGAAAACTGGAGAACTAACAATTGCTAAGATTTTTATTCTTGCTGTGTTTTGACAAATTTGGAGCATAAAAGGTATAATAAATAAATTCTCAAACACATTGGATCATGAGAAGCTGAGCTCTTCTGAGAACATAAGACTGGATTTTCTCATTCATATCTTTCCACAAACGCTCCTAAGATTAGAAAAGATTCCCCAAATATAAAGTACAGGTCCGGGATCCCTGGGTGGCGCAGCGGTTTGGCGCCTGCCTTTGGCCCAGGGCGCGATCCTGGAGACCCGGGATCGAATCCCACGTCGGGCTCCCGGTGCATGGAGCCTGCTTCTCCCTCTGCCTGTGTCTCTGCCTCTCTCTCTCTCTGTGACTATCATAAATAAATGTAAAAATAAATAAATAAATAAATAAATAAATAAAGTACAGGTCCTTCTTTTCCTTGTAATTTTAAGAAAATTATCATTTTTACTGTTTTTTTTCTTCTCATTTCTCCTCAATCCTTAAATTCCCTTATTCTTATTTTATTAGGATAGACACTTACTTAATGTTAGTCTTATTAGGAGTCTTAATCTGCTTAATCTTATTAGGAAAGCCTCTCACTTCCAACTTCCCTTGCATCATTATTAGAAAAGCCTTCTCTACCACAGAGCTGCAGCACACTTTTGCCATAATTTTCTTTACTACACCAACAAGTATCTTCTATTTAAATTTTTAACTATTTTTATTTTCCATGGCATAAAGAATATTTTTCCAGGTAGCTACACACACACTTGTCTTAACAATCTTTTTAATCACTCATTTGTTCCCAGTAATTTAAATATCACATTAACCTTATTCCAAAAGCTGATGCCTATTCAAAGATTCATGTTCAGCTTCAGTAATTAGTCTATTCCAATGCTCTTACCACACATTTGTAATTATTTGTAGCTGGGTGCTATATTTTATTTGAGAGACTTTTCCCCCAATTTTTTGTTCAAATTACCCACCTGTGTTTTGCATATTTATTTTTCAAGAGGAACCAGTTTGTCTAGTTAAAAATATATATGATTAGTGGTTTTACTGGAAAGCTCTTTAATGTGTAGGTTAACTCATGGAGAGTTGAGATTTTTAGGATGTTGTGCATCTTTAGGACATTAGGCAGAATTAGAGAAAGCAATCTCTGGCACACACACAGGACCTGAAATAGTTTGGGTTTCCCAACCATCAAACTATAAAACTTCATAATTCATAAAGCACCAGATAAAGTATTCAAAAGTTCATTGCCTCAATAGGGAAGAAACATTCATCATGGACTAAACACTGTTCTGGTCTTATTTAACAAAGTTCAAAAACAGTTATAGAAATGCAAAATATCCAGCAACCAAGGTTAAAGTCATAATGTCTAAGATGCAATAAAAAATTATGAAGCACGTAAAGAGGCAGGAATACATCATCCATAATATGAGGGGATAAACAATCCAACTCTCCCACACAGAAACACACACACACACACACACACACAAAATGACAATGATTATAGATTTAATAAATGAGTACATTAAAATTATTATTATCACTGCATTAAATATTTTCAAGAAAATAGAGAAAAGATTGCATATGGTAAGTAGAGACATGGAAAACACAAAAAAGACCCAAGTTAAAATTCCAGTGATTAATAATATAATAACTGATATGAGAATAACAGATTAACAGATCGGACACTGCAGCAAAAAAGGTTAGTAAACTTGAAGACATAACCGTAGAAACTATCAAATAGAAACTATCAAAGTGAAAACAAACGAAAAAGGGACTGAAAAACAAATACACAGAGCATCCATGAGCTAAAAAAGAACTTCAAATAGCCTAATGTACGGATAATCGGAATCTTCAAACAGCAGGATGGGAGAAAGAACAGAAAACAGAAATGATGGCCATATTATTTCCGAATTTAATGAAAACTACAAATTCACAGATCCATATCATACAAGGCACAAAATCATGAAGTACACCACACTACGATATACATCATTAGAAATTGGTCAAAAACACTGATAAAGTGAAAATGCTAAAAGTAGCCACAAGAAAAGACACTCTCTGTACAGCAGAATAAAGATAAAAATCACAGCAAACTTCTCACCAGAAACATGGTAAATCAGTGGAGCAGAAGAGAATAGAGCAACATCATTAAAATACTCAAACAAAAATTGTCCACCTATAATCCAATCCTCACTAAAAACATCTTTAACAACAAAGCTGAAGTAAAGACTTTCAGGATGCACAAAATTCAAGAAATTCATCAGCACTTAGCCATTGCTACAAGGAGAATTAAGGAAATTCTAGTGGGCAGTTAAATCCGACCAACTGGGAATTCAGATCTGAAAAATGTGAAGACCAACAGAAGTGGTAAATGTACATGCAAATACAAATAATAAGATATCTGTATCAGCAAAACCCACACAACTAATTTTTTCACTCTAGAATGTGAGTTTTGTCACAAATAAGAAAATTTCCATTTTCTTGGGATGAAGTTTATACTTTCTCATCCAGGTACCACATGTTAAGAACCTAAATTTAAATGTCCTCTTGATATAGCCACAACTTGCTTTCTAAATCCTCTGAACGTTAAGAGGCTTCCCATAAAACGGCCCCAAATCATGCTAAAAAGCTGAATGTGGTACAATTATTAAACTCTTCTGGGGCTGTGAGAAATGTCAGAAATGTATCAAAAATGTTCTCAACTTCAAAAAAGAACCAGGAGATTTTAAAGATGGTTCTATATTGTAATAATTCTGCTTTGTCAGGTATCTATGAACTTAGATGACCTCCTGCCCTGAGATTGGAAAAAGTCATCCAAAGAGCAGAAGCATAATGAGCCAGCCCTTTAGTCCTGGAATTGTATGCTTTAGTGGGAAATGAAACAGTATAAGTGACTTGAATAATCTATCCTATGAAAACTGATTTGAACAACATTTATAATAATAGATATGATGAAGTGGAAGGCTCTTGCTGATTATAGGAAGTTAGCTACACATATCTGGGATAAAATCGGCAATTGATGACACTCTCCAGATTGCAGCTGGGTAGGAATACCAGAGTTTACATCTGGCTTGCTGCCAGCTTTGAGGTGTTTTAAAATCTGTCTGAAGAAGAGGCCAAATAGACCATTTACAGAACTAAATGATCTTAACTAGTTAACTCTTAACTAAAGCACATCAGTGTTCATTTCTTTCAGGGAAAAATAGACAAGATTCTAAACCTTGAGGAAAAAGGAAAGGCTAATTACTCAAAAAAATTGACATTTTTTTAAGGGGGAGAACTTGTCCCACCCGTGGACAGATAAGCTAAGCCAATGTTATGATAAGTCCCAGATAAAGAACTGCTTTCCAGGACAATTTCCTAAACAGATAAAGGAAAAAGCTACATACCACCCTGTTCAGATGAGGGCAACCTGGTTTGACGGTAATTTCTGTGGCTTCTACAACCCTTTGGTTAATTTGACTCTTACGCAAGAGTTCCACAAGGTGGCGCCCAAGTCAAGTAGTAGGTTTAAATTCGGGCTCCAAATTTCACCTAATCCTAAAGGATTTGCACTTTGTCCACTCAGTTTCCTATTTACCGTGGTTTCTTGATTGTCTTTCTACTTTGCAGGTCACCTTTCATTCTCCTGTTGATTCTGCTTTTTCTCTGACTTCTAAGGTTGTAGGTCCTAGGTCCTCTTTTCCTCTGTCAATACACACTGCTTCAATAAATGTACCCAATCCCATGGCTCTAAATGTTACCTAGCTGCTGACTATTCACACTTACATCTGCATCCCAGATCACGCTTCCTAATTCCACACCTGTATATCTAATCGCCTGTCCAAATCTCTACTTTGTTGTCTAATAAAATCTCAAATTCAAGAGGTAAAAAAAAGAAAAAAAAAATGAACTCCTGATTCCTCAGCCACTCACTGTTCCCCACCCTCCCACCATCATCATGCTCCTCTCTCAGAGTCTTTGTCTTCTCAAGTGATGGCAAGTCCATTCCAGCAAATTCTCGTGTCAAGCTCTTTAAATCACTCTTCGCTTTTCTCTTCATACCTTACATCCAATCAGATACAAAATTCTGCTAGTTCAATGTTTTGCGTACTAAAATATAGTTCTATTTGGTGTGTAAGTTCTTATAGATAATTTTTGTTAATTAAACTTCAATTACACCTCAGTCATTAGAAAGCAATTTGACTTGTAGGCCACCTGCGTGGCTCAGTCAGGTAAGCATCTGGGTATTTCAGCTCAGGTCATTATCTCAGGGTCATTGGATCCAGCGTCATATCCTAGGAGATGAGCATGGAGCTTCCTTAAGATTCTTTCTCTTTTCTTCTCCCTCTGCTTCTCCACATCCCACATTCTCTCTCTTCCTCTTTCATTCTCTCTCTTTCTCTCTCTCTCCCTCCCAAAATTTGAAAAAAATAGTACTCTTACTAGTAGGAAAATTATGGCAAAGTTGTCATCACACTTCATCACCTGTAACTTTTAGCAATAATGTTCCTCCATGAAAATGCAAAATACACACCAGAGAAACGTGTAAAGATTCTCTGAATATGATAGTTTATGTTAAATTTTCAATATAGCTTTCTTTTCCCAAAAACTTGTGCATCTTTCAATCTTCCTCCGTCTTTGAATCGGTTGAAGATCTGTTAACTCTAGAGCTCAACATTCCCACTGCTGGGCTACTGCAGTTCTAAGGACTGCCTTACTTGTTCAATTTTTGAACAACTACACTTGCTTCCAAAAAGGCTAATTCCTGGAGAATATTACACACAATGCTTAACTACTAAAAATGACAAAAATTGCCATTTTTGCTGAAATTTAGAAGTAGTGGAAATTTGAATAATAATAAAAGACTCTTGGCTGCTTTTTGTCATCTGATAGCCAGGTCCTGCCTGGAAGGCTGAAATATACTCAAGGACAAGGGTCAGGAAAAATACTGAAAAAATACCATTTTATCCAGGACATAGTATTTAAGTAATATCAAAACTAGTCAATGGGAGTCTGATTGAAAGGCACCAAGAACTCAGCGAGGGAGGTGATAAAATGGTTATGAATGAGACCCCAAAATTAAAAATTGGTGACAGTAAATTGGCAAATAATTGGACCAAGGAGGTAATGTAAGTCAGGTTGACTTCTCATGGTAGAGAATCTTGACAGGATAGAACTTCTTTTAAAGAACCAAGTCTTGCTTTCCACTTATGTAGTGGAGTTGCTCAAGGATGCCAATTGCCATTGACTAACTTCTTGAGATTTAAAAAGTGATTATGCCAAAGGGAGAGAAAAATGCCTGTTGAGAAGCATATGGCTCTGTTGGATGATAACACCTGTGGCCACTCTGGAACTCTGATACAGATCACCGTGCAGAAACAAATAATTAGATAGTTCATACTGATATAGACTTCTGCTGTGGAGCAGCATGTTGGTCTGGCCCATGTGAGGTTCTTGTCTCCCAGGGGACACCCTATTATTATAGTGGATGGGTGCAAATTCACTAGGTCAGGGATTAGCACCTCCATCAGTGGAGGACCAGACTCAGGGGATGAAACTAGCATGATATAGTCTGTGGCATATCACCTGTGCTCAAACAGGCACTTTGCGCTCCTATAGCCCAGTCCATCGCCAAAAGGAGAACATTAATTTCATAATGTAACTTCCAAGAAGATGAATGAGATCCTTTTCTATTCGATCTAAGAATACAATCAATTAGCATTTAAAAAGACACCTGAATAATTTGGTAAACAGTGGAGTTGGATATCTTACAGCAATCATCCTTAATTGGAGAGAATGTAAATCCCTTGGTAAACCAGAAGGGCTATTCCCTTCTCAGGAACATGAATACTTAAGTCTTTACTGTTTTAAATCTCTCTCTGAGAGCAATAAAAATCCTAGTTCTCCAAATTTGATCAAGATGTAATAATTGGATGACTTTTTCCTTGTTTATGTTCTTTGTGGTGCTTGACCCCACAGTCAGAAAAACCAAGTTAGAAAAATTTCACCTGGTTCTTGGACTCTCTGAAGTTACTTCACATGACCAAATCTTGAGTCTGGTAAGATCTTGGGTGAAATGAACTTAGAGTCTGTATTTACATGACTTTCCTTTTTTTAATTTCCTTTTTGTTCTAAGTTCAATTTGCTAACATATAACACCCAGGGCTCATCTCATCAAGTCAAAGCAAATGATAGGTATTCGTACAACTTTCCATTCTTGACCAAATGTAAAAACTCCATTCTACAAATCACCTCTATGATTTGGTTAATCACTCTATTATTTGGTTTAAGTATTTCATATGTAGATTTTAATTATTGCATAGAATTATGCCTTAGAAATTATTTTTGAAATATAACATTAATTAAACTAATTACATAGAATAAGTCATCACATACCTATTACTTTTGAAGTATGTCAATAATTTATGCTTGATACCTGTTTGCTTATCTACTCATGAGTAAGGAAACCTGAGTTCTAACTTGAGTTAGATTATTTTGCTTGATGTAATTTTGTGTGCTTTTGAGGACATTTTTCAAAACTAAATGAATGTTATACACAACTGATGAATTATTGAAAAGTACCTCTGAAACAAATTTATAAAAAAGAAAACTAAATGATGTCTACTTAGAAATGAGAATTGGTAAATAAAATGTGTAGATTTCTAAAAAGTGCCCAAAGGCAACAAGGGATGGATAATGTATCTACAAAGATTTACTAGGAAATTCCTTGATGAACTCTTTACCAATTTAACTTCTCACTTTCCTTCCTTCTTTCCTTCCTTCCTTCTCTATCATCTATCTCCCTTTCTCCTTCCCTCTGCCTGCTTTCTCTCTGTCCCTTCTCTTATCCTGTGGGTATGCATCTGTGTTTCTCTTGTACTAATTGTGCTACTGCAGAAATTGAGGCTTTACAGATGCTGAGATCATAAGCCAGCAAGTGACATGGCTGTGACTTAGTGGTAGGTTTGCTGCATCTGGATCCAGTGACATCCCCCTGCAAAGAGAAAGGCGCTGCAGAAAGAAATGCTAGAAATCTGACAGGAAGCAGAGGGGATGACAGTGGAATAAAGTGAGAAAAACAGAGAAATAAAGTTAAATCAGTAAGGGGCTTGCTGGTGACAGGATTGAATGTTAGGTCAAAAATTCAATTCCGCATTATATCAATAGGGAGCCACGCAAGCTCCAAGCCATAAGATAGATGGAGCATTAAATATCACTTAGAAAAATGAGTTTCAGCTTTTTTACATGAAATGAATCACTTCTCTAAAAATCCCTACCCTGAGGCCTAAACAATCAATGCAATTGAGAAATGGATGCTTTGTTTGAAGAGGACTGAGTTGTTACTTCTCTAATGAGCCATCCTTGTACTGCAAATGAGGACCCTGGGACCCAGAGGTGCCAGCTATATGCCCCAGTAGCACACCACATTAGTGACACAGCCTGAATAAAGCCCGCTTCTCATTTCCTGACTCTGGAGTCAGGGTTCCTTGTAATTCACAATGGTCCTTACAAGCAAGATCTCAGTTCTTGGGTCATGAGGGAGAGGCTGAGGTTAAATGGTGGGAATAAAGGACATTTGCATGGTCTGCCCTGGAAGATCTGCATTTTATGTATGGGGTGGGATGGGAGTGAGGCTGCTGAATCATAACAATGAATTCTCAGTCTTCCCAAGGTGGTATAGTCCACTATCAATTGAAGCTGCGCTCCAGAAAATTCCTAAGATAGGGCAGTCACCCTCTGCTTAAAAGTTCCAAGTACTAACACAAAGCATGTTTTCACAGTAGCATTTCTTCTGGGTTGCAATAGTAACTCTCTGGAAACATCACATCATCAGCTCTCTTCTGCAGTGGTGGAACAGAGGAGTTCACAGTTTGAGCTGTGTGATCAAAAGGCCAGTCCACAGCACACTAGTTATATATTCTTTTGGGAGGGATATGCTTGATATTTTTTAAACTTTATCATATCTAATTTCAATCTATTAACATACAATGTACTATTGGTTTCAGAGGTAGAGATCTGTGACTTATCAGTCTTATACAATACCTAGTGCTCATTACATCATGTGCCCTCCTTAATGTCCATCACCCAGTTACCCCATCCCCCCACTCCCTCCCTTACGGTGACGCTCAGTTTTTCTATGCTTAAGAGTCTCTTATGGTTTGTTTTCCTCTCTGATTTCATCTTGTTTTATTTATTCCTCTCTTCCCCTGTGATCTTCTGTTTTGTTACTTAAAATCCACATGAGTGAGATCATATAATTGTCTTTCTCTGATTGTCTTATTTCACTTAGAATAACATCCTCTAGTTCAATCCACATCATTACAAAATGGAAAGATTTCACTTTTTATTGCTGAGTAGTATTCCATTGTATAGAGATACCACATCTTCTTCATCCATTCATCTGGGGTCTTTCCATAATTTGGATATTGTGGACATTGGTGCTATAAACATTAGTTTAGTTAGTTTCCTAAACTCGAAGTTCTGCTCCATCATCTGTAAAAAAAAAAAAAAAAAAAAAAAAAAAGTCACTCATACGATTATTCCAGTACTCAGAGTAGGGTAGGTGCTCAAAAAAGTTAGCTAATAATATTAATAAAGGAAGGAAAACTATATTTCACTTGGAAGAACAATTAAAAGAAAGAGGAGAAATGTCCTTGGAGAAGCTGGCATTAATGAAGTGTCTACCTTTTAAGCTCTTTATTTAATATATTATTAAGATCCAAATGCTTTAATGGTGAAGAGATGAATAAAGATGAATAACACAGTCTGTGAGGTCCTGGAAAGATATGAGGCCAAATAATCATTACTTAAATATCACTTGTTGCTTTTTTAGGTTTTCCAGATCTCCACTGGAGCCCGTATCAGCACCTAATATATGGAGAATCCAAAAAATGTGACTGAATTCATTCTTTTGGGCATTACAGAGAACCCAGAGCTGCGGAAAATGCTCTCTGCTGTGTTTCTAATCATGTATGTGTCCACGGTTTTGGGAAACCTAGTAATTGTGGTAACTGTGATCACAAGTCAGAGTCTGAGATCACCTATGTATTTTTTCCTTACTTTCTTATCCCTTTTGGATGTTACCTACTCTTCTGTCATTGCCCCCAAGATGATTGTGGACTCCCTCTCCAAGAGCACTGTCATCTCCTTAGAAGGTTGCATGGCGCAGCTCTTTGCAGAGCATTTCTTTGGTGGTGTGGGGATCATCCTTCTCATCGTGATGGCCTATGACCGCTACGTGGCCATCTGTAAGCCCCTGCGCTACTCGACCATCATGAGCCCTCGGATGTGCTGCCTGCTGCTGGGAGGGGCCTGGGTGGGGGGATTTATCCATGCAGCAATACAGCTTCTCTTCATGTATCAAATACCCTTCTGTGGCCCCAATGTCATTGATCATTTTATATGCGATTTGTTTCCCTTGTTGAAACTGGCCTGCATGGACACCCACACCCTGGGTCTCCTAGTCATCCTCAACAGTGGGGTGATGTGTATGACCATCTTCCTTATTCTCATTGCCTCCTACGTGGTCATCCTCTGCTCTCTGAAGTCTTGCAGCTCTGAAGGGCGGCGCAAAGCCTTCTCCACCTGTGGCTCCCACCTCACCGTGGTTGTCTTGTTCTTTGTGCCATGCATTTTCCTGTACGTGCGGCCTGTGGCCACCTACCCCATTGACAAGGCAATGGCTGTATCTGATTCCATCATCACACCCATGTTAAATCCCTTGATCTACACCCTGAGGAATTCAGAGGTGAAAAATGCCATGAGGAAACTGGGGAAACAAAGGAGTTTTGTTGGCAAGCGATGGTCATGCTAAGACATCATGTTTCCCATTAAGGGAGATTCTTTCTGAAAGGTGAGAGAAATAAGCTATTCATCACCACTACAGCATAGAGAGTTTTGAAAAATATAAACCTGGTTGGGGCCCCTCGGTGGCTCAGTCAGTTAAATACCTGCCTTTTGCTCAGGTCATGATCCCAGGGTCCTTGCTCAGTGATTCTCCCTCTCCTTTTCCCTCTGGAGAGAAGGGTTCGTGCTTGTTCTCATTCTCTCTCTCATATATATAAGTAGAATCTTTTAAAAGTGTATATCTGTTTGGGGCACCTAAGTGACACAGTCTGTTAAGCATCTGACTCTTGATTTAGGTTCAGATCACAATCTCAGTGTCCTGGGATTAAGACCCTCATCAGGCTTCAGGCTCAGGGGAGAGACTGCTTGAGAGTCTCTCACCTTCTGCTTCTGCCCCTCCTCCTTTCACCCTTGCATATTATCTCTCTCTCTCTTTCAAATAAATAAATAAGTCTTTAAAAATATGTATACCTGCTTTGTGATTTAGGATTTAAGGATTATGGACTTGTTAAAGGATCATAATACTCTACTGCTTTATACACTTCCTTGGCTTCCCATTGCCTTTGGAAAAATCTGGACTTTGTGGTAAAATTCCCTGATTGATCTTTCTACTGCCTCTAAGTCTCCCACCCCATCTGGCGCACCTCACTTACTCCCTTACTGTGCATCAGCAGGTGTTGGCTATTTTCATCTGCCCCCAGAGCTCTTTGCGACTTTCTCACCTCAGTGCTTTTGCTTCTCTCTTTCTGAAAGCAAGTCCCATCTTCTTCAATTGGTTGCTTCCTCATAACCTATAGTCTTGGAAAAGAAATTAACTGGCCTTACCTCAGAGAGCTTCCCCCATGATTCTTTTAAAGACTTTTTCACTCTTTACAAAGTTCCCTA
Source organism: Canis aureus (assembly GCF_053574225.1). Classification (NCBI taxonomy): domain Eukaryota; kingdom Metazoa; phylum Chordata; class Mammalia; order Carnivora; family Canidae; genus Canis; species Canis aureus. The sequence continues at coordinate 15,228,343 of NC_135631.1, read as the reverse complement.
TGTCAAGATCGTCTTTATTTTCTTTATAAAAATAATTAAAAGTATGATTACTTTTGCATAATCATTTAAGTTTTGCTCCTTGCCTTCTCTCTAATATACCAGACATCCTGACAGATAGACTTTTGTCTTATTTATGCTTGGCATCTGTTAGGTTTCCATAAAGATCTGTTGAATGATTATAGAATGCAAGAGACTTTTCTCCCTAAAAAACTAGCCTAATTCGGATGGTGAGATGAAAAAAGGAGACGATCAAAAAATATCAAAAATAAACAAGCAGGAAAGATGCTATATTTTGTCCAATGTTTTTTTGTTTTTGTTGTTTTGCATCAATTGAGAGGATCATGTGGTTCTTGTCTTTTCTTTTATCAATGTGATGTATCACACTGACTGATTTGCAGATGTTGAACCACCCTTGCAGCCCAGGAATAAATCCCACTTGGTCTTGGAGAATAATCCTTTTAATGTACTGTTGGAACCTATGGCTAGTATTTTTGTGAGCGTTTTGACATTCATGCTCCAAAGGCATGAATGAAGCAAAAGCAAAAATGAACTATTGTTACTTCATCAACATAACAAGCTTTTGCACAACAAAGAAAATAGTCAATTGGGATCCCTGGGTGGCGCAGTGGTTTGGCGCCTGCCTTTGGCCCAGGGCGCGATCCTGGAGACCCAGGATCGAATCCCACATCAGGCTCCCGGTGCATGGAGCCTGCTTCTCCCTCTGCCTGTGTCTTTGCCTCTCTCTCTCTCTCTCTGTGTGTGACTATCATAAATAATAAAAAAAAAGAAAATAGTCTAATAAAACTAAAAGGCAATCTGCAGAATGGGAGAAGATATTTGTAAATGACAAATAAAGGGCTAGTATCCAAGATGTATAAAGAACTTTCAAAAGCAACACCCAAAAAACAAACAATCATGATAAGAAATGGTCAGAAGACATGAACAGACATTTCTCCAAAGAAGGCATACAAATGGCCAACAGATATATGAAAAATGTTCAATGTCACTTGGCATCAGGGAAATACAAATCAAAACCACAATGAGATACCATCTCCTATCAATCAGAACGACTAAAATTAATGTCAGGAAACAACAAATGTTGGCAAGGATACAGAGAAAGGAGAATTCTCTCAAAGTGTTGGTGGGAATGAAAGCTCGTGCAACCACTCTGGAAAGCACTACCGAGGTTCCTCCAGAAGTTAAAAATAGAGCTATCTGGTGACCTAGCAACTGCACTAATATTTACCCCAAAGGAAAAATGTAGTGATCCAAAGGAGTGCCTGTAACCCAATGTTTATAGCAATAATGTCCACAATAGCCAAACTGTGGAAAGAGTCAGACGTCCACCCACAGATGAATGAATAAAGAAGATCTGATTTTATATATATATAAAACCATATATAACTATAAAATATATATTATAATATATAAAACCATATATATTATTTATATATATAAATATAATGGAATATTACTCAGGTATCAGAAAAAATGAAATATAATTTACATTGATGTGGATAGAACTGGAGGATATTATACTGAATGAAATAAGTTAATCAGAGAAAGACAATTATCATATGGTTTCACTCATATGAGGAATATAGAACTAGCACAGAGGATCACAGGGGAAGGAAGAGAAAACAGAATGGGAAGAAATCAGAGAGGGAGGCAAACCACGAGAGACTCTTACCTATAAGAAAGAAACTGAAGGTTACTGGAGAGGAAGTGGATGGGAAGATGGGATAATTGGATGACAGGAATTAAGAAGGGCATGTGATATGATGAGCACTAGGTTTTATAGGTAACTGATGGATTACTGAATTCTACATCTGAAAATAATGCACAGTTTCTGGGCTAATTAAATTTAAATAAAACAAACAAACAGAAGAGACAGAGTGAAAATGAGAATGGAATCAGTAGAAATAGAGGGCTCTGGTTATTTTATGGAGGGTACCTCATAATATGCAGACAGAGAAGGATTCTATCAGCAGTTAACATTTCAGCTTATTTTAAATTCTTTTGAGATTTTTGGAGGAAAAGTGCTAAAACATATCAATCAATATGTTTAATGATGATGAGCACCAATAAATAACAAAAATGATCAGGTTTGGAAACAGCCATGTGAGGATTAGTGAGGTGAAAATTCTAGAAAAAGAGACTAATGCAGAACTACTGTGATTTTTTTCAAGGAACCATGAAAGACCAGGAGCATAATGGTCCAGATTGAGAGTGGCAAGAAGCAAGAAATACACACCTGTGTACCTCAGATTATGTAGTGCCGAGACCACTAAATCTCCCTGAAGCTGCAAAGAACATAAATGTTGTTATTATCTTTTAAAAATGACCCAGACTCAAAAATTCTTCAGGAATGGTGACTGACTCTCACTTTTGTACTATAGAAGAGTTAGGGAATAGGATTGAAAAGTACTTGATAAGGAGCAAAGAACTAATGTTATATTAGCTTTAGGTTTATGATTCTTACTCTCTTTTTAAAAAGATTTTATTTAAAAAAATAAAAAATAAAATAAAAGATTTTATTTATTCATGAGAGAAACAAAGAGAGAGGCAGAGCCATAGCCAGATGGAGAGGCAGGCTCCCCGTGGGGAATCTGATGTGGACTCAAACCCAGGATCCAAGCATCATGACCCAAGTCAAAGGCAGATGCTCAACCACTGAGCCACCCAGGTACCCCGATTCTATTAATGAGAGCTTTTTATGACTGTGGCATCCTATAATTGAGGGTCAACTACCAGTTTGTTCGCATCTCTTCATAGATGATTAAATTAGTCTCAGTAAACAGCATGCCTCCATTGATCTTAAATACATTTTAGCAGATAAGGCCTGGAAATATTTTACATATTCTGCTTTCCAACACAATCCATAGTTTGCTGATTACTGCTACCAGAATTTTCTAATAATCTTATTATATTGTTTTAAAAAAGACTAATTCCAGGAGGCTAACATGGGATTTGACAATATTTTTCTGAATTATAATTAAAGCACAGGAAGCTAAAAGTAAATGAGTTTAACGTGAAAAAGGGTATGTTCCAGAAACTTAAAGAAAATGTCACAGTTAATTCTAAGAGAGATCCATTAAATTCAGGAATAAGGCCACCTTTTAAAACTGCCATTATTATATAATTTATTGAGTTTTAATGCCCAGTTCTTAACCTCATATACTTATTTGAATCAGGAAGATAATAAAAATTGAATAAAGCCAAACTATGGAAAAACATTTAAGAACAATTTTAAGACCTTTGCTCCCCGTAGAAAAGGAGCAAATCTTGACCGCTTTAAAAGCCAGGACTAAACTCTGGTGTGTCGTTGCCTAATGAGGGGCACATATCCAAATTTGTCCCAAACTCAACTTTTCAAGAGAAATCAGGTATTCATACTTAATATGTATTTTAATGATTTGAATATACTGATGACCGATTACTCTTATAAAATCTTTTATGCTAAACAATAATCTTTGGATTAAACAAATTTACAGTTTTTCAGGTAAATTTGGTCTAGCAGCCTGTCACTTTGGAAATTTTGTATCAACCAATGAAATAAGAGGAAAAGGAAATATAGCAGTCAGAACCAAACACAAGTCATTGTTGGCTGATGTATTCATCTAGTTTGCCAAACCAAGACAATCAACTGAGAGATTACAGTGTTTATTAAAAGAGCTCACTCAAAAATCAGCATAATAATACTTCTAAATGTAAGTATAATAGACAAATATAAAACAAAATAAATCTCCTTCACAATAACAATAAAATTAAGAGATGCAACAGAAATGTGAACAGTCTTCATGAAGAACACTAAACCTCATCACAAAAGACATAAAGACATGTTAAAACTGAGTCAGGTGAATTACACAATTAGAGATGGAAGTAACTCACAATTTAAAGTTGTTAATTTTTCCCAATTAATTGACATACTGAGTGAATTTCTAAACAAAATCTCTGGAGGAGATTTGCATGGAAATGGAGAGAATTATTCTAAACTCCACATGGTTGAATATATAGAAGAAAAGACTCAAAGATTTTGGAGAGGATGAGGAGAAGAACCAAGTGCAAATATGTCATAAAGCTATAGTAATTTTTCAAATCGAGTATGCTCACAGAATAAACAAATATATTAAGAGGACAGAGTATCATGCAAAGAAATTCAACCGTATATATATCTGGTAATTTAATATAGGATTAGGTTGAAAGTATTAACATGAAAATAAATTATATTAAGAGAAATGACAATCAATTTGGGGAAAAAAGTTAAAACGTATATCAAAAACTCAATAAAAAGCATTCTCAACAGGAGTTGATGTGTATGGGAGACATTAAAAACAGGGGGAAAGGATGCAGAATAAGATAAAAATACATTTTAAATCGAGTTACAGCAGGAATGGGGACATGGGAGCTGGGATGCAGGGAAAGTGTACTCGTTTCTTTTATTCATAACTCATAATTATTTTTAATAATATAAAAACAAACCCGATTCAAACAAATGTAGTGTTTTAAATTTCTGGACATAATGCAGTCACTGAACTTCCCCTTTGCTGAAAGTAGCTAGATGCTGCACAAAGTACTGGGCACATCGTATTCAGTTTTGGATAACTGGCAACACACTCCTGGGACCCCTTACAAAAAGGAGACAGATCAGGTGAGTGCTAGGACAGACTCAGGCTGACCAAGAGACCTCCAACCCCTTGTAGAGGTGAGGAGAACGGCAAAAGGCTCCCCTCACCCTTGACATCACAAAATGGTTTTCTAAGAGCTCTCTTGGATCTTGAATGAATTAATTTTCTCTTTTTTCCCCCTGAACACTCAAGGATTGATTTTCAGACTTCCTTTCCTTTCTCCTCTTCCAATACTTGGAGTGATTCCTTGTCCCCTTTCCTCATGACTACTTCCTCATGTCAATCCCCACCCAATTCACTTTGAAGTATTCCCCATTGGCAGATACGGTTTAATTATACTAATTTGTTCATGAAAATGTATCTTTTCTGTGAGTGCAAACAAATATTTCTCTAATGTCCTCATTTGTTACCTGATAAATGTCCTCTTTGGGACTTAAATAACTAGTCCAGCACCACCTCCTATATAAGAATACTAAGCATCTTTGGTGAGACATGATAATATTGGCAGAAACTTCTCACATACTTATGAAATTCATTGTATTCTTTTCTCATTAGCTTATATCAATTAAAGTAATACTTCCTGGTGCCAATTTGATGGGAATTATAAACTTAGGTACTGAAAGAGTATCACATGACAGTGCTTGATTATAGATTATGATGTGGTGGTGGTGGTGGCAGGTGTGTATTATACATATCAGTTGGGTGATCTTCAAAGGTGAAAATATGTATTTTAAAACATTCTCATATAAAAACAAAAGACCATAATTGAAAAGCACTAAAAGGGTCTTTCCAATCCTGGGTTCACCCAAAGAATCTGGATTTTAATTTTTTGGACGCTAAGGACACACCACCTGTCAATGAAAAAAGTACTTTTTCCTAACACCTGAAAAAACATGGCAGTCAAGGAAGTTAACCTAGACTAATTCAATGATATAAAGATCCTAGGAAACTTTATTTTTTCCCTGTGTGCTCATATACCTGGAATTAATTCTCAAAATATAAGAAAAGTTGCCACTTATCTTTCCTGTTTCTTGCTCTTCAACATGCGTTGTTCTTTAGCCTCCTTCTCCAATTTAGCCTCCCTTCTGTTTATTTCCTTCTTCATATTTCTGCTGCCAACCCCCGCACCCCGCCTCTTCCCTCTCCCTCGTGAAGAGTAATGGGAAGGACCTTGCCTATGGCAGCTGACTGGCTGATACCACCAATCACAGTCAAGTATCAGACTTTCCTTCTTTCAACACTCACAGAACTTTGAGAAGTTCTCCAGACACAGTAGAGGTTTTCAATGAGATATCAAGCTTTTCTTGGAAGTTGAAGATCCCTCCGTGTGGATTCCCCAGTGAGGCAAAGTCAGGCACAGATTCCAGAGCAGAATTCTCTTAGAAAGCCATCTCCAAATCCCAGGTCGTCAAGACAGTCACCTACACTCTCTAAGTTCCAGGTCCATATGGGTTAGCTCTTATGACCACATTCATAAAAATAGACTACAATTTAAATAAAGAATTGGTGTGTGTTCACACACACAATCATTCTGTCACTAATTAGTACATTTTTTTTTCTGAAGACAAATTGGTCCAGGAAACTAAATTATCATGTGAATATGACCAGATGTCAATACCACTCAACTAAGGGCCAGGATTAGTTGCTCAAAATGGTTTTCAACTATATAAATAACCTTATTCTAAGCAATCCGTTCAGAATAAGGAGTCTACATATTTATTAATATGAAAATAAATATAAAAAATAGTATGGTTAAAATTACTTAATTGGATTTCATCCCAAAAGGAATATTTTATCTTTTCTGTTCATGAAGCAAAACCAAGGTGTTAAGGAAGTATACATTAGAATCTCTGAATATCACGTATCAACATAAATCATACTTTACTACACCATAACATTTTCATGGCATTTTTCACTTCTGCATTCCTCAGTGTATAGATCAGAGGGTTGAGCAAGGGTGCCCCAATGGTATAAAACACAGCCACCACCTTGTCTACTGGAAATGTGGTTGCTGGGCGTGTATATATGAATATACATGGGCCAAAAAATAGGACAACCACAATAAAATGGGAGGTGCAGGTCGAAAGGGATTTTCGCCTCCCTTCTGCACTGTAGTTTCTCAGAGAGTACAAGATGATAACATAGGAGATAAGCAGAATTATGAAACTCACCGTGCATATGGCTCCACTGTTAGAAACAACTAGCAAATTTATTACATAAGTGTCCATGCAAGCAAGTTTCAGCAAGGGCTGCAAGTCACAGAAATAGTGATCAATCACATTGGGACCACAGAAAGGCAATCTCAAAGCCAGGAAAATTTGTGCTGAAGAGTGGATACAGGATCCCACCCAACCCAGAATCACCAGCACACTGCAGACATGCCTGTTCATGATGGTTGTGTATCGCAAGGGCTTACAAATGGCTACATAGCGATCAAAAGCCATGAGGATCAGCACGAAGATTTCCATGCATCCAAAGAAGTGGGCTGAAAAGACTTGAGTCATGCACTCATTGTAGGAAATGGTCTTCCTCTGAGAAATGGCATCCACAATCAATCTGGGGGCAGTGGTTGTAGAGAGGCAAGCATCAGTAAAAGACAGGTAAAACAGGAAGAAGTACATGGGACTCCCAAGGGTCCTGCTTCTTTTAATAGTCACTACAATGAGAAAGTTTCCCAACAGTGTGGCAAGGTAAAGCATCAAGAAGACCCCAAATACTGCTTTCTGTTTTCTTGGATCCTGTGTCAAGCCAAACAGAATGAATTCATTCACAGTGCTATTCATCACCATTTTGTTGGTTGCAGGTAAGGTGACCTTGATAAGACCCTAAGCTGCAAAGCGAAGAAGAAGTCACATTATGGAGAGATCAGTAGGTTGAACTCTGTTTTCCTCATCTGCTCCATGTTACTCCAACTTCCTTTAATTTCCTATGAATCTTTGTAAATCTGCAGAAGTACATGCCTTTCCAAGATCAATCTATTGATTCAGAAACTAACCCAATTGGATCAAAGCCTTTGCATTTGGAGAATAAAAAGTCAATATCCTTCAAAATTTTTGAATTCTACAAAGATTGAAAATGGCAGAAATTGTACTTTCCTGGGCAAATGAATTAGCTGCCTTAACATTTAGCCTTAATCTGAAAAATTGAAATCTGTCTACACTAGAGATTTCATGTGGCAAAGTCATAGTGGAAAAACATGGAAAAGCAAGTTTTCCTTCCAGCCAAAGCCATGAAAACCAGGATATGAAATTGGAATATATTTCTGTGGTCAAATATAAAATTTGGAGACATACAAATTTAGCCCAACTGGAATTTGAGCCTATCTATAATAAAGTGCCCACCTCCTAAGAAGTGAGAGTTGCACTGAAAACATTCATCTTTGTATCTGTTGCACTGAGAAACAGTGGAAAGCATACAAGTACATCCGTTGTGGCCCCAACAAAACAAATCAGTGGTGGCTTCAGATCTGTCACTTCCTCTCTCACAGAAGGACCAGAATTGCTCACTCTCAGTTGTTTCCCTGGGAGTGGATGAAGGGGGGTGTGTAGCAAAATTACACACCTCTCGTCGGCTTTAATAGGATCATTTTGTCATTGACCTTATGCTTTTGTTGTTATTGTTAAGATTTATTATTTTTAGAATAGTGTTAGATTCATATCAAAACTGAGAGAAAGGCACAAAGAGTCCCCATATAGCTCTGCCCCCACAAAATATCACCCCTGCCATTATCAACACTTCTGCCAGGATGGCACACTTGTCACAACTGATGAGCCAACCATAACCCACCACCAGCAACCAGAGGCAGAGTTAACCTTAGGTCCACTCTTCCTGTGGTACAATCTACGGATTTAAATAAATGCTAAGGACATGCATTCATCATTATAATATCATACAGAGCATTTTCACTACCCTAAGGCAGAATCATTTAGATTCCCAGAATATAGAAAATAATAATTCTTTTCACATAGTGTCTAATATTCATTAAATTCTGAATAAAACCTCTTACATCATTTTGTTGGGAAAAATAGCAGATTGAATGAGATACCCATATGAATTTGCACTGTGAGAATTATTAGTTCATACATACCACAAAATCAAGCTGGTATTTCACAAAGATCAGTATTACAAATGGCCAATCCCAGTATTCATTAAGTGGACACTCCATGTTTCTAAACAGAAAGAAAGGACACAATTTCGGATATTCTCTCTTGTCCTCATCCTCTATCCTCTACTTCTTTTTATTGCTTTGCTATATCTTGAAAAGGACAGTCTAAAAATATGATGAATCTTGAAAATGATAAAATGGTTACTATGGCTTTCTAAGGCATTAGCTGAAATACTCACCATGAGTTTGAAAGCCCTCAAACACTGCCATAACCTTGCCGACCACTTTCCTCTCCCGCTTCTGGGCATGTGTGTTCCAACCACACCTGATATTACTATCCTTCATAAATATACCCACATACCATCTCATTCACTAAATTTTCAGGATTTCTTAGTGACAAAGACCTTCCTCTCACTGTGCACACAGTACCCAGTTCAGATGCCATCTTCTCCGAAAACCTTCTTGCTAACGACTTTCCAATGGTAAAAACTGTGTGTGTGTGTGTGTGTGTCTGTGTGTCTGTGTGTAGTGAATCAATCCTTAATTATAGCCTTCTTCATTTTTGTTTTAATATCTTTGTTCATTTGATTTTATGTTCCATAAAGCAAGCTCATTTTGTTCTATTTGGGTAATTCAGGATAGGATGGCAGGCAATTTACTGGAGATCAGTCAAAAAGAAACCAGTACCAGAACGCTAGCCTTTGTGCTCCATGGCAACCTCTCCTTCTTGGACACTCCACTCACTACTGCCATGAGAAGCATCAGACACCAGCCACTCGAGTAGAGCCAGCATAAAGCCAGAAACCATACATACGTAAGGAACAAAACCATGGACACATCCAGTACATGTCCTGACTAGCAAATAGATGGAAAATCCTGATGAGTCAGAAAAAAAAAAAAAAAAGAGAGAGAGACCAGCATTTATATTTATACTTAAATGTAAATACACAGTGCAAGGCTGAGCAAAGAATTTTGCAAGGGACAAAGGAGCACTTCATCCTAGGATTTCACTAGAGTTTTCTTCTCATTCCTCCACTCTGGAGAACATCTCTCACTCCAACACCAGAAAGAAAATGTAATTCTTAGGTATCAGTGGGTTTGGGCAGCCAACATTACAGTCATTAATATCAGAGCAAGGAGTATCATAGTGCCATAGAATCGTGGTAACAACACTTTCTATGAATACTGATTGCCATGGTCAGTATACAGCCTTTCCTTTTCCTGACCTTAAGCTTTGCAAGTAAGAAATCCACCTGTGTAGGATACTATTCCTCTACACCCTTCAATGTACCCCTCATTCGATAAGAATTGGTCCTGAGACAGTGCTGCATCAAGGACAGTGAAAGGCAGAAACCCTGACATATCAGAATCTTCTCATTACTGAGAGAAATAAGCTTCCTGGCACGTCATGCTTCTCAAAGATTGAAAGAATTACATAATGGCAACTATCAGAAACTTCAGTACTGAATGGGAATCAAGAGAATGAATGTAGTGTACTAAAAAAAAAAAAAAAAAAAAAAAGTAAATTACTTGGGTTTTTAAACTTACCCTATTTCTTGTACAGAAGGAGATGAGATCCAATAGAGAGCCCATAGTTTTTTCTCTTGCAAATCTGATTTATCTTGAAGATGAATCATATGCAGTGTGTTTGAAACATGTAATCTGTACTTCGAATACTTCTACTCAGCTTTCCACTGCAGGATCTATGTGGAGAGAAGATACACCACAGGTAGCCAATCTTTCCTAGAGGCTTGGGTTAGAGTCTTCAATGAGGTCTGTAATATCAGCAGAACATTTCCTATTTCTACTGTTAGAACTTTCTAGAATATAAAGGAATTATTCCCACAATCCTATGATAGAAAAATCTCTAAAGGCAGCTCTATGCCCAAAACAATTCCTTGGCAGAGCGTATGGATTAAACATTTGTTCGTCCTCCAATAGATATCCAATAGATATATAGAGATTTCATAGAAGTTCACAAATACCCAGCCTTTGGAGGAATAAGGGCTGTGCCCTTCCCACCCAACCCCAGAGGATTTGCTCTACAAACTACTTAGCTCAGTCCCTCCTGGATCAATGCAAACCACGGGGCCAAGTAATCCCAGACAGGCTATCATCTGACAGATCCTGTCCACAGAATCCATCTCTCCTCCTAGACTCCCAAAGGGACCCATCCCATTTCAGTGACCAACTGCTCCACTGGTGTCCCTGGTCTAAGGAGAAAGTATTCCTTTCAAGTCACAATGAAGTAGAGACTAATAAAAGTTCCCAAAGACTTTTCTCTTTAAGTGAAATCTTTTCTAACAGCACACGAACCTCTGAGCCCAGGTACATTTTCCAACACATGTGATATGATTGAGTTTTATTTTCATAATAAACGTCTCTATGACTTTGAGCAACCTCTTAACTTCTCTCATTTTCCTATCTGTAATGATAGTAAAATGATACTGTAGATATAATAATTATTTTCAATCTTAATAATACTGGTAAAATATAATTACGGTGAAAACTACTAATTACGATTTCTATAATTTCTATAATACTTTGAAGTTATTCAGGCAAATGTAAAGAAAAGATAGAAAATTGGAATTGAAAATGCTTTTACTGATTTTTTTGTTTGTTTTTAAAGCAACTTAAGGAGGAATGCCTTCCTGCTTCAGTGGTTGAGCATCTCCTCTGGCTCAGGACGTGATCCCAGGGTGCCAGATTGTCTCCCACATCTGGCTCCCTGTAAGGACCTGCTTCTCCTTCTTCCTGTATCTCTGCCTCTTTCACTATGTGTCTCTAATGAATAAATAAATAAAATATTAAAAAAATAAAGCCGCGTAAGTTATAATTTACCTACAAAACATGCACATATTTTTGATTGAACAATTCTATATATTATCGGTGCTCAACACGACAGGTGTTCTCTCAATTACATTCACCCTTTTATCCTAACTGCCCACCTTCCCTCTGGTAACCACCATTTTATTCTCCATATTTTAAGAATCTGAGATTTTTTGTTTGTGACCTTTTTTCTTTGCTCATTTGTCTTCTTTCTGAAATCTACATAGATAGTAGTGAATTCATATGGTATTTGTCTTAGTCTGTCTGAATTTCACTTATGTTTAGACTGACTCAATCCATTCATGTTGTTGCAAAAATATATTTGGATAAATAATAGTGGAATTACTGGATCATATGGCAATTCTATTTTTCTATTTTTCATTTTTGAGGAACCTCCATCCTGATTTCTACAGTGGCCGCACCAGTTTATATTCCCACCAGAGGGTATGAGGGTACATTTTATTCCACATCCTTGCCAACACTCTTTATTTCTTGTTTTTTTTTTTTCTTTTTATTTTAGCCATTCTGACTGGTGTGAAGTGACATCCCACTGTGATTTTGATTTTCATTTCCCTGATGATGAGTGACATTGAACATCTTTTCATGTGTTAAATTGTTATTTCTCTATCTTCTTAGAAAAATGTCTATTCAGGTTCTCTGTCCATTTTTTAAGTAAGATTTTTAGTCTTTGTGGTGGTGAGTTATGTACATTCTTTACATCTTTTAGATATTAACACCTTAACATTTTCATCTGTCTCCATGAATGTTTTGATTTCCCGTTTGATTATTAGTTTGACCTATTTAATGTTTAGGAGTAGGATTCTTTGCTTCATGTATTTGTGTTCTTTCTAGATTTCTTCTTGTGAGTACTTCAACTTTTATACGACTGTGACCAAAAACGGTGTGTAATATGATTTCAGACTTTTTTAATTTGTTAAGTCTTGTTTGTTTTGTACCCTAATTGAGATCTATTCAAGATAATGTCCCCTGTGAACTTGAAAAGAATGTCTTCTGCTGCATTGGGATATAATGTTCTGAATATCTTAGGCCCATTTGGTCAAATATGTCATTCAAAGCCACTCTTTCTAGTTTATTTCTTTTTTGTCTGGATGATCTGTCTATTGGTGGAGCTGAGGTATAAGAATTCCCTACTGTTATTGCAGTACTGCAAATTTCTTCTTTTGTGCCTGTTAGTAGTTGTTTAATTCATTTAGGTGAAAACATGTGTGGTCCCAGTAATTACAATGGTTATATCCTTTTGTTGAACTCACTTCAGAACTAAGACACAGAGAGGTGGAAAGAGACGGGCTGGAAAAACATTTACCATGCAAATAGAAGCAAGAGGAAAGCTAAGGCAGAAATACTAATATCAGACAAAATAGGTGAGTCATGTCTCGTCTCTTCTCTGATCAAAGTTCTCCAATGGTGCTCCACTTCATTTCATCAAAAAGGAAGACATGTAAAGCAACCTACAAGGCTCTATGTGATCTAGACCCAACAATTCCTCTTTGATCTCACCTAGTACTCTCAAGGATCCCATCTCATTAGCCTCATACCCTCCAAGACATTACTGTAGTGTATATCCACATGACTGACTCCTTCACCACCTTCAAGTATTTATTCCAAAGTGATGTCTGCCATGAAGACTTCTGTGACCACTTATTTAAAGCTGCAGAATGGGGAGAGACTTAACATGGCAGAGGAGTAGGGGACCTTCATCTTCTCTCGTCTCTGGAAATCAGCTGGATACCTAACAAATCATACCGAACAACTGCAAAATCAACTGGCGATCTGAGAAAAAGTTGCTACAATTCTACAAATAGAAAAATAACCACTTTTTGCAATGGAGGGTGTATAGAGAAATGAATCTGAGGCCATCTATCAGAGGATAAACCATGGGCATTGAAGCCTCCATTATTCAAGTACCAGATGATGGTGTAAGCAGTGGAGTGCAAAATTGGGACTTTTACAAGTTTGCCTGAAGGGTGGTCAGGAGGTGAAGAAAGACAGAATCCTGGGTTTGACAGCATGGTCTCAGGATTCCTGGCATCACAAAAAGAATGGGGGTACCAGAGTGCAGCAGAGTGTTCCCAGGCACTGGGGCAGAGTACCTTATTGCAGACAGTCAGCCCAGGACCAACATTCAACTCAGTCTTGCCATAAACAGGGAACGTCAGCAAGGTAGGGTGACTGCTCTCTGCGGAGGGGCCCAGAAAGTGACAGAAACACTGAGAGGCCCCTACTTCTCCAGGAGGTGTATTACTGCTGAGTGCCACAGAAGTCTTTAAAACTTGGATTCTTGAAACGAGATCACATGCACTGGGTCACAGGCTGGTTTAGCACTGAATGTGAACTGAAATCAGGGGGATAAGAGTGATTGACTGCTTTTACCTGAGCACTCACTGAAGAATAAGGGACATGAACTTTCAGCGTGAGGGCTGGAGATGGAGGTGCAGCTCTGATTTTCCTTCTCAACCCCTATAATGGTACGGAAAGCCTTAAGGCAACAAAAGTCACATAGAGAAATCTGGAGCTGTATATTTAGCCTGGCTCCCTGCAAAGGGCAGAGCAATAAAATCCACGACAAGAAACCTGAGAGTCACTGCACCAGGCACCTCGCCCAGAAGATCTGCAGGGACATCTGCTAAGACCAAGGTAACCAATGATAGAGAACTGCCAAACTCCAGCACTAGGGGAAAATAGTATATAGAATTTAAGGTTTTTAAAAAAAAAAAAAAAAAAGAATTTAAGGTTTTTTCTCATATTTCTTCACTCTTTCACATTAATCTTTTTGTTGCTTTTCAAATAATTTCTTATTTTATCAACTCTTTTAAAGTCTCTTTGATTTTCATTTTATAGTTCTATTTTAACCGGTCATTGAATCCAATTAATTGTTTTGATTATATATAAATTTGCCTTTCTTTACAATTTGAGATCTAATTTCTTCAAAGGAGCCAACCAAAATACACCCAGGATCTAGTGTAGCGCTCCGTCTGTTCAGCATTTGGTTATATTCTCTCTCTTTCTTTAATTATTTTTCTTTTTTTTAAGATTTATTTTATTTACTCATGAGAGATACAGAGCAAGTGAGACAGAGGCAGAGGGAGAAGGGGCTCCACGCAGGGAGCCCGATGTGGGACTCATCTGGTCTCCAGGATCAGGCCCCGGGCTGCAGGCAGAGTTAAACCGCTGTGCCACCGGGGCTGCCCATCTTTAATTATTTTTCTGTTGCTTCTGATTTGTTTCGTGTATATTTCTCTGGAACCACTGTTGCCATTTTAGTATTTTGTTCTCTTTCATGTTCTTCTCTGGTCAGAATGACAATACAGAAGAACTCACTTCAAAAGAGTACACAAGGCAGTATTCACTGCCAAGGACCTAATCAGTAGAGATAGAAGCAACATGTTGGAAGTAGATTCAGAATAAAAATTATAAAGATACTACCTGGGCTGAAAAAAAGCGTAGAAGACACTAGAGAGTCCCTTTCTGGCAAAATAAAAGAACTAAAATCTAAGGAGGTCAAAACTAAAAAGGCTACTATTCCTGAGATGCAATAAAAAATGGAGGCTCTAACTGCTGGGGAAAAAATGAGATGGAAGAGAGGATGAGTGATATAGAAAACAAATTGAGAAGAATAAGAAAACTGAAGTTAAAAAAAAAAGAGATAAACAACTACGGAATCACAAGGGAAAAATTTGAGAGATAAGTGATACCATAAGATGAAACAATATTAGCATAATTGGGGTCCCAAAAGAAGAGGAAAAAGTAAGAGAGAAAGTGGGGAAGAAGGTATATAAAAGCATATTATAGCTGAAAATTCTTCTAATCTGAGGAAGGAGACAGGCATTCAGATTCAGAAGGAACAAAGGATCCCCCTCAAAATCAATACAAAAGTAGTCTAACACCTCAACATATAACAGTGGAGCTTGCAAATTTCAGAGACAGAGAGAAAACTCTGAAAGCAGCTCAGGACAAGAGGTCCTGAATCTATGAGGGTAGGAAAATAAGAGTCCCACTGTCTTATCCACAGAGACCTAGAAGGCTGGAAAGGACTGGCATGATATATTCAGGATGCTAAATGAAAACAGTATGCAGACAAGGATACTATATCCAGCAAGGCTGTCATTCAGAATAGGAGAGATAAAGAGATCCAGGAAAAAGAGAAACTGAAAGAACTTGTGATCACTAAACCAGCCCACCAGGAAATATTAAAGAGGATCCTGGAAGTGAAAAGAGAGCCCAAAAGTAACATAAACCAGAAATGAACAGAGATAATATACAGAAATAGTGACTTTACAGGTCAAGCAATGACAATGGATTCGTATCGCTCAATGTTCACTCAAATATGAATGGGATAAATACTAGAATCATAAGTCATAGGTTCAATTTGGATAAAAAAAAGCATGACACTTTGATATGTCGTCTACAATCGGCACAATTTAGACCGAAAGACACTTCCAGATCAAAAGCGAGGAGGACGAGAACCATCTATCATGCTAGTGGACATAAAACAAAAACAAAAACAAAAACGTTTAGGTGGCAATCTTTATAACAGACACATTAGTTTCTAACCTGAAGACAGTCATAAGAGATGAGGAAGGACAATGTATCATAATTAAGTGGTCCATCAAACAAGAAGAATTAAAACTGCAATTATTTAGACTCTAATAGAGGAGCAGCCAAATATATAAAGCAAATAACAACAGAATTAAGAAACACTTTGACAATAATACAGTAATAGTGGGCATCTTTAACACAACATTCACAAAAATGCACAGATCATCAAAGCAGAATTTCAGTAAGGAAACAAGGGCTTTGAATGACACACTGGTCCAGACGGACATTACAGACATATTCAGAGCATGCCTTCCTAAAGCAAAAGACTGCATATTCTTCTTGAGTGAATACAGATCATTTTCCATTATCGATCGCAGCTGAATCAAAAATCAGGTCTCAACTGAATTCAAAAGATTGGGATTATTCCCTGCAATTTTTCTGACTATAATGATTGGAATTTTGAACTCAATCACAACAGGAAATTTAGGAGGGACAAAATTCATTCGGGTTAAAGCATCCTACTAAAGAATGAATGGGTCAAAGAAGAAACTAAAGAAAAATCTTTAAAAATTCATGAAATGGGGATCCCTGGGTGGCGCAGCGGTTTAGCGCCTGTCTTTGGCCCAGGGCGCGATCCTGGAGACCCGGGATCGAATCCCACATCGGGCTCCCGGTGCATGGAGCCTGCTTCTCCCTCTGCCTGTGTCTCTGCCTCTCTCTCTCTCTCTCTCTCTGTGACTATCATAAATAAATAAAAATTTAAAAAAAAATAAAAAAAAAAATAAAAAAAATAAAAATTCATGAAATGAAATAAAAGGAAAACACAACAGTTCAGATGAAGCAAAGGCAGTCTTAAGAGAGAAGTATACAGTGATACAAGCTGTTCTCAACACAGGAAAGGTCTCAACTACACAACTTAACCTTACACCTAAAGGAGCTAAATGTCGCAAGAGAAGAGAAATAATAAAGATTATAGCAGAAATTGATGAAATACAAACTAAAAGAACAGTAGACTAGAACAACAAAACCAGAAGCTGGTTACTTTGAAAGAATTAATAAGATCAATAAACCACTAGACTGACCTATCAAAAACAAAAGATCAAGGACCTGAATAAATAAAACCATAAATGAAAGAGGTGAGATCACTACCAACACCAAGGAAGTACAAACAATTTCATAGATTGCTATGTGCAATTATATGCCAACCAATTAGGCAATCTAGAAGAAATGAAAGCATTCCTGGAAACACATGACCTACCAAAACTGAAGCAAGAAGAAATAGAAAGCCTGAACAGAATCAAAACCAGCAAAGACATTGAAGCAATAATCAAAGATCACCTAACAAACTACAACTCAAGACCAGATGACTTCCTAGGGGAATTCTACCAAACATTTAGGGAAGAACTAATACCTATTTTTGGAAGCTATATCAAAAAAATAGAAATGGAAGGAATACTTCCAAACTTATTCTATAAGACCAGCATTAGCTTGATCTCAAAACCAGACAAAGATTCCACCAAAAGGAAAAATACAGAACAATATCCCGAATAAACAAGGATGCAAAAATTCTCAGGAGACAGCCATTAGGATCCAAAAGCACATCAAAAGGATTAATCACCATGACCAAGTGGGATTTCTTTCTGGGCTTCAAGGGTGGTTCAACATCTACAAATCAATCAGAGTGACACATCCATTAATAAAAGAAAGGATGAGAGCCACAGGATCCTCTCAGTTGATGCAGAAAAAGCATTCGACAAAATACAGCATCCTTTCCTGATTAAAACTCTCCAGAGTGTAGGGATATAGGGAGCTTATCTCAATATCATAAAAGCTCTATATATACATATAAAAATAAAACAAACAAACAACAACCCACAGAGAATATCATTCTCAATCAATGGTCAGGAACACAGCAGGGATACCGACTCACCACTGCTGTTCAAAATAGTACGAGACATTTTAACCTCAGCAAGGAGACAAAAAAGAGAAAAAGAGGAATAAAAGGCATCCAAATCAGCAAAGAAGCCATCGAACTCTCACTCTTTACAGATGACATGATACTATATGTGGAAAATCCAAAAGACTCCACTCAAATATTGCTAGATCTCATATAAGTATTCAGCAACATGGCAGCATATGAAATCATTGCACAGAAATAAGTTGCCTTTCTATACAGTAACAGTAAGACTGAAGAAAGTGACATTACGGGATTAATCCTATTGACGATTGCACCAAAAATCAAAAATACCTACGAACAAACCTAACCAAAGTGGTAAAAAAAGATCTGTACTCTGAAAACATAGAATACGTATTAAAGAAATTAAAGAAATGAAGGGTGACAGAATTTATTGGAAAAAAATACCATGCTCATGACTGGAACAACAAATACTGTGAAAATGTCTATGCTACCCAGAGCAATCTACACATTCAATGCAATCTCTATCAAAGTATAATCGGTAGTTTTCACTGAGCTGGAACTAATAATCCTAGATTTGTATGGAACCAGAACAGACCCCAGGTAGACTGAGGAAAGTTGAAAAAGAAAACTAAAACTGGTGGCATCACAATTCTGGACCTCAAGCTGTATTACAAAGCTGTAAGCATCAGAGAATATGCTCCTGGCACAAAAGCAAACACAGAGATCAATAGAATAGAGGTCCCAGAAATGAACCCTCATCATGATGGTCCACTAATATTCAAATCTTCAACAAACCAGGGAGGAATATCCAATGGAAAATAGACAGTCTCTTCAACAAATGGTGTGGGATAATTGGACAGCCACATTGCAGAAGAATGGAACTGGATCATTTTCTTATACCAACACAAAAAGTGACCCAAAAGTTGGTGATAGACCTGTGAGACAAGAATCCATCAAAGTCCTAGAGGAGGGCACATGCTGAAACATCTTTCACCTCAGCCACAGCAACTTCTTGCTAGACACAGCTCTCCAGGCAAGGGAAAGAAAAGCAAAAATGAACTATCTGGATTCATCAAGATATAAAGCTTTCGCAAAGGAAAGGAAATAGTCAACAAAAAGAAAAGGCAACCTACAGAATAGAGAAGGTATTTGCAAATGATGTATCAGGCTAGTATTCAAGATCTCCTAAGAAACTTATTTAACTCAATACCCCCCAAAACATTGCTGTCAGGAAATAAAGTGTTGAGCAGACGTTTCTCAAAGTAGACCTACAAGTGGCCAACAGACACATGAAAAATGCTCCACATGCCTTGACATCAGGGAAATACAACTCAAAACCACAATGAGATACCATCTCACACCAGTCAGAATGGCTAAAATTGACAAGTCAGGAAACGACAAATGTCGGTGAGGATGCAGAGAAAGAGGACGCTCTCACAATACTAGTGAGCATGCATGCTGATGCAGCCACTCTGGAAAACAGTATGGAGGTCCCCAAGAGGTTGAAAATAGAGCTACCCTACAATGCAGCAATTGAACTACTAGGAATTTACTCCAAAGATACAAATATATGGAATCAAAGGACCACCTGTACCCCAATGTTCACAGCAGGAATATGCAAGATAGACAGACTGTGGAAAGGTCCCGATGTCCAACCACAGATGAATGCATAAAGATGTGGTGGATAATACAATGGACTATTATGCAGCCATCAGAAGGATTAAGCCTTACCATTTACATCAACATGGATGGAATCAGAGGATATGATTCTGAGAAAAAGAAGTCAATTAGAGGAAAAAAAATATCATATGGTTTCACTCATGTGTGGAATTTAAGAAACAAAACAGAGGATCATGGAAAAGGGGAGGGAAATTGAAATAGGATGAAATCAGAGAGGGAGACATATGAGAGACTCTTAACTATGTGAAAGAAACTGAGGGCTGCTGGAGAGGAGATTGGTGGTGGAATGCGGTAACCAGATTGCAGGCTTTAAGGAGGACACATGAGGTGATAAGTACTGGGTATTATAGCAACTGATGAATTACTAAATTCTACATCTGAAATTAATGATATAATATATCAACGATAATTAAATTTAAATGAAGCAAACAAAAGACAGGTAGTGATCATTAGAACATAATCATTGGAAGCAGAGGGGTCCGGTTATTCTATGGAGGGTACCTCATCCTGGGAAGGAGGAGAAAGATTCTATCAGCAGATAATGTTTCAACTGTGTTTGAATTTTCTTCAGATTTCATGAGGGTAATTGCAGAAACATATCAATCAATATTTTAATGATGATAAGAACCAATAAATAACAAAAAGGATCAGGTGGAAATAGCCATGTGAAAATTACTGGGGTGAAAATTCTAGAAAGGGAGACTCTAATACAGCACTCCTGGGGTATATTCAAGGAGCTGTGAAAGACCAGGAACATAATGGTCCAGGAAGAGAGTTGCAAGAAGCAAGAACAGAAATACACACAGGGTCAGACTATAGTGCTGAGACCACTAACTGTTCCTCAAACCACAAAGAATATGAATGTTGTTATTGTCTCTTAAAAATGACACAGACTCCAAAATTTTCAGGAGCACTGACTCACTTTTGTGCTATAAGGAGTTGGGGGAATAGTTGTGAAAAGATTTTGCAGCTAGCTTCTATTTGTCCTTTAAGTTTTGATCGTAGAAGGAACTTTACAAATGCGTTAGAAAACATTTCACCATAAAATACTTCTCTTAGCTTTATATTTTACAATTTCTATTGTGTTCAATACAGAAGAAAAAGTCCATACCGTATGATGACCTTCATCTTACAAAAACCCTTAGGATGATCTTTATTTTATTATGATCCCATAGTACAAACACTGGGAAGGACTTCAGAATGAGGTCCATGTCTTTATATCTGTGAAATGTATAAGGTTTTAGAACTTGATAAAGGTCAATCAAATAAATAATGTCATGCTAGATTTACTTTATGTTTCTCATTCTATTATTGAGAACTCATGAGACTGTGCCATCCTATAATTAGTAGTCAAGTAACAGCATGCCTCTATCTCTCAGTAAATACATTTTAGCAGACAAGGCCTGGAATTTTTTTTACGTATTCTGCTTTCCAACACAATCCTAAGTTTGCTGATTTCTGTTGCCAGGATTTCCTGATAATCAACTTCTATTAATAAAACAAAAAGAACTATTTCTGAGATGCCAACATGGGATTTTCTAACATTTAGTCTGGATTATAATTAAATTAATTACAGCAAACTGAAAGTAAAATGAGTCTCGTTAACTTGATCAAAGAATATGTTCCAGAAGTCTAAAGGAAGTGTTACCTTTAATTTTAAGAGAGTTCCATTAAATTCAGGAACAAGATAAGGCCACCTTTTATAGCTGTCATTATTATGTACTGCACTGGCTTTTAATACCAGGTCCTTAACCCCATATTCTAACAGAGATCAAAAGATTTAAAACATTGAATGAAGCCACACTGTGCAAAGATATTTAAGAAGGATTTTAAGCCCTTACACCCTATAGAAATGGAACAAATCTTTTCCCCTTTAGAGTCTACCAGGACTAAGTTCTTGTGTGTGGTTGCCTAATGAGGGGCATATATCCAAATTTGTCCCTCACCCAGATTTTTAAGAGAAATAAGGCACCCATATTTCATATGCATGTTAATTATTTGAATATACTGATGACCTATTATAAAATCTTATGTTAAACAATTTTGGGATTAAACAAATTTGCAAATTTTCAGGTAAATTCAGTCTAGCAGCCTGTCACTTTGGAAATTCTGTTTCAAACAATGAATGGAAAAGGAAATAAAGTAGTTGAAGCAACACAAAACAACACAAGTCATTATTGGCTGATGTTTTCATCTACTTCTCCAAACCAAGACAATCAGCTTGCAGATTAAACCACTTATTAAAAGAGCTTACTCGAAAACCAGCATAATAATACTTCCAAATGTAAGTATAATAGACAATTATAAAATGGAATAAATCTCCACTAGAATAAAAATAAAATTATGAGATGTAACAGAAACATGAATAGTCTTATCGAAGAACAGTAAAACTAAACAAAAAGAAATACAACAACTGAATCAGCTAAATTATACAATTTGGAAGTGAATGAACTGCCTCTTTAAAGTTGTTAATTTTTCCCAATTAATTGACACACTGAGTGAATTCCTAAACATAATTACTGAAGATGATTTGCATGGAAATGGAGTAAAAGATTCTAAAGTACATATGGTTGAATGTATAGAAGAATCAAGGATTTTTGGGGATAGAGGGAGAAGAACCAAGTGCAAATATATCATAAAGCTGTAGTATGATATCAAATTGAGTATGCCCACAGAATAAACAAATATGTTAAGAGGACAGAGAGTACCATGCAAACAAATTCAACAATATAAATTTGGTAATTTAATATAGAATGAGGTTGAAAGTATCAACATGAAAATAAATTATAATAAGATAAATGACTATCAATTTGGAAAAAAGGTTAGAAAGTATGTCAAAAACTCAATAAGGGCAGTCCCGGCAGCTCAGTGGTTTAGCGGTGCCTTCAGCCCAGGGCCTGATCCTGGAGACCAAGGATGGAGTCCCACGTCGGGCTCCTTGCACAGAGCCCACTTCTCCCTCTGCCTGTGTCTCTGCCTCTCTCTCTCTCTCTCTCTCTTTCTCTCATGAATGAATAAAATCTTTAAAAAAAAAGATAAAAATGCATTAGTTACAGCAGGAATCGGGACATGGGAGATGGAATGGAAGGAGAGTGCACTTGTTTCCTTTTTTCATAGCTCATAATTATTTTTAATAATGTAAAAACAAACCCGATTCAAAGAAAATGTAGTGTTTTAAATTTCTGGACATAATGCAGTCACTGAACTTCCCCTTTGCTGAAAGTAGCTAGAAGCTGCACAAAATACTGGAAACATCGTTTTCACTATTGGATGACTGGCAACATACTCCTGGGACCCTTTAGGGAAAGGAGACAGATCAGGGGAGTGCTAGGACAGCCTCAGGCTAACCAAGAAGCCTCCAACTCCTTGTAGAGGTGAGGAGAACTGCAAATGGCTCCCCTCACCCTTGACATCACAAAAACGGTTCTCTAAGAGCTCTCTTGGATCTTTAATGAATTCCTTTTCTTTTTTTAACCCCTGAACATTCAAGGATTGATTTTCAGACTTCCTTTCCTTTCTCCCCTTCCAATGCTTAGAGTGATTCCTTGTCCCCTTTCCTCATGACTACTTCCTCATGTCAATCCCCACCCAATTCACTTTGAAATCTTCCCCATTGGCAGATACAGTTTAATTATACCAATTTGTTCATGAAAATGTATCTTTTATGTGAGTGCAAACAAATATTTCTCTAATGTCCTCATTCATTCTCTGATAAATGTCCTCATCGGGTCTTAAGTCTTTAGTCCAACACCACTTCCTATGTAAGAATACTGGGCATCTTTGGCGGGACAGGATAACATTGTGCTTCCATTGGCAGAAACTTTTCACATACTTATGAAATTCATTTCATTCTTTTCTCATTAGCCTATATCAATTAAAGTAATACTTCCTGGTGCCGTTTTGTTGGGTATTATAAACTCAGGTACTGAAAGAGCATCACATGGAAGTGCTTGATTATAGGTTATGATGTGGCAGTGGTGGTGGCAGGTATGTATTATACATATCAGTTGGGTTATCTTCAAAGGTGAAAATGTATATTTTAAAACATTCTCATATAAAAACAAAAGACAAAAATTGAAATGAACTAAAACAGACTTTTCAATCATGAGTTCTCCAAAATAATCTGAATTATGATTTTTCAGACATATTAGGGCAGAAAGAAACCTTTTTTTTTTTTTTTTCCTGATACCCAAACAAAAACTCTTGGCAGTCAAGGGAGGTAAGCTACATTAAGTCAAGATGTAGAGATACTGAGACTTCGCTTTTTTTTTTTTTTCCTGCAAATGTCCATGCATCCAGAATTGATTCTCAAAATATAAGAAAGGCAAAGCTTCTGCTCTCCAACGTGGACAAATTTCCCACTTTTCCTTGCCCTTTTCTTGCTTTTCACCTTGCCTCCCTTCTCCCCTTTATCCTCCCTTCTGTGTATTTCTTTCTGCATATTCCTGCTGTCAAACCCCCTCACTGTCTCTTCTTTCTCCCTTGTGAAGAGCAATGGGAACGACCCCCGAAAAGGCAGCTGAGGGGCTGATACCACCCATCACTGCCAAGTATAAGATTCTCCTTCTCTCACCACTCACAGAATTTTGAGAAAATTTCGAGTCACAGTACAGGTTTTCACCAATATTTAAGCTTTTATTAGAGGTTGAGGGTCCCTCCATGTAGATTCCTCAGTGAGGCAAGCTCAAGTATAGATTCCAGAGCAGAATTTCTTAGAACACCTTCTCCAAATGCCAGGTTGTCAAGACAGCCCCCTACATTAAGTTCCAGTTACATATGGATTAACACCTTGACCACATTCATTACGCTAGAATAAAACTTAGACAAAGAATTGGTGTGTGCTCACACACACAATCATTCTCTCACTAGTTAATGCTTTCCTTCTGAAGGCAAATTGATCCAGGAAGCTAAATTATCATGTTATTCACATATTCATCTTGACTATGACCAGATGTCAAAACCTTTCAACTAAGGTCTATGATAGGTTTTTCTTTCTTTCTTTCTTTTTTTTTTTTTATTTATGATAGTCACACACACAGAGAGAGAGAGAGAGAGGCAGAGACACACGCAGAGGGAGAAGCAGGCTCCATGCACCGGGAGCCCGACGTGGGACTCGATTCCGGGTGCCCAGGATCACGCCCTGGGCCAAAGGCGGGCGCTAAACTGCCAAGACATCCAGAGATCCCCAAGTAATCTTATTCTAATGCAATCCTCTCAGAATAAGGAGTCTTTATATTTATTACTATTTAATAATATAAATACAATTAAATGTACAAAAAAGCATGATTACAAATACTAATTGGTTTTAATCCTGAAGGAAAAATTTTTTATCTTTCCTGTCCATGAAGGAAAACCAAACTGTTAAGGAAATATACATTAGAATCCCTGAATATCATGCATCAGCAGAAGTCACACTTTGCTACACCATAAATTTTTCATGGCATTTTTCACTTCCGCATTCCTCAGTGTATAGATCAGAGGGTTCAGCAAGGGTGTCCCAAAGGTATAAAACACTGCCACCACCTTGTCTACTGGAAATGTGGTTGCCGGGCGTGTATACATGAATATACATGGGCCAAAAAATAGGACAACCACAATAAAATGGGAGGTGCAGGTCGAAAGGGCTTTTCGCCTTCCTTCTGCACTGTAGTTTCTCAGAGAGTACAAGATGATAACATAGGAGATAAGCAGAATTATGAAACTCACCGTGCATATGGCTCCACTGTTAGAAACAACTAGCAAATTTATTACATAAGTGTCCATGCAAGCAAGTTTCAACAAGGGCTGCAAGTCACAGAAATAGTGATCAATCACATTGGGACCACAGAAAGGCAATCTCGAAGCCAGGAAAATTTGTGCTGAAGAGTGGATACAGGATCCCACCCAACCCAGAATCACCAGCACACTGCAGACATGCCTGTTCATGATGGTTGTGTATCGCAAGGGCTTACAAATGGCTACATAGCGATCAAAAGCCATGAGGATCAGCACGAAGATTTCCATGCATCCAAAGAAGTGGGCTGAAAAGACTTGAGTCATGCACTCATTGTAGGAAATGGTCTTCCTCTGAGAAATGGCATCCACAATCAATCTGGGGGCAATGGTTGTAGAGAGGCAAGCATCAGTAAAAGACAGGTAAAATAGGAAGAAGTACATGGGACTCCCAAGGGTCCTGCTTCTTTTAATAGTCACTACAATGAGAAAGTTTCCCAACAGTGTGGCAAGGTAAAACATCAAGAAGACCCCAAATACTGCTTTCTGTTTTCTTGGATCCTGTGTCAAGCCAAACAGAATGAATTCATTCACAGTGCTATTCATCACCATTTTGTTGGTTGCAGGTAAGGTGACCTTGATAAGACCCTAAGCTGCAAAGCGAAGAAGAAGTCACATTATGGAGAGATCAGTAGGTTGAACTCTGTATTCCTCATCTGCTCCATGTTACTCCAACTTCCTTTAATTTCCTATGAATCTTTGTAAATCTGCAGAAGTCCATGCCTTTCCAAGATCAATCTATTGATTCAGAAACTAACCCAATTGGATCAAAGCCTTTGCATTTGGAGAATAAAAAGTCAATATCCTTCAAAATTTTTGAATTCTACAAAGATTGAAAATGGCAGAAATTGTACTTTCCTGGGCAAATGAATTAGCTGCCTTAACATTTAGCCTTAATCTGAAAAATTGAAATCTGTCTACACTAGAGATTTCATGTGGGAAAGTCATAGTGGAAAAACATGGAAAAGCAAGTTTTCCTTCCAGCCAAAGCCATGAAAACCAGGATATGAAATTGGAATATATTTCTGTGGTCAAATATAAAATTTGGAGACACCATTTGCTTCAACGTGGATGGAACTGGAGGGTATTATGCTGAGTGAAGTAAGTCAGTCGGAGAAGGACAAACATTATATGTTCTCATTCATTTGGGGAATATAAATAATAGTGAAAGGGAATATAAGGGAAGGGAGAAGAAATGTGTGGGAAATATCAGAAAGGGAGACAGAACGTAAAGACTGCTAACTCTGGGAAACGAACTAGATGTGGTAGAAAGGGAGGAGGGCGGGGGGTGGGAGTGAATGGGTGACGGGCACTGGGTGTTATTCTGTATGTTAGTAAATTGAACACCAATAATAAAAAAAAAAAATTTGGAGACATACAAATTTAGCCCAACTGGAATTTGAGCCTATCTATAATAAAGTGCCCACCTCCTAAGAAGTGAGAGTTGCACTGAAAACATTCATCTTTGTATCTGCTGCACTGAGAAACAGTGGAAAGCATACCAGTACATCCGTTGTGGCCCCAACAAAGCAAATCAGTGGTGGCTTCAGATCTGTCACTTGCTCTCTCACAGAAGGACCAGAATTGCTCACTCTCAGTTGTTTCTCTGGGAGTGGATGAAGGGGGGTGTGTAGCAAAATTACACACCTCTCGTCGGCTTTAATAGGATCATTTTGTCATTGCTCCTTATGCTCTTGTTGTTATTGTTAAGATTTATTATTTTTAGAATAGTGTTAGATTCATATCAAAACTGAGAGAAAGGCACAAAGAGTCCCCATATAGCTCTGCCCCCACAAAATATCACCCCTGCCATTATCAACACTTCTGCCAGGATGGCACACTTGTCACAACTGATGAGCCAACCATAACCCACCATCAGCAACCAGAGGCAGAGTTAACCTTAGGTCCACTCTTCCTGTGGTACAATCTACAGATTTAAATAAATGCTAAGGACATGCATTCATCATTATAATATCATACAGAGCATTTTCACTACCCTAAAAGCAGAATCATTTAGATTCCCAGAATATAGAAAATAATAATTCTTTTCACATAGTGTCTAATATTCATTAAATTCTGAATAAAACCTCTTACATCATTTTGTTGGGAAAAATAGCAGATTGAATGAGATACCCATATGAATTTGCACTGTGAGAATTATTAGTTCATACATACCACAAAATCAAGCTGGTATTTCACAAACATCAGTATTACAAATGGCCAATCCCAGTATTCATTAAGTGGACACTCCATGTTTCTAAACAGAAAGAAAGGACACAATTTCAGATATTCTCTCTTGTCCTCATCCTCTATCCTCTACTTCTTTTTATTGCTTTGCTATATCTTGAAAAGGACAGTATAAAAATATGATGAATCATGAAAATGATAAAATGGTTACTATGGCTTTCTAATGCATTAGCTGAAATACTCACCATGAGTTTGAAAGCCCTCAAACACTGCCATAACCTTGCCGACCACTTTCCTTTCCCGCTTCTGGGCATGTGTGCTCCAACCACACCTGATATTACTATCCTTCATAAATATACCCACATACCATCTCATTCACTAAATTTTCAGGATTTCTTGGTGACAAAGACCTTCCTCTCACTGTGCACACAGAACCCAGTTCAGATGCCATCTTCTCAGAAAACCTTCTTGCTAACGACTTTCCAATGGTAAAAACTGTGTGTGTGTGTGTGTCTGTGTGTCTGTGTGTCTGTGTGTAGTGAATCAATCCTTAATTATAGCCTTCTTCATTTTTGTTTTAATATCTGTGTTCATTTGATTTTATGTTCCATAAAGCAAGCTCATTTTGTTCTATTTGGGTAATTCAGGATAGGCTGGCAGGCAATTTACTGGAGATCAGTCAAAAAGAAACCAGTACCAGAACGCTAGCCTTTGTGCTCCATGGCAACCTCTCCTTCTTGGACACTCCACTCACTACTGCCATGAGAAGCATCAGACACCAGCCACTCGAGTAGAGCCAGCATAAAGCCAGAAACCATACATAGGTAAGGAACAAAACCATGGACACATCCAGTACATGTCCTGACTAGCAAATGGATGGAAAATCCTGATGAGTCAGAAAAAAAAAAAGAGAGAGAGAGACCAGCATTTATATTTATACTTAAATGTAAATACACAGTGCAAGGCTGAGCAAAGAATTTTGCAAGGGACAAAGGAGCACTTCATCCTAGGATTTCACTAGAGTTTTCTTCTCATTCCTCCACTCTGGAGAACATCTCTCACTCCAACACCAGAAAGAAAATGTAATTCTTAGGTATCAGTGGGTTTGGGCAGCCAACATTACAGTCATTAATATCAGAGCAAGGAGTATCATAGTGCCATAGAATCGTGGTAACAACACTTTCTATGAATACTGATTGCCATGGTCAGTATACAGCCTTTCCTTTTCCTGACCTTAAGCTTTGCAAGTAAGAAATCCACCTGTGTAGGATACTATTCCTCTACACCCTTCAATGTACCCCTCATTTGATAAGAATTGGTCCTGAGAAAGTGCTGCATCAAGGACAGTGAAAGGCAGAAACCCTGACATATCAGAATCTTCTCATTACTGAGAGAAATAAGCTTCCTGGCACATCATGCTTCTCAAAGATTGAAAGAATTACATAATGGCAACTATCAGAAACTTCAGTACTGAATGGGAATCAAGAGAATGAATGTAGTTTACTAAAAAAAAAAAAAAAAAAAAAAAAAAAAAAAGTAAATTACT
This sequence comes from Canis aureus, assembly GCF_053574225.1. Lineage (NCBI taxonomy): Eukaryota > Metazoa > Chordata > Mammalia > Carnivora > Canidae > Canis > Canis aureus. The sequence goes on along the minus strand of NC_135631.1, from coordinate 15,199,121 downwards.
TGGGTTTTTAAACTTACCCTATTTCTTGTACAGAAGGAGATGAGATCCAATAGAGAGCCCATAGTTTTTTCTCTTGAAGATGAATCATATGCAGTGTGTTTGAAACATGTAATCTGTACTTCGAATACTTCTACTCAGCTTTCCACTGCAGGATCTATGTGGAGAGAAGATACACCACAGGTAGCCAATCTTTCCTAGAGGCTTGGGTTAGAGTCTTCAATGAGGTCTGTAATATCAGCAGAACATTTCTTATTTCTACTGTTAGAACTTTCTAGAATATAAAGGAATTATTCCCACAATCCTATGATAGAAAAATCTCTAAAGGCAGCTCTATGCCCAAAACAATTCCTTGGCAGAGCGTATGGATTAAACATTTGTTCGTCCTCCAATAGATATCCAATAGATATATAGAGATTTCACAGAAGTTCACAAATACCCAGCCTTTGGAGGAATAAGGGCTGTGCCCTTCCCACCCAACCCCAGAGGATTTCCTCTACAAACTACTTAGCTCAGTCCCTCCTGGATCAATGCAAACCACGGGGCCAAGTAATCCCAGACAGGCTATCATCTGACAGATCCTGTCCACAGAATCCATCTCTCCTCCTAGACTCCCAAAGGGACCCATCCCATTTCAGTGACCAACTGCTCCACTGGTGTCCCTGGTCTAAGGAGAAAGTATGCCTTTCAAGTCACAATGAAGTAGAGACTAATAAAAGTTCCCAAAGACTTTTCTCTTTAAGTGAAATCTTTTCTAACAGCACACGAACCTCTGAGCCCAGGTACATTTTCCAACACATGTGATATGATTGAGTTTTATTTTCATAATAAACGTCTCTATGACTTTGAGCAACCTCTTAACTTCTCTCATTTTCCTATCTGTAATGATAGTAAAATGATACTGTAGATATAATAATTATTTTCAATCTTAATAATACTGGTAAAATATAATTACGGTGAAAACTACTAATTACGATTTCTATAATTTCTATAATACTTTGAAGTTATTCAGGCAAATGTAAAGAAAAGATAGAAAATTGGAATTGAAAATGCTTTTACTGATTTTTTTGTTTGTTTTTAAAGCAACTTAAGGAGGAATGCCTTCCTGCTTCAGTGGTTGAGCATCTCCTCTGGCTCAGGACGTGATCCCAGGGTGCCAGATTGTCTCCCACATCTGGCTCCCTGTAAGGACCTGCTTCTCCTTCTTCCTGTATCTCTGCCTCTTTCACTATGTGTCTCTAATGAATAAATAAATAAAATATTAAAAAAATAAAGCCGCGTAAGTTATAATTTACCTACAAAACATGCACATATTTTTGATTGAACAATTCTATATATTATCGGTGCTCAACACGACAGGTGTTCTCTCAATTACATTCACCCTTTTATCCTAACTGCCCACCTTCCCTCTGGTAACCACCATTTTATTCTCCATATTTTAAGAATCTGAGATTTTTTGTTTGTGACCTTTTTTCTTTGCTCATTTGTCTTCTTTCTGAAATCTACATAGATAGTAGTGAATTCATATGGTATTTGTCTTAGTCTGTCTGAATTTCACTTATGTTTAGACTGACTCAATCCATTCATGTTGTTGCAAAAATATATTTGGATAAATAATAGTGGAATTACTGGATCATATGGCAATTCTATTTTTCTATTTTTCATTTTTGAGGAACCTCCATCCTGATTTCTACAGTGGCCGCACCAGTTTATATTCCCACCAGAGGGTATGAGGGTACATTTTATTCCACATCCTTGCCAACACTCTTTATTTCTTGTTTTTTTTTTTCTTTTTATTTTAGCCATTCTGACTGGTGTGAAGTGACATCCCACTGTGATTTTGATTTTCATTTCCCTGATGATGAGTGACATTGAACATCTTTTCATGTGTTAAATTGTTATTTCTCTATCTTCTTAGAAAAATGTCTATTCAGGTTCTCTGTCCATTTTTTAAGTAAGATTTTTAGTCTTTGTGGTGGTGAGTTATGTACATTCTTTACATCTTTTAGATATTAACACCTTAACATTTTCATCTGTCTCCATGAATATTTTGATTTCCCGTTTGATTATTAGTTTGACCTATTTAATGTTTAGGAGTAGGATTCTTTGCTTCATGTATTTGTGTTCTTTCTAGATTTCTTCTTGTGAGTACTTCAACTTTTATACGACTGTGACCAAAAACGGTGTGTAATATGATTTCAGACTTTTTTAATTTGTTAAGTCTTGTTTGTTTTGTACCCTAATTGAGATCTATTCAAGATAATGTCCCCTGTGAACTTGAAAAGAATGTCTTCTGCTGCATTGGGATATAATGTTCTGAATATCTTAGGCCCATTTGGTCAAATACGTCATTCAAAGCCACTCTTTTTAGTTTATTTCTTTTTTTTGTCTGGATGATCTGTCTATTGGTGGAGCTGAGGTATAAGAATTCCCTACTGTTATTGCAGTACTGCAAATTTCTTCTTTTGTGCCTGTTAGTAGTTGTTTAATTCATTTAGGTGAAAACATGTGTGGTCCCAGTAATTACAATGGTTATATCCTTTTGTTGAACTCACTTCAGAACTAAGACACGGAGAGGTGGAAAGAGACGGGCTGGAAAAACATTTACCATGCAAATAGAAGCAAAAGGAAAGCTAAGGCAGAAATACTAATATCAGACAAAATAGGTGAGTCATGTCTCGTCTCTTCTCTGATCAAAGTTCTCCAATGGTGCTCCACTTCATTTCATCAAAAAGGAAGACATGTAATGCAACCTACAAGGCTCTTTGTGATCTAGACCCAACAATTCCTCTTTGATCTCACCTAGTACTCTCAAGGATCCCATCTCATTAGCCTCATACCCTCCAAGACATTACTGTAGTGTATATCCACATGACTGACTCCTTCACCACCTTCAAGTATTTATTCCAACGTGATGTCTGCCACGAAGACTTCTGTGACCACCTATTTAAAGCTGCAGAATGGGGAGAGACTTAACATGGCAGAGGAGTAGGGGACCTTCATCTTCTCTCGTCTCTGGAAATCAGCTGGATACCTAACAAATCATACCGAACAACTGCAAAATCAACTGGCGATCTGAGAAAAAGTTGCTACAATTCTACAAATAGAAAAATAACCACTTTTTGCAATGGAGGGTGTATAGAGAAATGAATCTGAGGCCATCTATCAGAGGATAAACCATGGGCATTGAAGCCTCCATTATTCAAGTACCAGATGATGGTGTAAGCAGTGGAGTGCAAAATTGGGACTTTTACAAGTTTGCCTGAAGGGTGGTCAGGAGGTGAAGAAAGACAGAATCCTGGGTTTGACAGCATGGTCTCAGGATTCCTGGCATCACAAAAAGAATGGGGGTACCAGAGTGCAGCAGAGTGTTCCCAGGCACTGGGGCAGAGTACCTTATTGCAGACAGTCAGCCCAGGACCAACATTCAACTCAGTCTTGCCATAAACAGGGAACGTCAGCAAGGTAGGGTGACTGCTCTCTGCGGAGGGGCCCAGAAAGTGACAGAAACACTGAGAGGCCCCCACTTCTCCAGGAGGTGTATTACTGCTGAGTGCCACAGAAGTCTTTAAAACTTGGATTCTTGAAACGAGATCACATGCACTGGGTCACAGGCTGGTTTAGCACTGAATGTGAACTGAAACCAGGGGGGATAAGAGTGATAGACTGCTTTTACCTGAGCACTCACTGAAGAATAAGGGACATGAACTTCCAGCATGAGGGCTGGAGATGGAGGTGCAGCTCTGATTTTCCTTCTCAACCCCTATAATGGTACGGAAAGCCTTAAGGCAACAAAAGTCACATAGAGAAATCTGGAGCTGTATATTTAGCCTGGCTCCCTGCAAAGGGCAGAGCAATAAAATCCAAGACAAAGACACCTGAGAGTCACTGCACCAGGCACCTCGCCCAGAAGATCTGCAGGGACATCTGCTAAGACCAAGGTAACCAATGATAGAGAACTGCCAAACTCCAGCACTAGGGGAAAATAGTATATAGAATTTAAGGTTTTTTAAAAAAAAAAAAAAAAAGAATTTAAGGTTTTTTCTCATATTTCTTCACTCTTTCACATTAATCTTTTTGTTGCTTTTCAAATAATTTCTTATTTTATCAACTCTTTTAAAGTCTCTTTGATTTTCATTTTATAGTTCTATTTTAACCGGTCATTGAATCCAATTAATTGTTTTGATTATATATAAATTTGCCTTTCTTTACAATTTGAGATCTAATTTCTTCAAAGGAGCCAACCAAAATACACCCAGGATCTAGTGTAGCGCTCCGTCTGTTCAGCATTTGGTTATATTCTCTCTCTTTCTTTAATTATTTTTCTTTTTTTTAAGATTTATTTTATTTACTCATGAGAGATACAGAGCAAGTGAGACAGAGGCAGAGGGAGAAGGGGCTCCACGCAGGGAGCCCGATGTGGGACTCATCTGGTCTCCAGGATCAGGCCCCGGGCTGCAGGCAGAGTTAAACCGCTATGCCACCGGGGCTGCCCATCTTTAATTATTTTTCTGTTGCTTCTGATTTGTTTCGTGTATATTTCTCTGGATCACTGTTGCCATTTTAGTATTTTGTTCTCTTTCATGTTCTTCTCTGGTCAGAATGACAATACAGAAGAACTCACTTCAAAAGAGTACACAAGGCAGTATTCACTGCCAAGGACCTAATCAGTAGAGATAGAAGCAACATGTTGGAAGTAGATTCAGAATAAAAATTATAAAGATACTACCTGGGCTGAAAAAAAGCGTAGAAGACACTAGAGAGTCCCTTTCTGGCAAAATAAAAGAACTAAAATCTAAGGAGGTCAAAACTAAAAAGGCTACTATTCCTGAGATGCAATAAAAAATGGAGGCTCTAACTGCTGGGGAAAAAATGAGATGGAAGAGAGGATGAGTGATATAGAAAACAAATTGAGAAGAATAAGAAAACTGAAGTTAAAAAAAAAAGAGATAAACAACTACGGAATCACAAGGGAAAAATTTGAGAGATAAGTGATACCATAAGATGAAACAATATTAGCATAATTGGGGTCCCAAAAGAAGAGGAAAAAGTAAGAGAGAAAGTGGGGAAGAAGGTATATAAAAGCATATTATAGCTGAAAATTCTTCTAATCTGAGGAAGGAGACAGGCATTCAGATTCAGAAGGAACAAAGGATCCCCCTCAAAATCAATACAAAAGTAGTCTAACACCTCAACATATAACAGTGGAGCTTGCAAATTTCAGAGACAGAGAGAAAACTCTGAAAGCAGCTCAGGACAAGAGGTCCTGAATCTATGAGGGTAGGAAAATAAGAGTCCCACTGTCTTATCCACAGAGACCTAGAAGGCTGGAAAGGACTGGCATGATATATTCAGGATGCTAAATGAAAACAGTATGCAGACAAGGATACTATATCCAGCAAGGCTGTCATTCAGAATAGGAGAGATAAAGAGATCCAGGAAAAAGAGAAACTGAAAGAACTTGTGATCACTAAACCAGCCCACCAGGAAATATTAAAGAGGATCCTGGAAGTGAAAAGAGAGCCCAAAAGTAACATAAACCAGAAATGAACAGAGATAATATACAGAAATAGTGACTTTACAGGTCAAGCAATGACAATGGATTCGTATCGCTCAATGTTCACTCTAAATATGAATGGGATAAATACTAGAATCATAAGTCATAGGTTCAATTTGGATAAAAAAAAGCATGACACTTTGATATGTCGTCTACAATCGGCACAATTTAGACCGAAAGACACTTCCAGATCAAAAGCGAGGAGGACGAGAACCATCTATCATGCTAGTGGACATAAAACAAAAACAAAAACAAAAACGTTTAGGTGGCAATCTTTATAACAGACACATTAGTTTCTAACCTGAAGACAGTCATAAGAGATGAGGAAGGACAATGTATCATAATTAAGTGGTCCATCAAACAAGAAGAATTAAAACTGCAATTATTTAGACTCTAATAGAGGAGCAGCCAAATATATAAAGCAAATAACAACAGAATTAAGAAACACTTTGACAATAATACAGTAATAGTGGGCATCTTTAACACAACATTCACAAAAATGCACAGATCATCAAAGCAGAATTTCAGTAAGGAAACAAGGGCTTTGAATGACACACTGGTCCAGACGGACATTACAGACATATTCAGAGCATGCCTTCCTAAAGCAAAAGACTGCATATTCTTCTTGAGTGAATACAGATCATTTTCCATTATCGATCGCAGCTGAATCAAAAATCAGGTCTCAACTGAATTCAAAAGATTGGGATTATTCCCTGCAATTTTTCTGACTATAATGATTGGAATTTTGAACTCAATCACAACAGGAAATTTAGGAGGGACAAAATTCATTCGGGTTAAAGCATCCTACTAAAGAATGAATGGGTCAAAGAAGAAACTAAAGAAAAATCTTTAAAAATTCATGAAATGGGGATCCCTGGGTGGCGCAGCGGTTTAGCGCCTGTCTTTGGCCCAGGGCGCGATCCTGGAGACCCGGGATCGAATCCCACATCGGGCTCCCGGTGCATGGAGCCTGCTTCTCCCTCTGCCTGTGTCTCTGCCTCTCTCTCTCTCTCTCTCTCTGTGACTATCATAAATAAATAAAAATTTAAAAAAAAATAAAAAAAAAAATAAAAAAAATAAAAATTCATGAAATGAAATAAAAGGAAAACACAACAGTTCAGATGAAGCAAAGGCAGTCTTAAGAGAGAAGTATACAGTGATACAAGCTGTTCTCAACACAGGAAAGGTCTCAACTACACAACTTAACCTTACACCTAAAGGAGCTAAATGTCGCAAGAGAAGAGAAATAATAAAGATTATAGCAGAAATTGATGAAATACAAACTAAAAGAACAGTAGACTAGAACAACAAAACCAGAAGCTGGTTACTTTGAAAGAATTAATAAGATCAATAAACCACTAGACTGACCTATCAAAAACAAAAGATCAAGGACCTGAATAAATAAAACCATAAATGAAAGAGGTGAGATCACTACCAACACCAAGGAAGTACAAACAATTTCATAGATTGCTATGTGCAATTATATGCCAACCAATTAGGCAATCTAGAAGAAATGAAAGCATTCCTGGAAACACATGACCTACCAAAACTGAAGCAAGAAGAAATAGAAAGCCTGAACAGAATCAAAACCAGCAAAGACATTGAAGCAATAATCAAAGATCACCTAACAAACTACAACTCAAGACCAGATGACTTCCTAGGGGAATTCTACCAAACATTTAGGGAAGAACTAATACCTATTTTTGGAAGCTATATCAAAAAAATAGAAATGGAAGGAATACTTCCAAACTTATTCTATAAGACCAGCATTAGCTTGATCTCAAAACCAGACAAAGATTCCACCAAAAGGAAAAATACAGAACAATATCCCGAATAAACAAGGATGCAAAAATTCTCAGGAGACAGCCATTAGGATCCAAAAGCACATCAAAAGGATTAATCACCATGACCAAGTGGGATTTCTTTCTGGGCTTCAAGGGTGGTTCAACATCTACAAATCAATCAGAGTGACACATCCATTAATAAAAGAAAGGATGAGAGCCACAGGATCCTCTCAGTTGATGCAGAAAAAGCATTCGACAAAATACAGCATCCTTTCCTGATTAAAACTCTCCAGAGTGTAGGGATATAGGGAGCTTATCTCAATATCATAAAAGCTCTATATATACATATAAAAATAAAACAAACAAACAACAACCCACAGAGAATATCATTCTCAATCAATGGTCAGGAACACAGCAGGGATACCGACTCACCACTGCTGTTCAAAATAGTACGAGACATTTTAACCTCAGCAAGGAGACAAAAAAGAGAAAAAGAGGAATAAAAGGCATCCAAATCAGCAAAGAAGCCATCGAACTCTCACTCTTTACAGATGACATGATACTATATGTGGAAAATCCAAAAGACTCCACTCAAATATTGCTAGATCTCATATAAGTATTCAGCAACATGGCAGCATATGAAATCATTGCACAGAAATAAGTTGCCTTTCTATACAGTAACAGTAAGACTGAAGAAAGTGACATTACGGGATTAATCCTATTGACGATTGCACCAAAAATCAAAAATACCTACGAACAAACCTAACCAAAGTGGTAAAAAAAGATCTGTACTCTGAAAACATAGAATACGTATTAAAGAAATTAAAGAAATGAAGGGTGACAGAATTTATTGGAAAAAAATACCATGCTCATGACTGGAACAACAAATACTGTGAAAATGTCTATGCTACCCAGAGCAATCTACACATTCAATGCAATCTCTATCAAAGTATAATCGGTAGTTTTCACTGAGCTGGAACTAATAATCCTAGATTTGTATGGAACCAGAACAGACCCCAGGTAGACTGAGGAAAGTTGAAAAAGAAAACTAAAACTGGTGGCATCACAATTCTGGACCTCAAGCTGTATTACAAAGCTGTAAGCATCAGAGAATATGCTCCTGGCACAAAAGCAAACACAGAGATCAATAGAATAGAGGTCCCAGAAATGAACCCTCATCATGATGGTCCACTAATATTCAAATCTTCAACAAACCAGGGAGGAATATCCAATGGAAAATAGACAGTCTCTTCAACAAATGGTGTGGGATAATTGGACAGCCACATTGCAGAAGAATGGAACTGGATCATTTTCTTATACCAACACAAAAAGTGACCCAAAAGTTGGTGATAGACCTGTGAGACAAGAATCCATCAAAGTCCTAGAGGAGGGCACATGCTGAAACATCTTTCACCTCAGCCACAGCAACTTCTTGCTAGACACAGCTCTCCAGGCAAGGGAAAGAAAAGCAAAAATGAACTATCTGGATTCATCAAGATATAAAGCTTTCGCAAAGGAAAGGAAATAGTCAACAAAAAGAAAAGGCAACCTACAGAATAGAGAAGGTATTTGCAAATGATGTATCAGGCTAGTATTCAAGATCTCCTAAGAAACTTATTTAACTCAATACCCCCCAAAACATTGCTGTCAGGAAATAAAGTGTTGAGCAGACGTTTCTCAAAGTAGACCTACAAGTGGCCAACAGACACATGAAAAATGCTCCACATGCCTTGACATCAGGGAAATACAACTCAAAACCACAATGAGATACCATCTCACACCAGTCAGAATGGCTAAAATTGACAAGTCAGGAAACGACAAATGTCGGTGAGGATGCAGAGAAAGAGGACGCTCTCACAATACTAGTGAGCATGCATGCTGATGCAGCCACTCTGGAAAACAGTATGGAGGTCCCCAAGAGGTTGAAAATAGAGCTACCCTACAATGCAGCAATTGAACTACTAGGAATTTACTCCAAAGATACAAATATATGGAATCAAAGGACCACCTGTACCCCAATGTTCACAGCAGGAATATGCAAGATAGACAGACTGTGGAAAGGTCCCGATGTCCAACCACAGATGAATGCATAAAGATGTGGTGGATAATACAATGGACTATTATGCAGCCATCAGAAGGATTAAGCCTTACCATTTACATCAACATGGATGGAATCAGAGGATATGATTCTGAGAAAAAGAAGTCAATTAGAGGAAAAAAAATATCATATGGTTTCACTCATGTGTGGAATTTAAGAAACAAAACAGAGGATCATGGAAAAGGGGAGGGAAATTGAAATAGGATGAAATCAGAGAGGGAGACATATGAGAGACTCTTAACTATGTGAAAGAAACTGAGGGCTGCTGGAGAGGAGATTGGTGGTGGAATGCGGTAACCAGATTGCAGGCTTTAAGGAGGACACATGAGGTGATAAGTACTGGGTATTATAGCAACTGATGAATTACTAAATTCTACATCTGAAATTAATGATATAATATATCAACGATAATTAAATTTAAATGAAGCAAACAAAAGACAGGTAGTGATCATTAGAACATAATCATTGGAAGCAGAGGGGTCCGGTTATTCTATGGAGGGTACCTCATCCTGGGAAGGAGGAGAAAGATTCTATCAGCAGATAATGTTTCAACTGTGTTTGAATTTTCTTCAGATTTCATGAGGGTAATTGCAGAAACATATCAATCAATATTTTAATGATGATAAGAACCAATAAATAACAAAAAGGATCAGGTGGAAATAGCCATGTGAAAATTACTGGGGTGAAAATTCTAGAAAGGGAGACTCTAATACAGCACTCCTGGGGTATATTCAAGGAGCTGTGAAAGACCAGGAACATAATGGTCCAGGAAGAGAGTTGCAAGAAGCAAGAACAGAAATACACACAGGGTCAGACTATAGTGCTGAGACCACTAACTGTTCCTCAAACCACAAAGAATATGAATGTTGTTATTGTCTCTTAAAAATGACACAGACTCCAAAATTTTCAGGAGCACTGACTCACTTTTGTGCTATAAGGAGTTGGGGGAATAGTTGTGAAAAGATTTTGCAGCTAGCTTCTATTTGTCCTTTAAGTTTTGATCGTAGAAGGAACTTTACAAATGCGTTAGAAAACATTTCACCATAAAATACTTCTCTTAGCTTTATATTTTACAATTTCTATTGTGTTCAATACAGAAGAAAAAGTCCATACCGTATGATGACCTTCATCTTACAAAAACCCTTAGGATGATCTTTATTTTATTATGATCCCATAGTACAAACACTGGGAAGGACTTCAGAATGAGGTCCATGTCTTTATATCTGTGAAATGTATAAGGTTTTAGAACTTGATAAAGGTCAATCAAATAAATAATGTCATGCTAGATTTACTTTATGTTTCTCATTCTATTATTGAGAACTCATGAGACTGTGCCATCCTATAATTAGTAGTCAAGTAACAGCATGCCTCTATCTCTCAGTAAATACATTTTAGCAGACAAGGCCTGGAATTTTTTTTACGTATTCTGCTTTCCAACACAATCCTAAGTTTGCTGATTTCTGTTGCCAGGATTTCCTGATAATCAACTTCTATTAATAAAACAAAAAGAACTATTTCTGAGATGCCAACATGGGATTTTCTAACATTTAGTCTGGATTATAATTAAATTAATTACAGCAAACTGAAAGTAAAATGAGTCTCGTTAACTTGATCAAAGAATATGTTCCAGAAGTCTAAAGGAAGTGTTACCTTTAATTTTAAGAGAGTTCCATTAAATTCAGGAACAAGATAAGGCCACCTTTTATAGCTGTCATTATTATGTACTGCACTGGCTTTTAATACCAGGTCCTTAACCCCATATTCTAACAGAGATCAAAAGATTTAAAACATTGAATGAAGCCACACTGTGCAAAGATATTTAAGAAGGATTTTAAGCCCTTACACCCTATAGAAATGGAACAAATCTTTTCCCCTTTAGAGTCTACCAGGACTAAGTTCTTGTGTGTGGTTGCCTAATGAGGGGCATATATCCAAATTTGTCCCTCACCCAGATTTTTAAGAGAAATAAGGCACCCATATTTCATATGCATGTTAATTATTTGAATATACTGATGACCTATTATAAAATCTTATGTTAAACAATTTTGGGATTAAACAAATTTGCAAATTTTCAGGTAAATTCAGTCTAGCAGCCTGTCACTTTGGAAATTCTGTTTCAAACAATGAATGGAAAAGGAAATAAAGTAGTTGAAGCAACACAAAACAACACAAGTCATTATTGGCTGATGTTTTCATCTACTTCTCCAAACCAAGACAATCAGCTTGCAGATTAAACCACTTATTAAAAGAGCTTACTCGAAAACCAGCATAATAATACTTCCAAATGTAAGTATAATAGACAATTATAAAATGGAATAAATCTCCACTAGAATAAAAATAAAATTATGAGATGTAACAGAAACATGAATAGTCTTATCGAAGAACAGTAAAACTAAACAAAAAGAAATACAACAACTGAATCAGCTAAATTATACAATTTGGAAGTGAATGAACTGCCTCTTTAAAGTTGTTAATTTTTCCCAATTAATTGACACACTGAGTGAATTCCTAAACATAATTACTGAAGATGATTTGCATGGAAATGGAGTAAAAGATTCTAAAGTACATATGGTTGAATGTATAGAAGAATCAAGGATTTTTGGGGATAGAGGGAGAAGAACCAAGTGCAAATATATCATAAAGCTGTAGTATGATATCAAATTGAGTATGCCCACAGAATAAACAAATATGTTAAGAGGACAGAGAGTACCATGCAAACAAATTCAACAATATAAATTTGGTAATTTAATATAGAATGAGGTTGAAAGTATCAACATGAAAATAAATTATAATAAGATAAATGACTATCAATTTGGAAAAAAGGTTAGAAAGTATGTCAAAAACTCAATAAGGGCAGTCCCGGCAGCTCAGTGGTTTAGCGGTGCCTTCAGCCCAGGGCCTGATCCTGGAGACCAAGGATGGAGTCCCACGTCGGGCTCCTTGCACAGAGCCCACTTCTCCCTCTGCCTGTGTCTCTGCCTCTCTCTCTCTCTCTCTCTCTTTCTCTCATGAATGAATAAAATCTTTAAAAAAAAAGATAAAAATGCATTAGTTACAGCAGGAATCGGGACATGGGAGATGGAATGGAAGGAGAGTGCACTTGTTTCCTTTTTTCATAGCTCATAATTATTTTTAATAATGTAAAAACAAACCCGATTCAAAGAAAATGTAGTGTTTTAAATTTCTGGACATAATGCAGTCACTGAACTTCCCCTTTGCTGAAAGTAGCTAGAAGCTGCACAAAATACTGGAAACATCGTTTTCACTATTGGATGACTGGCAACATACTCCTGGGACCCTTTAGGGAAAGGAGACAGATCAGGGGAGTGCTAGGACAGCCTCAGGCTAACCAAGAAGCCTCCAACTCCTTGTAGAGGTGAGGAGAACTGCAAATGGCTCCCCTCACCCTTGACATCACAAAAACGGTTCTCTAAGAGCTCTCTTGGATCTTTAATGAATTCCTTTTCTTTTTTTAACCCCTGAACATTCAAGGATTGATTTTCAGACTTCCTTTCCTTTCTCCCCTTCCAATGCTTAGAGTGATTCCTTGTCCCCTTTCCTCATGACTACTTCCTCATGTCAATCCCCACCCAATTCACTTTGAAATCTTCCCCATTGGCAGATACAGTTTAATTATACCAATTTGTTCATGAAAATGTATCTTTTATGTGAGTGCAAACAAATATTTCTCTAATGTCCTCATTCATTCTCTGATAAATGTCCTCATCGGGTCTTAAGTCTTTAGTCCAACACCACTTCCTATGTAAGAATACTGGGCATCTTTGGCGGGACAGGATAACATTGTGCTTCCATTGGCAGAAACTTTTCACATACTTATGAAATTCATTTCATTCTTTTCTCATTAGCCTATATCAATTAAAGTAATACTTCCTGGTGCCGTTTTGTTGGGTATTATAAACTCAGGTACTGAAAGAGCATCACATGGAAGTGCTTGATTATAGGTTATGATGTGGCAGTGGTGGTGGCAGGTATGTATTATACATATCAGTTGGGTTATCTTCAAAGGTGAAAATGTATATTTTAAAACATTCTCATATAAAAACAAAAGACAAAAATTGAAATGAACTAAAACAGACTTTTCAATCATGAGTTCTCCAAAATAATCTGAATTATGATTTTTCAGACATATTAGGGCAGAAAGAAACCTTTTTTTTTTTTTTTTCCTGATACCCAAACAAAAACTCTTGGCAGTCAAGGGAGGTAAGCTACATTAAGTCAAGATGTAGAGATACTGAGACTTCGCTTTTTTTTTTTTTTCCTGCAAATGTCCATGCATCCAGAATTGATTCTCAAAATATAAGAAAGGCAAAGCTTCTGCTCTCCAACGTGGACAAATTTCCCACTTTTCCTTGCCCTTTTCTTGCTTTTCACCTTGCCTCCCTTCTCCCCTTTATCCTCCCTTCTGTGTATTTCTTTCTGCATATTCCTGCTGTCAAACCCCCTCACTGTCTCTTCTTTCTCCCTTGTGAAGAGCAATGGGAACGACCCCCGAAAAGGCAGCTGAGGGGCTGATACCACCCATCACTGCCAAGTATAAGATTCTCCTTCTCTCACCACTCACAGAATTTTGAGAAAATTTCGAGTCACAGTACAGGTTTTCACCAATATTTAAGCTTTTATTAGAGGTTGAGGGTCCCTCCATGTAGATTCCTCAGTGAGGCAAGCTCAAGTATAGATTCCAGAGCAGAATTTCTTAGAACACCTTCTCCAAATGCCAGGTTGTCAAGACAGCCCCCTACATTAAGTTCCAGTTACATATGGATTAACACCTTGACCACATTCATTACGCTAGAATAAAACTTAGACAAAGAATTGGTGTGTGCTCACACACACAATCATTCTCTCACTAGTTAATGCTTTCCTTCTGAAGGCAAATTGATCCAGGAAGCTAAATTATCATGTTATTCACATATTCATCTTGACTATGACCAGATGTCAAAACCTTTCAACTAAGGTCTATGATAGGTTTTTCTTTCTTTCTTTCTTTTTTTTTTTTTATTTATGATAGTCACACACACAGAGAGAGAGAGAGAGAGGCAGAGACACACGCAGAGGGAGAAGCAGGCTCCATGCACCGGGAGCCCGACGTGGGACTCGATTCCGGGTGCCCAGGATCACGCCCTGGGCCAAAGGCGGGCGCTAAACTGCCAAGACATCCAGAGATCCCCAAGTAATCTTATTCTAATGCAATCCTCTCAGAATAAGGAGTCTTTATATTTATTACTATTTAATAATATAAATACAATTAAATGTACAAAAAAGCATGATTACAAATACTAATTGGTTTTAATCCTGAAGGAAAAATTTTTTATCTTTCCTGTCCATGAAGGAAAACCAAACTGTTAAGGAAATATACATTAGAATCCCTGAATATCATGCATCAGCAGAAGTCACACTTTGCTACACCATAAATTTTTCATGGCATTTTTCACTTCCGCATTCCTCAGTGTATAGATCAGAGGGTTCAGCAAGGGTGTCCCAAAGGTATAAAACACTGCCACCACCTTGTCTACTGGAAATGTGGTTGCCGGGCGTGTATACATGAATATACATGGGCCAAAAAATAGGACAACCACAATAAAATGGGAGGTGCAGGTCGAAAGGGCTTTTCGCCTTCCTTCTGCACTGTAGTTTCTCAGAGAGTACAAGATGATAACATAGGAGATAAGCAGAATTATGAAACTCACCGTGCATATGGCTCCACTGTTAGAAACAACTAGCAAATTTATTACATAAGTGTCCATGCAAGCAAGTTTCAACAAGGGCTGCAAGTCACAGAAATAGTGATCAATCACATTGGGACCACAGAAAGGCAATCTCGAAGCCAGGAAAATTTGTGCTGAAGAGTGGATACAGGATCCCACCCAACCCAGAATCACCAGCACACTGCAGACATGCCTGTTCATGATGGTTGTGTATCGCAAGGGCTTACAAATGGCTACATAGCGATCAAAAGCCATGAGGATCAGCACGAAGATTTCCATGCATCCAAAGAAGTGGGCTGAAAAGACTTGAGTCATGCACTCATTGTAGGAAATGGTCTTCCTCTGAGAAATGGCATCCACAATCAATCTGGGGGCAATGGTTGTAGAGAGGCAAGCATCAGTAAAAGACAGGTAAAATAGGAAGAAGTACATGGGACTCCCAAGGGTCCTGCTTCTTTTAATAGTCACTACAATGAGAAAGTTTCCCAACAGTGTGGCAAGGTAAAACATCAAGAAGACCCCAAATACTGCTTTCTGTTTTCTTGGATCCTGTGTCAAGCCAAACAGAATGAATTCATTCACAGTGCTATTCATCACCATTTTGTTGGTTGCAGGTAAGGTGACCTTGATAAGACCCTAAGCTGCAAAGCGAAGAAGAAGTCACATTATGGAGAGATCAGTAGGTTGAACTCTGTATTCCTCATCTGCTCCATGTTACTCCAACTTCCTTTAATTTCCTATGAATCTTTGTAAATCTGCAGAAGTCCATGCCTTTCCAAGATCAATCTATTGATTCAGAAACTAACCCAATTGGATCAAAGCCTTTGCATTTGGAGAATAAAAAGTCAATATCCTTCAAAATTTTTGAATTCTACAAAGATTGAAAATGGCAGAAATTGTACTTTCCTGGGCAAATGAATTAGCTGCCTTAACATTTAGCCTTAATCTGAAAAATTGAAATCTGTCTACACTAGAGATTTCATGTGGGAAAGTCATAGTGGAAAAACATGGAAAAGCAAGTTTTCCTTCCAGCCAAAGCCATGAAAACCAGGATATGAAATTGGAATATATTTCTGTGGTCAAATATAAAATTTGGAGACACCATTTGCTTCAACGTGGATGGAACTGGAGGGTATTATGCTGAGTGAAGTAAGTCAGTCGGAGAAGGACAAACATTATATGTTCTCATTCATTTGGGGAATATAAATAATAGTGAAAGGGAATATAAGGGAAGGGAGAAGAAATGTGTGGGAAATATCAGAAAGGGAGACAGAACGTAAAGACTGCTAACTCTGGGAAACGAACTAGATGTGGTAGAAAGGGAGGAGGGCGGGGGGTGGGAGTGAATGGGTGACGGGCACTGGGTGTTATTCTGTATGTTAGTAAATTGAACACCAATAATAAAAAAAAAAAATTTGGAGACATACAAATTTAGCCCAACTGGAATTTGAGCCTATCTATAATAAAGTGCCCACCTCCTAAGAAGTGAGAGTTGCACTGAAAACATTCATCTTTGTATCTGCTGCACTGAGAAACAGTGGAAAGCATACCAGTACATCCGTTGTGGCCCCAACAAAGCAAATCAGTGGTGGCTTCAGATCTGTCACTTGCTCTCTCACAGAAGGACCAGAATTGCTCACTCTCAGTTGTTTCTCTGGGAGTGGATGAAGGGGGGTGTGTAGCAAAATTACACACCTCTCGTCGGCTTTAATAGGATCATTTTGTCATTGCTCCTTATGCTCTTGTTGTTATTGTTAAGATTTATTATTTTTAGAATAGTGTTAGATTCATATCAAAACTGAGAGAAAGGCACAAAGAGTCCCCATATAGCTCTGCCCCCACAAAATATCACCCCTGCCATTATCAACACTTCTGCCAGGATGGCACACTTGTCACAACTGATGAGCCAACCATAACCCACCATCAGCAACCAGAGGCAGAGTTAACCTTAGGTCCACTCTTCCTGTGGTACAATCTACAGATTTAAATAAATGCTAAGGACATGCATTCATCATTATAATATCATACAGAGCATTTTCACTACCCTAAAAGCAGAATCATTTAGATTCCCAGAATATAGAAAATAATAATTCTTTTCACATAGTGTCTAATATTCATTAAATTCTGAATAAAACCTCTTACATCATTTTGTTGGGAAAAATAGCAGATTGAATGAGATACCCATATGAATTTGCACTGTGAGAATTATTAGTTCATACATACCACAAAATCAAGCTGGTATTTCACAAACATCAGTATTACAAATGGCCAATCCCAGTATTCATTAAGTGGACACTCCATGTTTCTAAACAGAAAGAAAGGACACAATTTCAGATATTCTCTCTTGTCCTCATCCTCTATCCTCTACTTCTTTTTATTGCTTTGCTATATCTTGAAAAGGACAGTATAAAAATATGATGAATCATGAAAATGATAAAATGGTTACTATGGCTTTCTAATGCATTAGCTGAAATACTCACCATGAGTTTGAAAGCCCTCAAACACTGCCATAACCTTGCCGACCACTTTCCTTTCCCGCTTCTGGGCATGTGTGCTCCAACCACACCTGATATTACTATCCTTCATAAATATACCCACATACCATCTCATTCACTAAATTTTCAGGATTTCTTGGTGACAAAGACCTTCCTCTCACTGTGCACACAGAACCCAGTTCAGATGCCATCTTCTCAGAAAACCTTCTTGCTAACGACTTTCCAATGGTAAAAACTGTGTGTGTGTGTGTGTCTGTGTGTCTGTGTGTCTGTGTGTAGTGAATCAATCCTTAATTATAGCCTTCTTCATTTTTGTTTTAATATCTGTGTTCATTTGATTTTATGTTCCATAAAGCAAGCTCATTTTGTTCTATTTGGGTAATTCAGGATAGGCTGGCAGGCAATTTACTGGAGATCAGTCAAAAAGAAACCAGTACCAGAACGCTAGCCTTTGTGCTCCATGGCAACCTCTCCTTCTTGGACACTCCACTCACTACTGCCATGAGAAGCATCAGACACCAGCCACTCGAGTAGAGCCAGCATAAAGCCAGAAACCATACATAGGTAAGGAACAAAACCATGGACACATCCAGTACATGTCCTGACTAGCAAATGGATGGAAAATCCTGATGAGTCAGAAAAAAAAAAAGAGAGAGAGAGACCAGCATTTATATTTATACTTAAATGTAAATACACAGTGCAAGGCTGAGCAAAGAATTTTGCAAGGGACAAAGGAGCACTTCATCCTAGGATTTCACTAGAGTTTTCTTCTCATTCCTCCACTCTGGAGAACATCTCTCACTCCAACACCAGAAAGAAAATGTAATTCTTAGGTATCAGTGGGTTTGGGCAGCCAACATTACAGTCATTAATATCAGAGCAAGGAGTATCATAGTGCCATAGAATCGTGGTAACAACACTTTCTATGAATACTGATTGCCATGGTCAGTATACAGCCTTTCCTTTTCCTGACCTTAAGCTTTGCAAGTAAGAAATCCACCTGTGTAGGATACTATTCCTCTACACCCTTCAATGTACCCCTCATTTGATAAGAATTGGTCCTGAGAAAGTGCTGCATCAAGGACAGTGAAAGGCAGAAACCCTGACATATCAGAATCTTCTCATTACTGAGAGAAATAAGCTTCCTGGCACATCATGCTTCTCAAAGATTGAAAGAATTACATAATGGCAACTATCAGAAACTTCAGTACTGAATGGGAATCAAGAGAATGAATGTAGTTTACTAAAAAAAAAAAAAAAAAAAAAAAAAAAAAAAGTAAATTACTTGGGTTTTTAAACTTACCCTATTTCTTGTACAGAAGGAGATGAGATCCAATAGAGAGCCCATAGTTTTTTCTCTTGAAGATGAATCATATGCAGTGTGTTTGAAACATGTAATCTGTACTTCGAATACTTCTACTCAGCTTTCCACTGCAGGATCTATGTGGAGAGAAGATACACCACAGGTAGCCAATCTTTCCTAGAGGCTTGGGTTAGAGTCTTCAATGAGGTCTGTAATATCAGCAGAACATTTCTTATTTCTACTGTTAGAACTTTCTAGAATATAAAGGAATTATTCCCACAATCCTATGATAGAAAAATCTCTAAAGGCAGCTCTATGCCCAAAACAATTCCTTGGCAGAGCGTATGGATTAAACATTTGTTCGTCCTCCAATAGATATCCAATAGATATATAGAGATTTCACAGAAGTTCACAAATACCCAGCCTTTGGAGGAATAAGGGCTGTGCCCTTCCCACCCAACCCCAGAGGATTTCCTCTACAAACTACTTAGCTCAGTCCCTCCTGGATCAATGCAAACCACGGGGCCAAGTAATCCCAGACAGGCTATCATCTGACAGATCCTGTCCACAGAATCCATCTCTCCTCCTAGACTCCCAAAGGGACCCATCCCATTTCAGTGACCAACTGCTCCACTGGTGTCCCTGGTCTAAGGAGAAAGTATGCCTTTCAAGTCACAATGAAGTAGAGACTAATAAAAGTTCCCAAAGACTTTTCTCTTTAAGTGAAATCTTTTCTAACAGCACACGAACCTCTGAGCCCAGGTACATTTTCCAACACATGTGATATGATTGAGTTTTATTTTCATAATAAACGTCTCTATGACTTTGAGCAACCTCTTAACTTCTCTCATTTTCCTATCTGTAATGATAGTAAAATGATACTGTAGATATAA
Source organism: Canis aureus (assembly GCF_053574225.1). Lineage (NCBI taxonomy): Eukaryota > Metazoa > Chordata > Mammalia > Carnivora > Canidae > Canis > Canis aureus. Next base: position 15,179,268 of record NC_135631.1, on the reverse strand, counting down.
TAATTATTTTCAATCTTAATAATACTGGTAAAATATAATTACGGTGAAAACTACTAATTACGATTTCTATAATTTCTATAATACTTTGAAGTTATTCAGGCAAATGTAAAGAAAAGATAGAAAATTGGAATTGAAAATGCTTTTACTGATTTTTTTGTTTGTTTTTAAAGCAACTTAAGGAGGAATGCCTTCCTGCTTCAGTGGTTGAGCATCTCCTCTGGCTCAGGACGTGATCCCAGGGTGCCAGATTGTCTCCCACATCTGGCTCCCTGTAAGGACCTGCTTCTCCTTCTTCCTGTATCTCTGCCTCTTTCACTATGTGTCTCTAATGAATAAATAAATAAAATATTAAAAAAATAAAGCCGCGTAAGTTATAATTTACCTACAAAACATGCACATATTTTTGATTGAACAATTCTATATATTATCGGTGCTCAACACGACAGGTGTTCTCTCAATTACATTCACCCTTTTATCCTAACTGCCCACCTTCCCTCTGGTAACCACCATTTTATTCTCCATATTTTAAGAATCTGAGATTTTTTGTTTGTGACCTTTTTTCTTTGCTCATTTGTCTTCTTTCTGAAATCTACATAGATAGTAGTGAATTCATATGGTATTTGTCTTAGTCTGTCTGAATTTCACTTATGTTTAGACTGACTCAATCCATTCATGTTGTTGCAAAAATATATTTGGATAAATAATAGTGGAATTACTGGATCATATGGCAATTCTATTTTTCTATTTTTCATTTTTGAGGAACCTCCATCCTGATTTCTACAGTGGCCGCACCAGTTTATATTCCCACCAGAGGGTATGAGGGTACATTTTATTCCACATCCTTGCCAACACTCTTTATTTCTTGTTTTTTTTTTTCTTTTTATTTTAGCCATTCTGACTGGTGTGAAGTGACATCCCACTGTGATTTTGATTTTCATTTCCCTGATGATGAGTGACATTGAACATCTTTTCATGTGTTAAATTGTTATTTCTCTATCTTCTTAGAAAAATGTCTATTCAGGTTCTCTGTCCATTTTTTAAGTAAGATTTTTAGTCTTTGTGGTGGTGAGTTATGTACATTCTTTACATCTTTTAGATATTAACACCTTAACATTTTCATCTGTCTCCATGAATATTTTGATTTCCCGTTTGATTATTAGTTTGACCTATTTAATGTTTAGGAGTAGGATTCTTTGCTTCATGTATTTGTGTTCTTTCTAGATTTCTTCTTGTGAGTACTTCAACTTTTATACGACTGTGACCAAAAACGGTGTGTAATATGATTTCAGACTTTTTTAATTTGTTAAGTCTTGTTTGTTTTGTACCCTAATTGAGATCTATTCAAGATAATGTCCCCTGTGAACTTGAAAAGAATGTCTTCTGCTGCATTGGGATATAATGTTCTGAATATCTTAGGCCCATTTGGTCAAATACGTCATTCAAAGCCACTCTTTTTAGTTTATTTCTTTTTTTTGTCTGGATGATCTGTCTATTGGTGGAGCTGAGGTATAAGAATTCCCTACTGTTATTGCAGTACTGCAAATTTCTTCTTTTGTGCCTGTTAGTAGTTGTTTAATTCATTTAGGTGAAAACATGTGTGGTCCCAGTAATTACAATGGTTATATCCTTTTGTTGAACTCACTTCAGAACTAAGACACGGAGAGGTGGAAAGAGACGGGCTGGAAAAACATTTACCATGCAAATAGAAGCAAAAGGAAAGCTAAGGCAGAAATACTAATATCAGACAAAATAGGTGAGTCATGTCTCGTCTCTTCTCTGATCAAAGTTCTCCAATGGTGCTCCACTTCATTTCATCAAAAAGGAAGACATGTAATGCAACCTACAAGGCTCTTTGTGATCTAGACCCAACAATTCCTCTTTGATCTCACCTAGTACTCTCAAGGATCCCATCTCATTAGCCTCATACCCTCCAAGACATTACTGTAGTGTATATCCACATGACTGACTCCTTCACCACCTTCAAGTATTTATTCCAACGTGATGTCTGCCACGAAGACTTCTGTGACCACCTATTTAAAGCTGCAGAATGGGGAGAGACTTAACATGGCAGAGGAGTAGGGGACCTTCATCTTCTCTCGTCTCTGGAAATCAGCTGGATACCTAACAAATCATACCGAACAACTGCAAAATCAACTGGCGATCTGAGAAAAAGTTGCTACAATTCTACAAATAGAAAAATAACCACTTTTTGCAATGGAGGGTGTATAGAGAAATGAATCTGAGGCCATCTATCAGAGGATAAACCATGGGCATTGAAGCCTCCATTATTCAAGTACCAGATGATGGTGTAAGCAGTGGAGTGCAAAATTGGGACTTTTACAAGTTTGCCTGAAGGGTGGTCAGGAGGTGAAGAAAGACAGAATCCTGGGTTTGACAGCATGGTCTCAGGATTCCTGGCATCACAAAAAGAATGGGGGTACCAGAGTGCAGCAGAGTGTTCCCAGGCACTGGGGCAGAGTACCTTATTGCAGACAGTCAGCCCAGGACCAACATTCAACTCAGTCTTGCCATAAACAGGGAACGTCAGCAAGGTAGGGTGACTGCTCTCTGCGGAGGGGCCCAGAAAGTGACAGAAACACTGAGAGGCCCCCACTTCTCCAGGAGGTGTATTACTGCTGAGTGCCACAGAAGTCTTTAAAACTTGGATTCTTGAAACGAGATCACATGCACTGGGTCACAGGCTGGTTTAGCACTGAATGTGAACTGAAACCAGGGGGGATAAGAGTGATAGACTGCTTTTACCTGAGCACTCACTGAAGAATAAGGGACATGAACTTCCAGCATGAGGGCTGGAGATGGAGGTGCAGCTCTGATTTTCCTTCTCAACCCCTATAATGGTACGGAAAGCCTTAAGGCAACAAAAGTCACATAGAGAAATCTGGAGCTGTATATTTAGCCTGGCTCCCTGCAAAGGGCAGAGCAATAAAATCCAAGACAAAGACACCTGAGAGTCACTGCACCAGGCACCTCGCCCAGAAGATCTGCAGGGACATCTGCTAAGACCAAGGTAACCAATGATAGAGAACTGCCAAACTCCAGCACTAGGGGAAAATAGTATATAGAATTTAAGGTTTTTTAAAAAAAAAAAAAAAAGAATTTAAGGTTTTTTCTCATATTTCTTCACTCTTTCACATTAATCTTTTTGTTGCTTTTCAAATAATTTCTTATTTTATCAACTCTTTTAAAGTCTCTTTGATTTTCATTTTATAGTTCTATTTTAACCGGTCATTGAATCCAATTAATTGTTTTGATTATATATAAATTTGCCTTTCTTTACAATTTGAGATCTAATTTCTTCAAAGGAGCCAACCAAAATACACCCAGGATCTAGTGTAGCGCTCCGTCTGTTCAGCATTTGGTTATATTCTCTCTCTTTCTTTAATTATTTTTCTTTTTTTTAAGATTTATTTTATTTACTCATGAGAGATACAGAGCAAGTGAGACAGAGGCAGAGGGAGAAGGGGCTCCACGCAGGGAGCCCGATGTGGGACTCATCTGGTCTCCAGGATCAGGCCCCGGGCTGCAGGCAGAGTTAAACCGCTATGCCACCGGGGCTGCCCATCTTTAATTATTTTTCTGTTGCTTCTGATTTGTTTCGTGTATATTTCTCTGGATCACTGTTGCCATTTTAGTATTTTGTTCTCTTTCATGTTCTTCTCTGGTCAGAATGACAATACAGAAGAACTCACTTCAAAAGAGTACACAAGGCAGTATTCACTGCCAAGGACCTAATCAGTAGAGATAGAAGCAACATGTTGGAAGTAGATTCAGAATAAAAATTATAAAGATACTACCTGGGCTGAAAAAAAGCGTAGAAGACACTAGAGAGTCCCTTTCTGGCAAAATAAAAGAACTAAAATCTAAGGAGGTCAAAACTAAAAAGGCTACTATTCCTGAGATGCAATAAAAAATGGAGGCTCTAACTGCTGGGGAAAAAATGAGATGGAAGAGAGGATGAGTGATATAGAAAACAAATTGAGAAGAATAAGAAAACTGAAGTTAAAAAAAAAAGAGATAAACAACTACGGAATCACAAGGGAAAAATTTGAGAGATAAGTGATACCATAAGATGAAACAATATTAGCATAATTGGGGTCCCAAAAGAAGAGGAAAAAGTAAGAGAGAAAGTGGGGAAGAAGGTATATAAAAGCATATTATAGCTGAAAATTCTTCTAATCTGAGGAAGGAGACAGGCATTCAGATTCAGAAGGAACAAAGGATCCCCCTCAAAATCAATACAAAAGTAGTCTAACACCTCAACATATAACAGTGGAGCTTGCAAATTTCAGAGACAGAGAGAAAACTCTGAAAGCAGCTCAGGACAAGAGGTCCTGAATCTATGAGGGTAGGAAAATAAGAGTCCCACTGTCTTATCCACAGAGACCTAGAAGGCTGGAAAGGACTGGCATGATATATTCAGGATGCTAAATGAAAACAGTATGCAGACAAGGATACTATATCCAGCAAGGCTGTCATTCAGAATAGGAGAGATAAAGAGATCCAGGAAAAAGAGAAACTGAAAGAACTTGTGATCACTAAACCAGCCCACCAGGAAATATTAAAGAGGATCCTGGAAGTGAAAAGAGAGCCCAAAAGTAACATAAACCAGAAATGAACAGAGATAATATACAGAAATAGTGACTTTACAGGTCAAGCAATGACAATGGATTCGTATCGCTCAATGTTCACTCTAAATATGAATGGGATAAATACTAGAATCATAAGTCATAGGTTCAATTTGGATAAAAAAAAGCATGACACTTTGATATGTCGTCTACAATCGGCACAATTTAGACCGAAAGACACTTCCAGATCAAAAGCGAGGAGGACGAGAACCATCTATCATGCTAGTGGACATAAAACAAAAACAAAAACAAAAACAAAAACGTTTAGGTGGCAATCTTTATAACAGACACATTAGTTTCTAACCTGAAGACAGTCATAAGAGATGAGGAAGGACAATGTATCATAATTAAGTGGTCCATCAAACAAGAAGAATTAAAACTGCAATTATTTAGACTCTAATAGAGGAGCAGCCAAATATATAAAGCAAATAACAACAGAATTAAGAAACACTTTGACAATAATACAGTAATAGTGGGCATCTTTAACACAACATTCACAAAAATGCACAGATCATCAAAGCAGAATTTCAGTAAGGAAACAAGGGCTTTGAATGACACACTGGTCCAGACGGACATTACAGACATATTCAGAGCATGCCTTCCTAAAGCAAAAGACTGCATATTCTTCTTGAGTGAATACAGATCATTTTCCATTATCGATCGCAGCTGAATCAAAAATCAGGTCTCAACTGAATTCAAAAGATTGGGATTATTCCCTGCAATTTTTCTGACTATAATGATTGGAATTTTGAACTCAATCACAACAGGAAATTTAGGAGGGACAAAATTCATTCGGGTTAAAGCATCCTACTAAAGAATGAATGGGTCAAAGAAGAAACTAAAGAAAAATCTTTAAAAATTCATGAAATGAAATAAAAGGAAAACACAACAGTTCAGATGAAGCAAAGGCAGTCTTAAGAGAGAAGTATACAGTGATACAAGCTGTTCTCAACACAGGAAAGGTCTCAACTACACAACTTAACCTTACACCTAAAGGAGCTAAATGTCGCAAGAGAAGAGAAATAATAAAGATTATAGCAGAAATTGATGAAATACAAACTAAAAGAACAGTAGACTAGAACAACAAAACCAGAAGCTGGTTACTTTGAAAGAATTAATAAGATCAATAAACCACTAGACTGACCTATCAAAAACAAAAGATCAAGGACCTGAATAAATAAAACCATAAATGAAAGAGGTGAGATCACTACCAACACCAAGGAAGTACAAACAATTTCATAGATTGCTATGTGCAATTATATGCCAACCAATTAGGCAATCTAGAAGAAATGAAAGCATTCCTGGAAACACATGACCTACCAAAACTGAAGCAAGAAGAAATAGAAAGCCTGAACAGAATCAAAACCAGCAAAGACATTGAAGCAATAATCAAAGATCACCTAACAAACTACAACTCAAGACCAGATGACTTCCTAGGGGAATTCTACCAAACATTTAGGGAAGAACTAATACCTATTTTTGGAAGCTATATCAAAAAAATAGAAATGGAAGGAATACTTCCAAACTTATTCTATAAGACCAGCATTAGCTTGATCTCAAAACCAGACAAAGATTCCACCAAAAGGAAAAATACAGAACAATATCCCGAATAAACAAGGATGCAAAAATTCTCAGGAGACAGCCATTAGGATCCAAAAGCACATCAAAAGGATTAATCACCATGACCAAGTGGGATTTCTTTCTGGGCTTCAAGGGTGGTTCAACATCTACAAATCAATCAGAGTGACACATCCATTAATAAAAGAAAGGATGAGAGCCACAGGATCCTCTCAGTTGATGCAGAAAAAGCATTCGACAAAATACAGCATCCTTTCCTGATTAAAACTCTCCAGAGTGTAGGGATATAGGGAGCTTATCTCAATATCATAAAAGCTCTATATATACATATAAAAATAAAACAAACAAACAACAACCCACAGAGAATATCATTCTCAATCAATGGTCAGGAACACAGCAGGGATACCGACTCACCACTGCTGTTCAAAATAGTACGAGACATTTTAACCTCAGCAAGGAGACAAAAAAGAGAAAAAGAGGAATAAAAGGCATCCAAATCAGCAAAGAAGCCATCGAACTCTCACTCTTTACAGATGACATGATACTATATGTGGAAAATCCAAAAGACTCCACTCAAATATTGCTAGATCTCATATAAGTATTCAGCAACATGGCAGCATATGAAATCATTGCACAGAAATAAGTTGCCTTTCTATACAGTAACAGTAAGACTGAAGAAAGTGACATTACGGGATTAATCCTATTGACGATTGCACCAAAAATCAAAAATACCTACGAACAAACCTAACCAAAGTGGTAAAAAAAGATCTGTACTCTGAAAACATAGAATACGTATTAAAGAAATTAAAGAAATGAAGGGTGACAGAATTTATTGGAAAAAAATACCATGCTCATGACTGGAACAACAAATACTGTGAAAATGTCTATGCTACCCAGAGCAATCTACACATTCAATGCAATCTCTATCAAAGTATAATCGGTAGTTTTCACTGAGCTGGAACTAATAATCCTAGATTTGTATGGAACCAGAACAGACCCCAGGTAGACTGAGGAAAGTTGAAAAAGAAAACTAAAACTGGTGGCATCACAATTCTGGACCTCAAGCTGTATTACAAAGCTGTAAGCATCAGAGAATATGCTCCTGGCACAAAAGCAAACACAGAGATCAATAGAATAGAGGTCCCAGAAATGAACCCTCATCATGATGGTCCACTAATATTCAAATCTTCAACAAACCAGGGAGGAATATCCAATGGAAAATAGACAGTCTCTTCAACAAATGGTGTGGGATAATTGGACAGCCACATTGCAGAAGAATGGAACTGGATCATTTTCTTATACCAACACAAAAAGTGACCCAAAAGTTGGTGATAGACCTGTGAGACAAGAATCCATCAAAGTCCTAGAGGAGGGCACATGCTGAAACATCTTTCACCTCAGCCACAGCAACTTCTTGCTAGACACAGCTCTCCAGGCAAGGGAAAGAAAAGCAAAAATGAACTATCTGGATTCATCAAGATATAAAGCTTTCGCAAAGGAAAGGAAATAGTCAACAAAAAGAAAAGGCAACCTACAGAATAGAGAAGGTATTTGCAAATGATGTATCAGGCTAGTATTCAAGATCTCCTAAGAAACTTATTTAACTCAATACCCCCCAAAACATTGCTGTCAGGAAATAAAGTGTTGAGCAGACGTTTCTCAAAGTAGACCTACAAGTGGCCAACAGACACATGAAAAATGCTCCACATGCCTTGACATCAGGGAAATACAACTCAAAACCACAATGAGATACCATCTCACACCAGTCAGAATGGCTAAAATTGACAAGTCAGGAAACGACAAATGTCGGTGAGGATGCAGAGAAAGAGGACGCTCTCACAATACTAGTGAGCATGCATGCTGATGCAGCCACTCTGGAAAACAGTATGGAGGTCCCCAAGAGGTTGAAAATAGAGCTACCCTACAATGCAGCAATTGAACTACTAGGAATTTACTCCAAAGATACAAATATATGGAATCAAAGGACCACCTGTACCCCAATGTTCACAGCAGGAATATGCAAGATAGACAGACTGTGGAAAGGTCCCGATGTCCAACCACAGATGAATGCATAAAGATGTGGTGGATAATACAATGGACTATTATGCAGCCATCAGAAGGATTAAGCCTTACCATTTACATCAACATGGATGGAATCAGAGGATATGATTCTGAGAAAAAGAAGTCAATTAGAGGAAAAAAAATATCATATGGTTTCACTCATGTGTGGAATTTAAGAAACAAAACAGAGGATCATGGAAAAGGGGAGGGAAATTGAAATAGGATGAAATCAGAGAGGGAGACATATGAGAGACTCTTAACTATGTGAAAGAAACTGAGGGCTGCTGGAGAGGAGATTGGTGGTGGAATGCGGTAACCAGATTGCAGGCTTTAAGGAGGACACATGAGGTGATAAGTACTGGGTATTATAGCAACTGATGAATTACTAAATTCTACATCTGAAATTAATGATATAATATATCAACGATAATTAAATTTAAATGAAGCAAACAAAAGACAGGTAGTGATCATTAGAACATAATCATTGGAAGCAGAGGGGTCCGGTTATTCTATGGAGGGTACCTCATCCTGGGAAGGAGGAGAAAGATTCTATCAGCAGATAATGTTTCAACTGTGTTTGAATTTTCTTCAGATTTCATGAGGGTAATTGCAGAAACATATCAATCAATATTTTAATGATGATAAGAACCAATAAATAACAAAAAGGATCAGGTGGAAATAGCCATGTGAAAATTACTGGGGTGAAAATTCTAGAAAGGGAGACTCTAATACAGCACTCCTGGGGTATATTCAAGGAGCTGTGAAAGACCAGGAACATAATGGTCCAGGAAGAGAGTTGCAAGAAGCAAGAACAGAAATACACACAGGGTCAGACTATAGTGCTGAGACCACTAACTGTTCCTCAAACCACAAAGAATATGAATGTTGTTATTGTCTCTTAAAAATGACACAGACTCCAAAATTTTCAGGAGCACTGACTCACTTTTGTGCTATAAGGAGTTGGGGGAATAGTTGTGAAAAGATTTTGCAGCTAGCTTCTATTTGTCCTTTAAGTTTTGATCGTAGAAGGAACTTTACAAATGCGTTAGAAAACATTTCACCATAAAATACTTCTCTTAGCTTTATATTTTACAATTTCTATTGTGTTCAATACAGAAGAAAAAGTCCATACCGTATGATGACCTTCATCTTACAAAAACCCTTAGGATGATCTTTATTTTATTATGATCCCATAGTACAAACACTGGGAAGGACTTCAGAATGAGGTCCATGTCTTTATATCTGTGAAATGTATAAGGTTTTAGAACTTGATAAAGGTCAATCAAATAAATAATGTCATGCTAGATTTACTTTATGTTTCTCATTCTATTATTGAGAACTCATGAGACTGTGCCATCCTATAATTAGTAGTCAAGTAACAGCATGCCTCTATCTCTCAGTAAATACATTTTAGCAGACAAGGCCTGGAATTTTTTTTACGTATTCTGCTTTCCAACACAATCCTAAGTTTGCTGATTTCTGTTGCCAGGATTTCCTGATAATCAACTTCTATTAATAAAACAAAAAGAACTATTTCTGAGATGCCAACATGGGATTTTCTAACATTTAGTCTGGATTATAATTAAATTAATTACAGCAAACTGAAAGTAAAATGAGTCTCGTTAACTTGATCAAAGAATATGTTCCAGAAGTCTAAAGGAAGTGTTACCTTTAATTTTAAGAGAGTTCCATTAAATTCAGGAACAAGATAAGGCCACCTTTTATAGCTGTCATTATTATGTACTGCACTGGCTTTTAATACCAGGTCCTTAACCCCATATTCTAACAGAGATCAAAAGATTTAAAACATTGAATGAAGCCACACTGTGCAAAGATATTTAAGAAGGATTTTAAGCCCTTACACCCTATAGAAATGGAACAAATCTTTTCCCCTTTAGAGTCTACCAGGACTAAGTTCTTGTGTGTGGTTGCCTAATGAGGGGCATATATCCAAATTTGTCCCTCACCCAGATTTTTAAGAGAAATAAGGCACCCATATTTCATATGCATGTTAATTATTTGAATATACTGATGACCTATTATAAAATCTTATGTTAAACAATTTTGGGATTAAACAAATTTGCAAATTTTCAGGTAAATTCAGTCTAGCAGCCTGTCACTTTGGAAATTCTGTTTCAAACAATGAATGGAAAAGGAAATAAAGTAGTTGAAGCAACACAAAACAACACAAGTCATTATTGGCTGATGTTTTCATCTACTTCTCCAAACCAAGACAATCAGCTTGCAGATTAAACCACTTATTAAAAGAGCTTACTCGAAAACCAGCATAATAATACTTCCAAATGTAAGTATAATAGACAATTATAAAATGGAATAAATCTCCACTAGAATAAAAATAAAATTATGAGATGTAACAGAAACATGAATAGTCTTATCGAAGAACAGTAAAACTAAACAAAAAGAAATACAACAACTGAATCAGCTAAATTATACAATTTGGAAGTGAATGAACTGCCTCTTTAAAGTTGTTAATTTTTCCCAATTAATTGACACACTGAGTGAATTCCTAAACATAATTACTGAAGATGATTTGCATGGAAATGGAGTAAAAGATTCTAAAGTACATATGGTTGAATGTATAGAAGAATCAAGGATTTTTGGGGATAGAGGGAGAAGAACCAAGTGCAAATATATCATAAAGCTGTAGTATGATATCAAATTGAGTATGCCCACAGAATAAACAAATATGTTAAGAGGACAGAGAGTACCATGCAAACAAATTCAACAATATAAATTTGGTAATTTAATATAGAATGAGGTTGAAAGTATCAACATGAAAATAAATTATAATAAGATAAATGACTATCAATTTGGAAAAAAGGTTAGAAAGTATGTCAAAAACTCAATAAGGGCAGTCCCGGCAGCTCAGTGGTTTAGCGGTGCCTTCAGCCCAGGGCCTGATCCTGGAGACCAAGGATGGAGTCCCACGTCGGGCTCCTTGCACAGAGCCCACTTCTCCCTCTGCCTGTGTCTCTGCCTCTCTCTCTCTCTCTCTCTCTTTCTCTCATGAATGAATAAAATCTTTAAAAAAAAAGATAAAAATGCATTAGTTACAGCAGGAATCGGGACATGGGAGATGGAATGGAAGGAGAGTGCACTTGTTTCCTTTTTTCATAGCTCATAATTATTTTTAATAATGTAAAAACAAACCCGATTCAAAGAAAATGTAGTGTTTTAAATTTCTGGACATAATGCAGTCACTGAACTTCCCCTTTGCTGAAAGTAGCTAGAAGCTGCACAAAATACTGGAAACATCGTTTTCACTATTGGATGACTGGCAACATACTCCTGGGACCCTTTAGGGAAAGGAGACAGATCAGGGGAGTGCTAGGACAGCCTCAGGCTAACCAAGAAGCCTCCAACTCCTTGTAGAGGTGAGGAGAACTGCAAATGGCTCCCCTCACCCTTGACATCACAAAAACGGTTCTCTAAGAGCTCTCTTGGATCTTTAATGAATTCCTTTTCTTTTTTTAACCCCTGAACATTCAAGGATTGATTTTCAGACTTCCTTTCCTTTCTCCCCTTCCAATGCTTAGAGTGATTCCTTGTCCCCTTTCCTCATGACTACTTCCTCATGTCAATCCCCACCCAATTCACTTTGAAATCTTCCCCATTGGCAGATACAGTTTAATTATACCAATTTGTTCATGAAAATGTATCTTTTATGTGAGTGCAAACAAATATTTCTCTAATGTCCTCATTCATTCTCTGATAAATGTCCTCATCGGGTCTTAAGTCTTTAGTCCAACACCACTTCCTATGTAAGAATACTGGGCATCTTTGGCGGGACAGGATAACATTGTGCTTCCATTGGCAGAAACTTTTCACATACTTATGAAATTCATTTCATTCTTTTCTCATTAGCCTATATCAATTAAAGTAATACTTCCTGGTGCCGTTTTGTTGGGTATTATAAACTCAGGTACTGAAAGAGCATCACATGGAAGTGCTTGATTATAGGTTATGATGTGGCAGTGGTGGTGGCAGGTATGTATTATACATATCAGTTGGGTTATCTTCAAAGGTGAAAATGTATATTTTAAAACATTCTCATATAAAAACAAAAGACAAAAATTGAAATGAACTAAAACAGACTTTTCAATCATGAGTTCTCCAAAATAATCTGAATTATGATTTTTCAGACATATTAGGGCAGAAAGAAACCTTTTTTTTTTTTTTTTCCTGATACCCAAACAAAAACTCTTGGCAGTCAAGGGAGGTAAGCTACATTAAGTCAAGATGTAGAGATACTGAGACTTCGCTTTTTTTTTTTTTTCCTGCAAATGTCCATGCATCCAGAATTGATTCTCAAAATATAAGAAAGGCAAAGCTTCTGCTCTCCAACGTGGACAAATTTCCCACTTTTCCTTGCCCTTTTCTTGCTTTTCACCTTGCCTCCCTTCTCCCCTTTATCCTCCCTTCTGTGTATTTCTTTCTGCATATTCCTGCTGTCAAACCCCCTCACTGTCTCTTCTTTCTCCCTTGTGAAGAGCAATGGGAACGACCCCCGAAAAGGCAGCTGAGGGGCTGATACCACCCATCACTGCCAAGTATAAGATTCTCCTTCTCTCACCACTCACAGAATTTTGAGAAAATTTCGAGTCACAGTACAGGTTTTCACCAATATTTAAGCTTTTATTAGAGGTTGAGGGTCCCTCCATGTAGATTCCTCAGTGAGGCAAGCTCAAGTATAGATTCCAGAGCAGAATTTCTTAGAACACCTTCTCCAAATGCCAGGTTGTCAAGACAGCCCCCTACATTAAGTTCCAGTTACATATGGATTAACACCTTGACCACATTCATTACGCTAGAATAAAACTTAGACAAAGAATTGGTGTGTGCTCACACACACAATCATTCTCTCACTAGTTAATGCTTTCCTTCTGAAAGCAAATTGATCCAGGAAGCTAAATTATCATGTTATTCACATATCCGTCTTGACTATGACCAGATGTCAAAACCTTTCAACTAAGGTCTATGATAGGTTTTTCTTTCTTTCTTTCTTTTTTTTTTTTTTATTTATTTATGATAGTCACACACACACAGAGAGAGAGAGAGAGGCAGAGACACACGCAGAGGGAGAAGCAGGCTCCATGCACCGGGAGCCAGACGTGGGACTCGATTCCGGGTGCCCAGGATCGCGCCCTGGGCCAAAGGCAGGCGCCAAGCTGCTGCGCCACCCACAGATCCCAATGATAGGTTTTTCAAGGTGGTTTGGACTTCAAGTAATCCTATTCTTTTTTTTTTATTAGATTTTTTATTTATTCATGAGAGACAGAGAGAGGGCGAGGGGGCAGAGACCCAGACAGTGAGAGAAGCAGGCTCCATGCGGGGAGCCCAATGTGGGACTCAATCCCGGATCTCCAGGATCACACCCTGGGTCAAAGGCGGGCGCTAAACTGCCAAGACATCCAGAGATCCCCAAGTAATCTTATTCTAATGCAATCCTCTCAGAATAAGGAGTCTTTATATTTATTACTATTTATTAATATTAATACAATTACATATACAAAAAGCATGATTACAAATACTAATTGGTTTTAATCCTGAAGGAAAAATTTTTTATCTTTCCTGTCCATGAAGGAAAACCAAACTGTTAAGGAAATATACATTAGAATCCCTGAATATCATGTATCAGCAGAAGTCACCCTTTGCTACACCATAACTTTTTCATGGCATTTTTCACTTCCGCATTCCTCAGTGTATAGATCAGAGGGTTCAGCAAGGGTGTCCCAATGGTATAAAACACTGCCACCACCTTGTCTACTGGAAATGTGGTTGCCGGGCGTGTATACATGAATATACATGGGCCAAAAAATAGGACAACCACAATAAAATGGGAGGTGCAGGTTGAAAGGGCTTTTCGCCTTCCTTCTGCACTGTGGTTTCTCAGAGAGTACAAGATGACAACATAGGAGATAAGCAAGATTATGAAACTCACCAAGCATATGGCTCCACTATTAGTAACAACTAGCAAATTTATTACATAAGTATCCATGCAAGCAAGTTTCAACAAGGGCTGCAAATCACAGAAATAGTGATCAATCACATTGGGACCACAGAAAGGCAATCTCGAAGCCAGGAAAATTTGTGCTGAAGAGTGGATACAGGATCCCACCCAACCCAGAATCACCAGCACACTGCAGACATGCCTGTTCATGATGGTTGTGTATCGCAAGGGCTTACAAATGGCTACATAGCGATCAAAAGCCATGAGGATCAGCACGAAGATTTCCATGCAAGCAAAGAAGTGGGCTGAAAAGACCTGAGTCATGCACTCATTGTAGGAAATGGTCTTCTGCTGGGAAATGGCATCCACAATCAATCTGGGGGCAATGGTTGTAGAGAAGCAGGCATCAGCAAAGGACAGGTAAAATAGGAAGAAGTACATGGGACTCCCAAGAGTCCTGCTTCTTTTAATAGTCACTACAATGAGAAAGTTTCCCAACAGTGTGGCAAGGTAAAGCATTAAGAAGACCCCAAATATTGCTTTCTGTTTTCTTGGATCCTGTGTCAAGCCAAGCAGAATGAATTCATTCACGCTGCTATTCATTGACATAGTAGTTTGCAGGTAAAGTGAACTTGATAAAAGCTTAATCTGCAAAAGAAGAAAAGATGTGACATCTTGGGGAGATCATTGGGCTGACCTCTCAATTCCTTATTTTTGCTCTGTTAACCTCCAATTTTTTTAATCCCTGTGAATCTTTGTAAATCTGCAAAAGTCCAAGCCTCTCCCCGATCTGTATTGATTCAAAAACTAACCCAATTGGATCAAAGCCTTTGCATTTGGGTAATAAAATGTCAATATCCTTTAAAAATTTTGATTCCTACCAAGTTTGAAAATGGCAGAACTTGTACTTTCCTTGGTCAGGTGCCTTCACTGCCTTGAAACTTGGCCTTCAGGCAGCCAGGGTGGCTCAGTGGTTTAGCGCTGCCTTCAGCCTGGGGCATGATCCTGGAAACCCAGGATCAAGTCCTATGTCAGGCTCCCAGCATGGAGCCTGCCTCTTCCTCTGCCTGTGTCTCTGCCGCTTCCTCTCTATCTCTCTCTCTCTCATTAATAAATAAATAAAATCTTAAAACAAAAAAAGAATTTGGCCTTCACCTGAAAATTTATGTCTAATAGTTGCCCTACTTTACCTTGAGTTTCCTTAAGAATGAAAAAAAGATTTTTATGATCATGTATACACACATCTAGTTCATGTATTTTGCATTTTATCTATGTTCTCCGAGATCTGAAAAACACTATTCCGATATTATTTAGCACTCATTATGTTGGAGAAACGTCCTGAAGAAAATATCCTCAGTTGAGTTCACTGATTTTGGGGTCCCTGACTTCATCTCTGAGCCTATCAGTATCTTGGATGAAATATCCTTTACAAAAACTTATTTTGACAGTCTTTAACCTCTTGTGTTCTATGTCACCTTCACTGATAATCATATTTGATAACAAAGGCCTGGAAAACTTTGAGGTTTGTCATAATTGAGGAAATTTCCTGTTTACCCTCTTACTGTTCTATTAAACTGATGTCATCGAGAATCTCTGCATATGAATTCAATGTGGAAGAAAAATCTTAATGATGTCTATATTCTAAACAGTGTTTTTACACATATATGTTCCTTTTTGACCCTGAGTTGCCTTATTTCTAAAAATACCATTTGAAGAAAATTCGATAATTCAATATACTATGTTATGATTTTTCTGTTTGAAGTTCTTGTCCATAGCATATATAGTTTGTCACTGAAATCATTGTATGCCATTGTGTGTTCTGATTTTGACTTGGAATTATTATAACACTTCTTCCCATGTTACTATATTTTCCATGGTTCAATTGTTCATTTCATAACCGACATTGTAAAATTTTTCTAAATGGTATTTATTTGACCCTTTGTCCACCGAGATATTGCTGTTGCTTTCAATTTTCATTCTCACAAACAACAATTCAGAGTAATTTTACAATCATGATATTGCTGCCCCAAATGCTTGATATTGTCATTGCTATTGGTAATTATTAAAAGGTTCTTCAATATTTTGTGTCCATTTATTAACTATATTTTATTTTCAAAAAATTCATGATATCATTAATTCTTCAAAGTACACAGAGGAATGAGAGAAGAAAATTACACTCTGTCTCAAAATTATTGACTCTATGATCCTACTCTCCAGAAATGACTATTTTTATGTGTTTTTTAAACATTCTAACAATATACTTGTATATGTGTATCTCTTTTGTATATACAAGTATGCCAATATTTCAAGGTTGATGATATTCCAAAAAAGCTGATGAACATGCAAACACAAGTTATTTTGTGACATTATCTTATTACCTCACTGGGATAATAGTAAATAACTATATTTTATTATGTGCATATACCTTTTTATCATAAACCACATTTAACAGTTTTATTGCATTTTTTAAAAAGATTTTTATTTATTTGTTCATGAGAGACACAGAGGCAGAGAAGTAGGCAGAGGGAGAAGCAGGCTCCATGCAAGGAGCCCGACGTGGGACCAGATTCGGGGTCTCCAGGATCAGGCCCTGGGCAGAAGGTGGCGCCAAAACAATGAGCCACCTGGTATGCCCAGTTTTACTGCATTTTATATTTAATGATTGACCATCTGAGAATTTTTCATCTTTTGTCAGTTTATATTTTGCAGTCTTGATATTTTATCTGGAAAGGCTATTAATCTAGCAAAACATTACATTTTCTGGTCAAGAACACAGGTGCTAGATCCCTATGTCTTGAGTTCAAATCCTAGTTCCACTATATACTGGTTTGGGAAAGTCACTTTGAGCATAATCATGGTACCTAGGTAGATAAAATGAGAAAAATACCTGGCTTGTAGTGAGTAAGAACTATTAATTGCCACCTCTGCTTCTTTCACTCTCATGATTTTACTTTTACTGTGTTTCTGGGGCTTTTTCCCTTTTCCTGTTTTAATTTAGCCAATTTTCCTATTTTAATTTAGCTTACTTCCAAAACATTTTAAAATTATACTATCTACTCACTTCTGTCATAATCCTACAATAATCTTTTCTTTTGAGTATTGACTCACAAATATCTGGAGTTATTGTAAAAAAATGGGAAAAATATTCCACTGCTCTTAATAGTTTGAGTTTTAAGATAAATATAGTTGAGATCATTCATTATGTAAGGCACACTATCATTGATATTAGAAGAATACAAAGAGAAAAGAGACAAGATTACAAATTTGTAAAGAATAGCTTAGGAGTGAAAAATTCAGAATTATGTTAACAGATGAATCATAACTTTAACTGAAGAAAGACATTCTAAATTAGGTTTCCTAAGATGCAGATATTCTAAAGCAGGGCAGGAGGTAGGTTAGCACAGCGATAGTGCTTAGAAACCGAAGTCACACAGCGTAGATTTGTACCCTACCCAACTGCCCACTATGGTGAGATATGTAACAAGTCCCTTGATATCTCTGTGCTTCATTTTCTTCACCTGTAAACATTAAAAGCAAAGCAACCTACTTTTTAGGGTTTCTATGCAGGCTAAATAATTCAGTATGTACAAAGCATGGGAGGTCTGTGCGCCTGCAATTGCAATCGTTGCTTTCATTAGGATTATTAGTATCAATTTTCCATTATGATGATTAGTATCAACTTTCAAAGATATTAATCTACCTTGTTAATTTACCCATAAAACAGATGCACAACTGTTTTGCACACTAATGTTCTGAATGGCAGACTTGTCACAATTGATTAGACATAATCACCATAACACACCATCATCAATGAGAGGCCAGAGTTAACCCTAGGGTTCACTCTTCGTGTGGTACATTCTATGGATTTGGGTAAATGTTAAGGACATGCATCCATCATTATAATATCATACAAAGCATTTCCACTGCCCTAAAAGCAGAAGCATTTTAGACTCACAAAATAGAGAAGATAATTCTTTTCATGTAGTGTCTAATATTCATTATATTCTGAATAAAATATCTCACACTATTTTTGTTGAAGGAAAGCAGCAATTTGAGTTCGATACTTATATGAGTTTGCATTGTGAGAATTATCAGTACATATGTACCACAAAATCAGCTTGGTATTTCACAAAAATCAGTACTACAAATGGCCAATCCTAGAATTCTTTAAATGGACCATCCATGTTTCTAAATGGAAAGAAAGGACACAAATTCAGATATTCTCTCTTCTCCTCATCCTCTACCTTACCTCTTTTTATCACCTTGCTATAACTTGAAAAGGAAAAGTGCATTCTAAAAATATGATGAACCATGAATATGATAAAATGGCTACTATGGTTTTCTAATGCAATGGCTGAAATACTCACCATGACTTTCAAAGCCCACCATTGCTGTACCATAGTCTTGCTTACCACATTTCCTCCCATGCCTCTGGGCATGTATGCGCCAGGCATGCCTGACATTGCTGTCCTTTATAAATATGCCTCCACACCATTTCATTCACTAAATTTTCAGGATTTCTTAGTGACAAAGACCTTCCTCTGATTAAACCTCCACTCTACATTCCTAACTGTGCACACTGTACTCAGTTCAGATGCCATCTGCGAAGTAAAATCTTCCAGGTTTTAATGAAAACCTTTGTTGCTAATGACCACTCAATGGGAAGATATATGTGAGTATGTGTGTATGTGCGTGTGTGTACTGAATAAAACAATCCTTAATTATAGTCTCTTTTCATTTTTGTTTCAATATCTTTGTTCAACCATTATTTATCTCATAAAGCAAGTACAAGTGTTCTATTTTGGGCAAATCAAGTTAGGCTGGCAGGCAGTTTAGCAGAGAGAAGAAACAAAGAAAGCAGTACCTCTAGCCTTTGTGCTCCATGGCAACCTCTCCTTCTTGGACACTCCACCTCCTACTGCCATGAGAAACATCATTCCTCAGCCACTTGAGTGGAGCCAGCATAAAGCCAGAAACCATAAATAGGTTAAGAACAAAACCATGGACATATCCAGTACATGTCCTGACTAGCAAACGGATGGAAAATTCTGAAGAGTCAGGAAAAAAAAAGAGACCAGCATTTATATTTATACTTAAATGTAAATACACAGTGCAAGGCTGAGCAAAGAATTTTGCTAGGGACCAAAGAGGGCTTCATCCTAGGATTTCACTAGAGTTTTCTTCTCATTCTTCCACTCTGCAGATCCTTTACTCCAACATCAGAAAGAAAATGTAATTCTTAGGTATCAGGGGTTTGGCAGCCAACATTACCATCAATATATCGGAACAAGGAGTATCATAGTGCCATAGTATTGTGCTAACAACACTCTCTAAGAATACTGACTGCCGTGGTCAGTATACAGCCTTTACTTTTCCTGGCCTTAAACCTTGCAAGTAAGAAACTCACCTGTGTAAGATACTATACCTCTACACCCTTCAATGTACACCTCATTCAATAAGAGTTGGTCCTGAGACAGTGTTGCATTAAGAACAGTGAAAGGAAAAAGCCTGACACATCAGAATCTTTTCATCACTGACAGAAATGCTTCTGGAACTTCATGCTTTTCAAAAATTTAGAGAATTACATAATGGCAACTGCCAGTAATCCAGTGCTGAATGGTGATCAAGAAAAGAACATTGCATAGTTGGCTTGAAAACTTACCATAATTCTTGCACAGAAATAGATGAGATCCAATAGAGAGCCCATAGTTTTTGCTCTTGAAAATCTGATTTATTTTGAAGATGAATCATGTGCAGTGTGTTTGCAACATGTAAACTGTCCTTCAAATGTATCTTCTTGGCTTTCCCTTGCAGGATCCATGGGGAGAGAAGATACACCATAGGTAGCCCTAATCTTTCCTGGAGACTTGGGTTAGAATCTTCAATAAGGTCTGTAATTATCACAGAAAGTTTCTTATATCTACTGTTAGAATTTTCTAGAATATAAATGTATAATTCCCACTATTCTATGATAGAAACATCTCTAAAGCCAGCTCTCGTACCCCAAAACAATTCCTTGGCAGAGCAAGTGGACTAACATTTCTTCTTCCTACACCTGATATATATAGACAATTCATAGAAGTTCACAAATACCCAGCCTTTGGAGGGATAAGAGCTCTGCCCTTCCCCCCCAATCCCAAAGGATATGCTCTTAAACTACTAAGCTCAGTCACTCCTGGACCACTGCAAACCATGGTGCCAAGTAATCCCAGAGAAGGTTGTCAAGAGGCAGATTCTTCCCACAGAGTCCTTCTCCCCTCCAAGACTCTGAAGGGACCCATCTCATTTCTGTTACCAACTGCTCCACTGGTGCCCTTAGGAGAAAGTATTCCTTCAAGTCACACTGAAGTATAGGCTAAAATTCCAAAGGCTTTACTCTTTACATTGAATGTTTTCTAACAACACACAAAACTCTGAGCACAGGTGCACATTCCAACACATGTGATATGACTGTATTCTAGCTTCATGATTCATGTCTCTGTGAATTTAAGCAACTTTCTTCACTTCTCCCAATTTCCTATTCTAGAAAATGTTACTGTATATATAATAATTATTATCCATCTTAATAATACTGATATAATCTAATACTTGAAAATGAGTAATTAAAATTTCTACAATTTCTATAATATATGGAAGTTATTAACTCAGCAACAAAGCAGAAGAGAAAGTGGAAATGAACACCAATAAAAAATAAATTTATAAAAACTAAAGAAAATACTTTAAAAGATTTTTTTGTTTCAAAAGCAACTAAAGTTATACATTACATACAATAAAATGCACATTTTTTTTGTCTGAGAATTCTATACATTGCTTAGTGCTCACCATAACAGGTGTACTCTCAATCCCCTTCACCCTATTCACCCATCTGGCCAACTTCCCTTTGACAACCACCTTTTTATTCTCAGTATTTAAGAATATGAGTTTTTTGGTCTCCTTTTTTCTTTCCATTTGTTTTCCTCTTAAATCTACATATGAGTGAATTCACATGATATTTGTCTTTCTCTGTCCGAGTTATTCACTTATATTAGACCCCCAAACTCCATCCATATCATTGCTAAATCATTTTGAAAAAATCCAATAGTGGAGTTACTGGATCATATCATATTTATTTTTCATTTTTGAGAAAACTCCACCATGCTTCCACAGTGGCTGCACCAGGTTACATTCCCACCAGCAGTGTATGAGGGTTCATTTTACTCAAAGTCTTTGCAACACTCCTTATTTCTTGTTTTTTGAATTTTAGCCATTCTGACAGGCATGAGGTGACATCTCATTGTGGTTTTGATTTGCATTTCCCTGATGATGAATGATGTTGAACATCTTTTGATGTGTTGACTTGTTATTTATGTGTCTTCTTGGAAAAAATGTCTATTCGGGTTCTCTGACCATTTTTAAGTCAGATTTTTAGTCTTTGTGGTGGTGAGTTTTATACATTCTTTACGTCTTTTAGATATTAACCCTGTATCATTTTCATCTGTCTCCATGTATATTTTTATTTCTTGTCTGATTGTTTAGTTCACCTGTTCATTGTTCAGGAGCGGGTTATATAGCCTCCATGTTTTGTGTTCTTTCTAGATTTCTTCTTGTAAGTACTTATAGTTTCATACCACTGGGAACAAAAAAGGTATATAATATGATTTCAATCTTTTTTAGTTTCTTAAGGCTTTTTTGCTTGTAGCCTATGTGATCTATTCAAGAGAATGTCCCAGTGAACCAGAAAAGAAACTATCTTCTGCTGCATTAGGATATAATGTTCTGAAAATAAATGTTAGGTCCATTTGGTCACATGTGTCCTTCAAGCCACACTTTTCTTGTTGATATTTTGTCTGGATATCTCTCTATTGATATAATTGAGGAGTTAGAATTCACTACTACTGTAGTATTATCAATTCCTTCCCTTTGTCTGTTAATAGTTGTTTTATGTAATTAGATGCACCCATGTTGGTACATAATATTTAAAATTATTATATACAATTTTTTATTGTTGGACTCCCTTGAGACCTAAGACACACATAGGTGAAAAGAGAAGGGATGAAAAAACATTTACCATGCAAAAAGAAGCAAAAGGAAAGCTAAGGCTGAAATACTAGTATCAGACAAAATAGGGGAGTCATGTCTCGTCTCTTCTCTGATCAAAGTTCTCCAATGGTGCTCCACTTCATTTCATCAAAAGGGAAGACATGTAATGCAACCTACAAGGCTCTATGTGATCTAGACCCAACAATACCTCTTTCATCTCACCTAGTACTCTCAAGGATCCCATCTCATTAGCCTCATACCTTCCCAGACATTACTGTGGTGTATATCCACATGGCTGACACCTTCACCCTCTTCAAGTATTTATTCCAATGTGATGTCTGCCATGAAGACTACTCTGACCACCTACTTAAAGCTGCAGAATGGGGTGAGACTTAACATGGCAGAGGAGTAGGGGATCTTCATCATCTCTCGTCTCTGGAAATCAGCTGGATACCTAACAAATCATACCAAACAACTGCAAAATCAACTGGCAATCTGAGAAAAAGTTGCTACAATTCTACAAATAGAAAATAACCACTTTGAGCAATGCAGGGTGTATAGAGAAATGAATCTGAGGTAATCTATCAGAGGATAAACCATGGGCATTGAAGCCTCCATTATTCAAGTACCAAAAAATGGTGTAAGCAGTAGTGTGCAAAATTGGGACTTTTACAAATTTGCCTGAAGGGTGGTCAGGAGGTGAAGAAAGATGGAATACTGGGTTTGACAGCAAGGTCTCAAGATTCCTGGCATCACAAAAAGAATGGGGGTACCAGAGTGCAGCAGAGTGTTCCCAGGCATTGGGGCAGAGTACCTCATTGCAAACAGTCAGCCCAAGACCAACATTCAACTCAGTCTTGCCATAAACAGGGAACGTCAGCAAGGTGCGGTGACTGCTCTCTGCGGAGGGGCCCAGAAAGTGACAGAAACACTGAGAGGCCCCCACTTCTCCAGGAGGTGTATTACTGCTGAGTGCCACATAAGTCTTTAAAACTTGGATTCCTGAAATTGGATTACATGCACTGGGTCACAGGCTGGGTTAACAGTGACTGTGAACTGAAACCAGAGAGATAGCAGTGATTGACTGCTTTTCCCTGAGCACTCACTGAAGAGTAGGGGACATGAACTTTCAGTGTGAGGGCTAGATGTGGGGGTGCACCTCTGATTTTCCTTCTCATCTCCCATAACGGTACAAAAAGCCTTAAGGCAACAAAAGTCACATAGAGCAATCTGGAGCTGTATATTTAGCCTGGCTCCCTGCAAAAGGCAGTGCAATACAGTCCAGGGCAAAGACACGTGAGAGTCACTGCACCAGGCACCCAGAAGATCCAAAAGGACATCTGCTAAGACTGAGGTTATCGATGATAGAGAACTGCCAAACTCCAGCACTAGAGGAAAATAGTATATAGAATTTAAGGGTTTTTCTCATGTTTCTTCACTCTTTTACATTAATCTTTTGTTGGCTTTTAAATAATTTCTTATTTTATCAACTCTTTTTAAAGTCTTTTTAATTTTCATTTTATAGTTCTATTTTATCCTGTCAATGAATTTAATTAATTGTTATGATTATATATAAGTTTGCCTTTCTTTACAATTTTGGGTTCTAGTTTCTTCAGAGAAGCAGGCCAAAATACACCGAAGATCTAGTGTTCTGCTCCGTATGTTCAGCATCTTGTTATATTCTCTCTCTTTCTTTAATTATTTTACTGTTGCTTCTGATTTGTTTCACATATGTTCCTCTGGAATCACTGTTGCATTTTAGTATTTTGTTCTCTTTCATCTCTTCCTCTCTGGTCAGAATGACAAAACAGAAGAACCCACTTCAAAAAAGATTACACAAGGCAGTATTCACTGACAAAAATTTAATAAGTAGGGATAGAAGCAACATGTTGGAACTTGATTCAGAATAAATATTATAAAGATACTATGTGGACTGAAAAAAGCATATAAGATACTAGAGCGTTCTTTCTGGCAAAATAAAAGAACTAAAATCTAAGGAGTTCAAAAATTAAAAGGCTATTCCTGAGATGCAATAAAAAATGGAGGCTCTAACTACTAAGAAATATGAGACAGAAGAGAGGATCAGTGATTAGAAAAGAAATTGAGAAGAATAAGAAACTGAAGTAAAAAGAGAGATAAACAAGTACAGGATCACAAGGGAAAAATCTGAGAGATAAGTCAAAACATAATATGAAACAATATTAGCATAATTGAGGTCCCAAAAGAAGAGGAAAAAGTAAGAGAGAAAGTGGGAAAAAAGGTATACATGAGCATATTATAGCTGAAAATTCCTCTAATTTGAGGAAGGAGACAGGCATTCTGATTCAGAAGGAACAAAGTATCCCCCTCAAAAACAATACAAAAGTAGGCTAACACCCCAACATATAACAGTGAAGCTTGTAAATTTCAGAGACAAAGAAAAAATTCTGAGAGCCTCTCAGGACAAGAGGTCATGAACCTATGAGGGTAGGAAAAAAAAGACTCCCAGAAATCTTATCCACAGAGACCTGGAAGGCCCGATAGTACTGGCATGATATATTCAGGGTGCTAAATGAAAACAGTATGCAGCCAAGGATACTATATCCAACAAGCCTGTCATTAAGAATAGAGGGAGAAATAAAGAGCTCCAGGAAAAAGAGAAACTAAAAGAACTTGTGATCACTAAACCAGCCCACCAAGAAATATTAGAGGATCCTGGAAGTGAAAAGAGTACCCAAGGTAACATAAACCAGAAATGAACAGAGATAATATTCAGAAATAATGACTTTACATGTTAAAAAATGACAATGTATTCGTATCGCTCAATTTTCACTCTAAATATGAATGGGCTAAATACTAGAATCAGAAGTCATAGGTTCAATTTGGATAAAAAAAAGCATGACACTTTGATATGTCATCTACAATCAGCACAATTTAGACCGAAAGACACTTCCAGATCAAAAGCGAGGAGGAAGAGAACCATCTATCTGGACATAAAAAAAAAAAAACTTTAGGTGGCAATCTTTATATCAGACACATTACTTTCTAACCTGAAGAGTGTCATAAGAGATGAGGAAGGACAATGTATCATAATTAAGTGGTCCATCAAACAAGAAGAATTAAAACTGCAAATATTTAGACTCTAACAGAGGAGCAGCCAAATATATAAAGCAAATAACAACAGAATTAAGAAACACTTTGACAATAATACAGTAATAGTGGGCATCTTTAACACAACATTCACAAAAGTGCACAGATCGTCAAAGCAGAATTTCACTAAGGAAACAAGGGCTTTGAATGACACACTGGTCCAGACGGATATTACAGACATATTCAGAGCATGCCTTCCTAAAGCAAAGACTACATATTCTTCTTGAGTGAATACAGATCATTTTCCATTATCGATCGCAGCTGAATCAAAAATCAGGTCTCAACTGAATTCAAAAGATTGGGATTATTCCCTGCAATTTTTCTGACTATATGATTGGAATTTTGAACTCAATCACAACAGGAAATTTAGGAGGAACAAAATTCATTCAGGTTAAAGCATCCTACTAAAGAATGAATGGGTCAAAGAAGAAACTAAAGAAAAATCTTTAAAAATTCATGAAATGAAATAAAAGGAAAACACAACAGTTCAGATGAAGCAAAGGCAGTCTTAAGAGAGAAGTATACAGTGATACAAGCTGTTCTCAACACAGGAAAAGTCTCAACTACACAACTTAACCTTACACCTAAAGGAGCTAAATGTCACAAGAGAAGAGAAATAATAAAGATTATAGCAGAAATTGATGAAATACAAACTAAAAGAACAGTAGACTAGAACAACAAAACCAGGAGCTGGTTACTTTGAAAGAATTAATAAGATCAATAAACCACTAGACTGACCTATCAAAAACAAAAGATCAAGGACCTGAATAAATAAAACCATAAATGAAAGAGGTGAGATCACTACCAACACCAAGGAAATACAAACAATTTCATAGATTGCTATGTGCAATTATATGCCAACCAATTAGGCAATCTAGAAGAAATGAAAGCATTCCTGGAAACACATGACCTACCAAAACTGAAGCAAGAAGAAATAGAAAGCCTGAACAGAATCAAAACCAGCAAAGACATTGAAGCAATAATCAAAGATCACCTAACAAACTACAACTCAAGACCAGATGACTTCCTAGGGGAATTCTACCAAACATTTAGGGAAGAATTGATATCTATTTTTGGAAGCTATATCAAAAAATGGAAATGGAAGGAATACTTCCAAACTTATTCTATAAGACCAGCATTACCTTGATCCCAAAACCAAAAGGAAAAATACAGAACAATATCCCGAATAAACAAGTATGCAAAAATTATCAGGAGAGACCCAATAGGATCCAAAAGTACATTAAAAGGATTAATCACCATGACCAAGTGGGATTTCTTTCTGGGCTTCAAGGGTTGTTCAATATCTACAAATCAATCAGAGTGGTACATCACATTAATAAAAGAAAGGATGACAACCATACGATCCTCTCAGTTGATGCAGAAAAAGTATTTGACAAAATACAGCATCCTTTCCTGATTAAAACTCTCCAGAGTGTAGGGATACAGGGAACTTTTCTCAATATCATAAAAGCTGTATATATATATATATATATATATATATATATATATATATATATATATACACACACACACAAACAACAACCCACAGAAAATTTCATTCTCAATCAATGGTCAGTAACACAGCAGGGATACCGACTCACCACTGTTGTTCAAAATAGAACGAGACAACTTAACCTCAGCACGTTGACAAAAAGGAAAAAACAGGAATAAAAGGCATCCAAATCAGCAAAGAAGTCATCAAACTCTCACTCTTTACAGATGACATGATATTATATGTGGAAAATCCAAAAGACTCCACTCAAATATTGCTAGATCTCATATAAATATTCAGCACGTGGCAGCATATGAAATCAATGCTCAGAAATAAGTTGCCTTTCTATACAGTAACAGTAAGACTGAAGAAAGTGACATTAAGGGATTAATCCTATTGACTATTGCACCAAAAATCAAAAATACCTACGAACAAACCTAACCAAAGTGGTAAAAAAAGATCTGTACTCTGAAAACTTAGAATACTTAAAAGAAATGAAAGATGACAGAATTTATTGGGAAAAAGTTCCATGCTCATGATTGGAAGAACAAATACTGTGAAAATGTCTATGCTACCCAGAGCAATCTACACGTTCAATGCAACAACAAACCAGGGAGGAATATCCAATGGAAAATAGACAGTCTCTTCAACAAATCGTGTGGGATAATT
Source organism: Canis aureus (assembly GCF_053574225.1). Taxonomy (NCBI): domain Eukaryota; kingdom Metazoa; phylum Chordata; class Mammalia; order Carnivora; family Canidae; genus Canis; species Canis aureus. Next base: position 15,151,703 of record NC_135631.1, on the reverse strand, counting down.
GGACAGCCACATTGCAGAAGAATGGAACTGGATCATTTTCTTATACCAACACAAAAAGTGACCCAAAAGTTGGTGATAGACCTGTGAGACAAGAATCCATCAAAGTCCTAGAGGAGGGCACATGCTGAAACATCTTTCACCTCAGCCACAGCAACTTCTTGCTAGACACAGCTCTCCAGGTAAGGGAAAGAAAAGCAAAAATGAACTATCTGGATTCATCAAGATATAAAGCTTTCGCAAAGGAAAGGAAATAGTCAACAAAAAGAAAAGGCAACCTACAGAATAGGGAAGATATTTGCAAATGATGCATCAGGCTAGTATTCAAGATCTCTAAAGAAAATTATTTAACTCCACACCCCAAAAACATTGCTGTCAGGAAATAAAAGAGTTGAACAGACGTTTCTCAAAGTAGACCTACAAATGGCCAACAGACACATGAAAAATGCTCCACATGCTTTGACATCAGGGAAATGCAACTCAAAACCACAATGAGATACCATCTCACACCAGTCAGAATGGCTAAAATTGACAAGTCAGGAAACGACAAATGTCGGTGAGGATGCAGAGAAAGAGGATGCTCTCACAATACTAGTGAGCATGCATGCTGATGCAGCCACTCTGGAAAACAGTATGGAGGTCTCCAAGAGGTTGAAAATAGAGCTACCCTACAATGCAGCAATTGAACTACTAGGAATTTACTCCAAAGATACAAATATATGGAATCAAAGGACCACCTGTACCCCAATGTTCACAGCAGGAATATGCAAGATAGACAGACTGTGGAAAGGTCCCGATGTCCAACCACAGATGAATGCATAAAGATGTGGTGGATAATACAATGGACTATTATGCAGCCATCAGAAGGTTTAAGCCTTACCATTTACATCAACATGGATGGAATCAGAGGATATGATTCTGAGAAAAAGAAGTCAATTAGAGGAAAAAAAATATCATACGGTTTCACTCATGTGTGGAATTTAAGAAACAAAACAGAGGATCATGGAAAAGGGGAGGGAAATTGAAATAGGATGAAATCAGAGAGGGAGACAAATTACGAGAGACGCTTAATATGTGAAAGAAACTGAGGGTTGCTGGAGAGGAGATTGGTGGTGGAATGCGGTAACCAGTTGACAGGGTTTAAGGAGGACACATGAGGTGATAAGTACTGGGTATTATAGCAACTGATGAATTACTAAATTCTACATCTGACTAATGATATAATATATCAATGATAATTAAATTTAAACGAAGCAAACAAAAGACAGGTAGTGATCATTAGAACATAATCATTGGAAGCAGAGGGGTCTGGTTATTCTATAGAGGGTACCTCATCCTGGGAAGGAGGAGAAAGATTCTATTAGCAGGTAGTGTTTCAACTGTGTTTGAATTTTCTTCAGATTTCCTGAGGGTAATTGCAGAAACATATCAATCAAAACCTTTAATGATGATAAGAACCAATAAATAACAAAAAGGATCAGTTGGAAATAGCCATGTGAAAATTACTGGGGTGAAATTTCTAGAAAAGGAGACTCTAATGCAGCACTCCTGGGGTATATTCAAGGAGCTGTGAAAGACCAGGAACATAATGGTCCAGGTAGAGAGTTGCAAGTAGCATCAGACTAGTGCTGAGGCCACTAACTCTCCCTGAAATCACAAAGAATATGAATGTTGTTATTATCTCTTAAAAATGACAGAGTCCAGAATTTTCAGGAGCACTGACTCACTTTTGTGCTATAAAGAGTTGGAATAGTTGTGAAAGGATTTTACAGCTAGCTTCTGTTTGTCCTTTATGTTTTGATTGTGAAGGAAATTTACAAATGCATTAGAAAACATTTCACCATTAAACACTTCTCTTAGCTTTATATTTTACCATTTTTATCATGTTCAATACAGAAGAAAAAGTCCATAACCGTATGATGACCTTCATCTTACAAAAACCCTTAGGATGATCTTTATTTTATTATGATCCCATAGTACAAACACTGGGAAGGACCTCAGAATGAGGTCCATGTCTTTACATCTGTGAAACATGCAAGGTTTTAGAACTTGATAAAGGTCGAAGGCTGGCCGGGGCAAGATGGTGGAGTATCAGGGTCCCCACGTCACCTGTCCCCACCAACTTACCTATATAACTTTCAAATCATCTTGAAAACCTACAAATTCGAACTCAGATTTATAAAGATAAGAGCTGGAATGGTACAGAGAGAAGAGTTTGCACTTCTAACAAAGTAGGAAGGCGGAAAAAATAAATAAAAAACAATCCAGTAAGGGAGAGGCCCCCACAAGAGCGCGGCTAAGGGGGGCTGGGAAAGCCTCCAGGACAAGAAAGCCCAGCCCCAGAGAAGCAGGAACATTCAATATCCCACCAGAATCTTCCTGGACTGAAGGCGCTTGCAGGGAACTTGAGCAGGATCCCAGGAGGGGCAGTAGGCTTCCAGTCTCCCGGAGTCACTAACAGAGGAGGGGTGCCCAGGGGAGGATGCCCCGCATACCTCGGTCCATCTTGGTTAAGTGATGGAATGCACCTGGCGGGGCCGCGGGAGCAGCTCAGGTGGTGGCTCCGGGCATAGGGGGCTGTGCCCTGCTGTCATCCGGGCCATGGCCCTGAAGTGGGATTCCAGCAGCACATGCCCTTGATCCCAGAGCATCAGGGGACACAGACCAGGACCCTGCACTCCCCCCGTCATAGGTGGAGGCGGGGAAGGCACAGGACCGCAAGGACGCCCTGGCTGCCAACACCCATGAGCTGTCTGTGCCCCACTCCCGCCCTCAGTAACAACCAGGCCAATGTGTACTGGGATGCTACAGAAGTTACTTCAGGATCTGACTCCAGAGCTGCAAGCCTGGCCCCCGCCAGTGGTGTTCTTCCTGGTATCATCCTGTTCCTGGGAGGGGTGGGGCCGCAAGGGAACAGGGGCCTCACAGGATAAACAGCTCCCACTGATCCATGCACCTGTCAGGGGACGGGGCATCTACCCCAGGTACACACACCTGAGAATCAGCACAGCAGACCACTCCCCCAGAAGACCAGCTGGAAGGACAAGGAAAGAGCAAATTCTTGCCTGATCAACAATGGAAAGCTCGAGGGGAAGTGGAGCGATTTACAGTATATAGAACCAGAGGAAACCCCTCCTTGGTTTTTTGTTTGTTTGTTTTGTTTGTTTTGTTGTATTTTTCTTCCTTTTTCCATTACAACTCATTTTAGCCACTCTGCACTGAGCAAAACGACTAGAAAGAACTCACCACAAAAGAAAGAATCAGAAACAGTTCTCTCTGCCAGAGTTACAGAATTTGGATTAAAATACGATGTCATAAAGGCAATTCAGAAGCACAATTATAAAGCTACTGGTGGCTCAAGAAAAAAGCATAAAGGATTCAAGAGACATCATGACTGCAGAATTTAGATCTAATCAAGCCAAAATTAAAAATCAATTAAATGAGATGCAATCCAAATTGGAGATCCTAATGATGAGGGTTAATGAGGTAGAAGAACAGGTGAGTGACATAGAATACAAGTTGATGGCAAGGAAGGAAGCTGAGGAAAAAAGAGAAAACAATTAAAAGACCATGAGGAAAGGTTAAGGGAAATAAATAACAGCCTCAGAAGGAAAAATCTACATATAATTGGGGTTTCAGAAAGCACCAAAAGGGACAGAGGACCAGAAAGCATATTTGAACTAATACTGGCTGAGAACTTCTCTAATTTGGGGAAGGAAACAGGCATTCAGATCCAGGAGATAGAGAGATTTCCCCCCCTAAAATCAATAAAAACTGTTCAAAACCTAGACATTTAATAGTGAAACTTGCAAATTCCAAAGATAAAAAGAAAATACTTAAAGCACCAAGAGACAAGAGATCCCTTACTTATATGTGGAGAAATATTAGATGAACAGCAGACCTCTCCACAGAGACCTGGCAGGCAGAAAGGGCTGGCAGGATATGTTCAGGGTCCTAAATGAGAAGAACATGCAGCGAAGAATACTTTATCCAGCAAGGTTCTCATTCAGAACAGAAAGAGAGATAAAGAGCTTCAAGATAGGCAGAAACTGAAAGAATACCAAACGAGCTATCCAAGAAATACTAAGGGGGACTCTGTAAAAGAAAGAGGATGCCCAAAGAAATAATCCACAAAAATGGGGAATGAATAGGTATTATGATGACACTAAACTCATACCTTTCAATAGTACCTCTGAACCTGAATAGACTTAATGATTGCATCAAAAGACGCAGGGTTTCACACTGGATAACAAAGCAAGACCCATCTATTTGCTGTCTACAAGAGACTCATTTTAGACATAAGGACACCTCCAGCCTGAAAATCAAAGGTTGGAGAACTATTTACCATTCAAATGGTCCTCAAAAGAAAGCAGGGGTAGCAATCCTCATATCAGATAAATTAATCTTTATCCCAAAGACTGTAGCAAGAGATGAGGAGAGACACTATATTATACTTCAATGATATATCCAACAAGAGGACCTAACAGTCATAAATATTTATGCCTTTAATGTGGGAGCTACCAAGTAGATCAATCAATTAATAACCAAAGTTAAGACATTCTTAGATAAAAATACATTTAAACTGGGAGACGTCAACATGGCACTTTCTATAAATGACAGACATTCTAAGCACAACATCTCCAAAAAAACAAGAGCTTTAAATGGTACACTGGACCAGATGGATTTCACAAATATTTACAGAACTTTACATCCAAACACAACTGAATACACAATTTTCTTAAGTGCACATGGAACTTTCCCAAGAATAGACCACATACTAGGTCACAAATCAGGTCTCAACTGATACCAAAAGATAGGAATTGTCCCCTGCATATTTTCAGACCATAATGCTTTGAAAGTTGTACTCAATCACAAGAAGAAATTTGGAAGAAATGCAAACACGTGGAGCTTAAAGACCATCCTGCTAAAAGATGACAGGGTCAACCAGGAAACTAGAGAAGAATTTACAAGATTCATGGAAACTAATGAGCATGAAGATACAACCATTCAAAATCTTTGGGATACACCAAAAGGAGTCCTGAGAGGGAAATACATTGCAATACAAACATCCCTCAAAAAACTGGAAAAAACTCAAATACACAAGCTAACCTTGCATCGAAAGGAACTGGAGAAAGAGCAGTAAATCATACCTACACCAAGCAGAAGAAGAGAGTTAATAAAGATTTGAGCAGAACTCAAAGAAATAGAGACGAGAAGAACTGTGGAACAGATCAACCAAACCAGGACTTGGTTCTTTGAAAGAATTGATATATAGATAAATCATTGCCAGCCTTATTAAAAAGAAAAGAGAAGAGACTCTAATTAATAAAATCATGAATGAGAAAGTAGAGGTCAAAACCAATACCAAGGAAACACAAATGATTTTTAAAACATTATGACCGGGGGGTGGGAGTGAATGGGTGACGGGCACTGGGGGTTATTCTGTATGTTAGTAAATGGAACACCAATAAAAAATAAAAAAAAAATAAAAAAAAAACATTATGACCAGCTATACGCCAATAAAATATGCATTCTAGAAAAATGGACACATTTCTGGAAAACTACAAACTACCAAAACTGGAACAGGAAGAAATAGAAAACCTGAACAGGCCGATAACCAGAAAGGAAATTGAAGCAGTCATCAAAAACCTCCCAAGATACAAAATTCCACGGCCAGATGGCTTCCCAGGGGAATTCCATCAAATGTTTAAAGAAGTAAAAATACCTATTCTACTAAAGGTATTCTGAAAGATAGAAAGGGACGGAAAATTTTCAAACTTGTTTTATGAGGCCACCATCACCTTATTTCCAAAACCAGACAAAGACCCCCCCAAAAAAGGAGAATTATAGTCCAATATCCCTGATGAACACAGATGCAAAAATTCTCAACAAATTACTAGCCAATAGGATCCAATACATTAGTACATTAAGAAGATTATTCACAATGACCAGTAGGATTTAGGCTGGTTCAACACTCATAAAACAATCAACATGATAAATCATATCAACAAGAAAAAAACAAGAACTATATGATTGTCTAAATAGATGCAGAGAAAGCATTTGACACAATACAGCATCCGTTCCTGATCAAAAGTTCTGAGTGTAGGGATGGAATGAACATTCCTCAGCATCTTAAAAGCCATCTACAAAAAGCCCACAGCAAATATCATTCTCAATGGGGAAGCACTGGGAGGCTTTCTTCTAAGATCAGGAACATGACAAGGATGACGACTCTCACCAGCAGTATTCAACGTAGTACTAGAATTCCTAGCCTCAGCAATCAGGCAACAAAAAAGAAATAAAAGGTATTGAAATTGGAAGAGAAGAAGTCAAACTCTACCTCTCTGCAGATGACATGATACTGTACAGAGAAAACTCAAAAGACTCCACCCCAAGATTGCTACAACTCATACAGCAATTCAGCAGTGTGGCCCGATTCAAAAACAATACCCATAAATCAGTGGCATTTCTATACAGTAATAATGAGACTGAAGAAAGATAAATTAAGGAGTCAATCCCATTTACAATTGCACCCAAAAGCATAAGATACCTAGGAATAAACCTAACCAAAAGGTAAAGCATCTATACCCAGAAACTACAGAAAAATTCTGAAAGAAATTGAGGAAAACACAAAGAGAAGGAAAAATATTCCATGTTCATGGGTTGGCAGAATTAATATTGTGAAAATGTCAAAGCTACCCAGGGTAATTTACACATTCAATGCAATCCCTATCAAAATACCATGGACTTTCTTCAGAGAGTTGGAACAATTCATCTTAAGATTTGTGTGGAATCATAAAAGTCCCCGAATTGCCAGGGGAATACTGAAAAACAAAACCAGAGCCGAGGACATCACAATGCCGATTTCATGTTGTATTACAATGCTGTGATCTTCAAGACAGTGTGGTGCTGGTACAAAAACAGACACATAGATCAATGGAACAGAATAGAGAACCCAGATGGGTTCTCAACTCTATGGTCAACTAATAATTGACAAAGCAGGAAAGACTATCTACTGGTAAAAAGACAGTCTCTTCGATAAATGGTGCTGGGAAAATTGGACATCCACATGCAGAAGAATGAAACTAGACCCTTATTTTACCCCACATACAAGGCTAAACTCAAAATAGATGAAAGAACTAACTGTGAGACAAGATTCCGTCCTAATCCTAGAGAAGAACACAGGCAACACCTTTTTTAACTTGGCCACAACTTCTTGCAAGATACATCTATGAAGGCAAGAGAAACAAAAGCAAAAATGAATTATTGGGACTTCATCAAGATAAAAAGCTTCTGTACAGCAAAACAAAGGGACAATAAAACTAAAAGACAACCTACAGAATGGGAAAAGATATTTGCAAATGACTTATCAGATAAAGGACTAGTATCCAAGATCTATAAACAACTATTAAACTCAACAGTGAGAAACAAACAATCCAATCGTGAAATGGGCAAAAGACATGAAGAGAAATCTCACAGAGGAAGACATAAACATGGCCAACAAGCACATGAGAAAATGCTCTGCATCACTTGCCTTCAGGGAAATACAAATCAAAACCACAATGAGTGAGAATGGGGAAAATTAACAAGACAGGAAACAACATATGTTGGAGAGGATGTGGAGAAAGGGGAACCCTCTTGCACTGTTGGTGGGAATGTGAACTGATACAGCCAGTCTGGAAAACCGTGTGGAGGTTCCTCAAAGAGATAAAAATAGAACTTAAGACCCAGCAATTGCACTGCTGGGGATTTACCACAAAGATACAGATGCAGTGAAATGCTAGAATACCTGCACCACAATGTTTAGAGCAGCAATGTCCACAATAGCCAAACTGTCGAAGGGGCCTCTGTGTCCATTGAAAGATGAGTGGATAAAGACGTGGTCTATGTATACACTGGAATATTATTAGAAACCATTAGAAACCACAAATACCCACCATTTGCTTCAATGTGAATGGAATGGAGGGTTTTATGCTGAGTGAAGTAAGTCAGGTGGAGAAGGACAAACATTATATGGTCTCATTCATTTGGAAATATAAAAAATAGTGAAAGGGAATACAGAGGAAAGGACAGAAAATGAGTGGGAAATATCAGAGAGGGAGACCGAACATGAGATACTCCTTGCTCTGGGAGAAGAACAAGGGGTAGTGGAAGGGGAGGTGGGTGGGGGGATGGGGAGACTGGGTGATGGGCACAGAGAGGGGGCACTTGACAGGATGAGCACTGGGTATTATGTTATATGATGGCATATCGAACTCCAATAAAAATATACACAAAAAAAGAACTTGACAAAGGTCAATCAATAGTGTCATGCTAGATTTACTTTATGTTTCTCATTCTATTATTGAGAGTTTTGTGGGACTCTGTCATCCTATAGTTAGTTCTCAGGTAACAGCGTGCCTCTATCTCTCAGTTAATAATATTTTGGCAAACAAGGCCTGGAAATTTTTTATGTATTCTGCTTTCCAACACAATCCTAAGCTTGCTGATTTCTGTTACCAGGATTTCCTGATAATCAAATTCCATTATTAAATCAAAAAAGGACTATCTGAGATACCAACATGGGATTTGCTAACATTTAGTCTCAATTACAATTAAACTACAGAAACTAAAAGTAAAATGAGTCTCTTTAAATTGATCAAAGAATATGTACCAGAAGTCTAAAGGAAATGTCACCTTTAATTTCAAGAGAGTTCCATTAAATTCAGGAATAAGATAAGGCCACCTTTTATAGCTGCCATTATCATGTACTGCACTGACTTAATGCCAGGTCCTCAACCCCATATACTTACAGAGATCAGGAAGATTTAAAAGATTGAATGAGGTCAAACTGTACAAAGAGATTTAAGAAGGAATTTAAGCCCTTTGCACCTTGTAGAAATGGAACAAATCTTTTCCCCTTTAGATTCTACCAGGACTAAGCTCTTGTATGTGGTTGCCTAATGAGGGGCATATATCCAAATTTGTCCTTCACCCAGGTTTTCAAGAGAAATTAGGCATTCACATCTTATGTGCATATTAATGATTTGAAAATATTGATTACCTATTATAAAATCTTATGTTAAACAATTTTTGGACTAAACAAATTTACAAATTTTCAGGCAAATTCAGTCTAGCAGCCTGTCTTTCGAAATTCTGTGTCAAACAATGAATAATAGGAAAAGGGAATAATGTAGTTTGTAGGAAGCAAACACGAAACAACAGACGTCCTTACTGTCTGATGTATTCATCTACTTCCCCAAACCAAGACAATCAACTGGCAGATTAAACTACTTATTAAAAGAGCTTACTCAAAAACCACCATTATAATACTTCCAAATGTAAGTATAATAGACAATTATAAAATGGAAAAAATCTCCGCCAGAATAAAATACAATTATGAGATGTAACAGAAACATGAATGGTCTTCATTGAAGAACACTAAACCTAATCAAAAAGAAATACAGCTGAATCAGATGAATCACACAATTTGGAAGTGAAGGAACTCCCCTTTTAAAGTCGTTAATTTTTCCCAATTATGTGACACTCTGAGTCAATTCCTAAACATAATCACTGAAGGTTATTTGCATGGAGATGGAGTAAATGATCCTAAAGTGCACATGGTTGAATGTATAGAAGAACCAAGGATTTGGGGTGGTAGAGGGAGAAGAACCAAGTGCAAATATATCATAATGCTATATTATGATATCAAATCGGGTATGCCCATAGGATAAACAAATATGTTAAGAGGACAGAGTATCATGCAAACAAATTCAACAATATATATTTGGTAATTAAATATAGAATGAGGTTGAAAGTATTAACATGAATATAAATTATAATAAGATAAATGACTATCAATTTGGAAAAAAAAGTTAGAAAGTATGTCAAAAACTCAATAAAAAGAATTCCTCCAGGAGTCTATGTGTATGGGAGACATTAAAAACATAGAGAAAAAGGATGCAGAATAAGATAAAAATGCATTCGGCAGCCCAAGTGGCTCAGGGGTTTAGCACCGCCTTCAGCCCAGGGCGTGATCCTGGAGACCTGGGATTGAAGCCCAAAACGGTGAGTATTTGTCGTTTCTAATGGCTGAGTAACATTCCATTGTATACATAAAACACATCTTCTTTATTCATTCATCTTTAGATGGACACCAAGGCTTCTTCTACAGTTTGGCTATTGTGGACATTGCTGCTATAAACATCGGGGGGCAGGTGTCCCGGCGTTTCATTGCATCTGTATCTTTGGGGTAAATCCCCAACAGTGCAATTGCTGGGTCATAGGGCAGGTCTATTTTTAACTCTTTGAGGAACCTCCATACAGTTTTTCCAGAGTGGCTGCATCAGTTCACATTCCTACCAACAGTGTAAGAGGGTTCCCTTTTCTCCACATCCTCTCCAACATCTGTGGTTTCCTGTCTTGTTAATTTTCCCCATTCTCACTGGTGTGAGGTGGTATCTCATTGTGGTCTTGATTTGTATTTCCCTGATGGCAAGTGATGCGGAGCATTTTCTCATGTGCATGTTGGCCATGTCTATGTCTTCCTCTGTGAGATTTCTGATCATGTCTTTTGCCCATTTCATGATTGGATTATTTGTTTCTTTGCTGTTGAGTTTAATAAATTCTTTATAGATCTTGGAAACTAGCCCTTTATCTGATAGGTCATTTGCATTTATAATAAGATAAATGACTATCAATTTGGAAAAAAAAGTTAGAAACTTTTTTTTCTCCAGAATGGGAGAAGATATTCTGGTTGTCTTTTAGTTTTGTTCACTGTATCCTTTGCTGTGCAAAAGCTTCTTATCTTGATGAAGTCCCAATAGTTCATTTTTGCTTTTGTTTCTTTTGTCTTCGTGGATGTATCTTGCAAGAAGTTACTGTGGCCGAGTTCAAAAAGGGTGTTGCCAGTGTTCTCCTCTAGGATTTTGATGGAATCTTGTCTCACATTTAGATCTTTCATCCATTTTGAGTTTATCTTTGTGTATGGTGCAAGAGAGTGGTCTAGTTTCATTCTTCTGCATGTGGATGTCCAATTTTCCCAGCACCATTTATTGAAGAGACTGTCTTTCTTCCAGTGGATAGTCTTTCCTCCTTTATCGAATATTAGTTGACCATAAAGTTGAGGGTCCACTTCTGGGTTCTCTATTCTGTTCCATTGATCTATGTGTCTGTTTTTGTGCCAGTACCACACTGTCTTGATGACCAATAGAAGGGAAGGGAGAAGAAATGGGTAGGAATTATCAGAAAGGGAGACAAAACATAAAGACTCCTAACTCTGGGAAACGAACTAGGGGTGGTAGAAGGGGAGGAGGGCGGGGGGTGCGGGTGACTGGGTGACGGGCACTGAGGGGGGCACTTGACGGGATGAGCACTGGGTGTTATTCTGTATGTTGGCAAATTGAACACCAATAAAAAATAAATTTATTATAAAAAAATGAATCCCACGACGGGCTCCCTGCATGGAGACTGCTTCTCCCTCTGCCTGTGTCTCTGCGTCTCTCTCTCCCTCTCATAAATAAAATCTTTAAAAAAAATGCATTAGTTACGGCAGGAATGGGGACATGAGAGATGGATTTCAAGGAGAGTGCACTCGTTTCCTTTCTTCTTAGTCATAGTTATTTTTAATAATATAAAAACAGACACAATTCAAAGAAAATGTGGTGTTCTAAATTACTGGACATAATGCAGTCACTGGACATCCCCTTTGCTGAAAGTAACTAGAAGCTGCATAAAATACAGGAAGCATCGTTTTCAGTTTTGGATGATTAGCAACATACTCCTGGGACTTCTTAGGGAAAGGAGACAGATCAGGTGAGTTCTAGGACAGCCTCAGCCTAACCAAGAAGCCTCTGCCTCTTGTAGAGGTGAGGAGAACTGCAAATGGCTCCCCTCATCCTTGACATCACAAAACAGTTCTCTAAGAGCTCTCTGGATCTTTAATGAATTCATTTTCTCTTTTTTCCCCCTGAACACTCAAGGTTTGATTTTCAAACTTCCTTTCTTTTCTCCCCTTCCAATGCTTGGAGTGATTCCTTGTCCCCTCTCCTCATGACTACTTCCTCATGTCAATCCCCACCCAATTCACTTTGAAATCTTCCCCATTGGCAGATACAGTTTATTTATTTTTTTTTTTTTTCATTTTAGTTGAGTCTGTATTGTACAGGAGAGCATAACTTAAGCTCAGAATAGAAGTCATAGCATCTTCCAATGAATTCTAGGTAGCAAACGAAAAAACTAATTACAATAGTTTTCCAGTGACTCTAACTATTCAGGATGCCAAATTAAAACAGATTCCTATACAAATTTCAAAGAAGGCTAGAAAATACATTAACAAATATTGAATTCAGAATAATTTCTGCTCAGAAATCAACTGAAATGTAAGGTGCACTTTTTTAGATAGAAGATAAATCTCTTTCACTTTTACTTAAAAATAATTTTTTCGTGCATTCTAATGGTCATATGAAAAAGACATATACTTTATTTTCATTCTAACCCTGAGGAAGGAAAAACAAATGTGGAGTAGCATACTAAGAACTTAAACTCCACACTTTTCACAACTGGAAATAGCAAGTAATGGAAGAAGTCCAGGACTACATTTATTCAGGCTTCCACACACATCAGTTTAAATTACCCAAAACTAAAATTTGGGCAACTGGTACTAGTGGCATTATACTTTTAGTCCCTACACTGGTTTAAACAAAACAAAATTTATATTTACCACGTAGGAACTTTCAGCTCAGCAATATATAGGGACATTATAGTTTCATTGCTTAAGAAGCCCTATTCAGAAGAAAAATATGAGTAAGGTCTATGCACACATATCTTTCACTACAAAGAGGTCAGCTGTTACAGAGGAGTTAATGAGAGGAAAAATGTGGAATTTCATCACAATGGAATATGGGAAGAGCTGGTATTTCCTCTTTGCCATTACAATTATTCTTCTTAGGATGAAACTTGGAATTGCAAATTTAGCTGACTTTACCACAGTTTTCAACCTTTGTAAAGGAAAAAAAAAGTTCACTCCATGGGCCAGAAACCCCAAGCAGCAGTTGGGAGTAAGAGGGCAATAACGACCGAAGAAAACAGGTTCACTGCATTGTTATCAAGAATGGGTTTCCCCGCTATGTACTTCACCTCATTCGCTGGGCTGTTGACCACCATGCCAGTGCTTTCGTCTAAACCAGTAAATTGCATTGTAGCTCCTAAATATGAGTCCACAACTGATCCTAGTAATCCAGCCAGACCCCCAAATGCAATAATTGGCCACTGGGGAGCAGAAATGTCTAAATCATTAACGAAGACCAACTGTGTGAGGAAGTAGGTGATGCCCACAAAGGTACCGCCAAGTAGACTGGAGACAAGGCCCACTACTGTAACCCCTCCATTGGTCCCAACTGGAACTTTTTCCCAGGTTGTTATTAGCCTCGGCGGGCTTTTACTCAGAACCGGGCCCACTTCTGAAGCCCAGGTGTCTCCAGCAGAGCAGGCCAGTGCAGCCAAGAGAGACAGACACATCCAGGAAGCAGTGTACTGCTTGGAAAAATCTATCGGGATCTCCCCGGGGCCATTTTCTATCATGTACAGCAGGGCCAGCTCTGTGGGCACAGCCCCATTGCAGAACACCTGAACCCAATTCCTCTGCCCACCTTCTTTGTATTCTGAATCCAGACGCTTCTTTATTTCTCCCTTCCATTTAGTGAGTTTTGAAGAAGAAAGGAAAAACATCAGCAAAGAGGTAAAAAAGCTGAAATTTGCAATGGTTAGGATAAATCCAACCACAAGCCCTCCTAAGGCCCCACTGTGGTCTAGACTTTTCTTTTTAAAGCCATTGGAGACGATCAAAACAGGAACGACGACAGAGAACAGCCAACGCCAAGGAGAAATAGGCTGTAAATTGCCGTAGTAGGTGCTGGCGGTCAGAGACACGACCCAGAAGGCCAGGGAGATGCAGAGCGCGAGGCTCAGCAGCGCGACGTGGGCGATCATCCTCAGGCACCGCGTGCGCGCGCGGCCGGCGGCGTCCGACATGGGCTCGGGGCCCGGGGCCGACTCACCGGGCGGGGTCGCCGGCCCGGGGCTCGCGGGGGCGCCAAGGCCAGGCCCGCATCACCCGCGGGGGGTGGCGGCTGCGGGCGGGGGCTCGGCCGTCACCTCGATACAGTTTAATTATACCAATTTGTTCATGAAAATGTATCCTTTCTGTGAGTACAAATAAAAATTTCTCATGTCCTCATTCGTTCTCTGATAAATGTCCTCATTGGGTGTTAAGTATTTTGTCCATCACCACTTCCTATGTAAGAATACTAAGCACATTTGGTGGGATAGGATAATATTGTGTTCCATAGGCAGAAACTTTTCACATACTTATGAAGTTCGTTGTATTCCTTTCTCATTAGCCCAATTCAATTAAAGTAGTACTTCCTGGTGCCAATTTGTTGGGTATTATAAACTCAGATACTGAAAGAGCATCACATGGCAGTGCTTGCTTATAGATTATGATGTGGCAGTGGTGGCGGCAGGTGTGTATTGTACGTATCAGTTGGGTTATCTTCAAAAGTGAAAATATGTATTTTAGAACATTCTTGTATAAAAACAAAAGACATAAATTGAAATGAGCTAAAACAGACTTTCCAATCTTGGTTTTCCCAAATAATCTGAATTTTGATATTTCAGACATATTAGGACCAAATAAAGCTTTTTTCTGATACCCAAGCAAACAAATATGGCAGTCAAGGGAGGTAAGCTACATTAAGTCAAGATGTAGAGATACTGAGATTTCACGTCTTTTTCTTTTTTTAAATAATAAATTTATTTCTTATTGGTGTTCAATTTGCCAACATACAGAATAACACACAGTGCTCATCCCGTGAAGTGCCCCCCTCAGTGCCCGTCACCCAGTCACCCCCAGTCCCCGCCCTCCTCCCCTTCCACCACATCTAGTTCGTTTCCCAGAGTTAGGAGTCTTTATGTTCTGTCTCCCTTTCTGATATTTCCTACCCAATTCTTCTCCCTTCCCTTCTATTCTCTTTCAATATTATTTATATTCCCCAAATGAATGAGAACATATAATGTTTGTCCTTCTCCGATTGACTCATTTCACTCAGCATAATACCCTCCAGTTCCATCCACGTTGAAGTAAATGGTGGGTATTTGTCATTTCTAATGGCTGAGTAATATTCCATTGTATACATAAACCACATCTTCTTCATCCATTCATCTTTCGATGGACACTGAGGCTCCTTCCACAGTTTGGCTATTGTGGACATTGCTGCTATAAACTTCGGGGTGCAGGTGTCCTGGCGTTTCATTGCATCTGTATCTTAGGGGTAAATCCCCAACAGTGCAATTGCTGGGTCGTAGGGCAGGTCTATTTTTAACTCTTTGAGGAACCTCCACACAGTTTTCCAGAGTGGCTGCACCAGTTCCCATTCCTGGGAGAGGGGCCTGTTGTGCTGATTTTCAGGTGTTAGCACTTGGGGGAGCTGCTCAGCCCCCTGCCTGGTGCAGGGCTCAGTGAGTAATGTTTATCCTGTTTATCAGGTGAGGCCACCTGTGTGGCTCAGTGGGGGTCGTTTACCCCGTGAGGCACCTGGAGGAACAACCCCAGTGGCAGCGGCCAGCTCTGCAGCCCTGGATTCAGCCCCCGTAGTAACTCCGGAGCTCTCCATCTGCAGGGCCTGGAGGCTCCGGGGCGGGGCCGCTGATCTGCTCAGCTCCGGGCAGGAGTGTCCTCGCTGTCCTGGGCCCTCCCGGCCTTTGCCTGTCCCGGGGGGAGGCCGGATCGTGGGCTGTGTCCCGGCGCCCTGTGCTCCGGGGCCTGCGCTGTTGGATTCGCGCTCCCGCCCCGCAGCCCCCTCAGCGCAGCAGCCCCCGAGCCCCTCCGAGCTGCTCCCGCCCCAAGCCCCTCCGAGCTGCTCCGGGTCCCGCTGTGCGCGCTGCAGCCCTTAGGGAGCTCGGCGTACTCTCCCGGGTGCAGGTGTCTGTTAGTGTCCCAGGGAGCCCGAGGGCATCCCCGCCCTCCTGGGGTCCTGCTCCAACTCCCTGCGAGCCCCTTTCCGCCCGGAAAGATTGATGCAGCTCCTGCTTCTCCGGGATGGGGCTCTCCTGTCCTGGGGACACTCGCCCCGGCCTCAGCCCGGCTCCTCGCAGGCCCCTCCCCCTTGGAGGCCTTTTGTTTCTTTATTTATTTTTTCCCCGTCTTCCTACCTTGATAGAAGCGCGAACTCTTCTCACTGTAGCATTCCAGCTGTTCTCTCTTTAGATCTCAGGCCGAATTCATAGATTTTCAGGATGATTTGAAGGTTATCTAGGTAATTTGGTGGGGACAGGTGACTGGGGACCCTACTCTTCTGCCATCTTGTCCTTCCTCACTTCACTTCTTTTTCCTGCAAATGTCCATACATCCAGAATTGATTCTCAAAATGTAAGAAAGGCAAAGCTTCTGCTCTCCATCTTGAACAAAGTTCCCACTTTTCTTTGGCCTTTTCTTGCTTTTCACCATGCCTCCCTTCTCCCCTTTATCCTCCCTTCTGTGTATTTCTTTCTGCATATTCCTGCTGCCAAATCCCTTCACTGACTCTTTCTGTCTTGTGAAGAGTAATGGGAAGGACCCGCCAAAGGGCAGCTGAGTGGATGATAACACCCATCACTGCCAAGTGCAGGATTCTCCTTATCTCACCATTCACAGAACTTTGAGAAATTCTCCAGTCACAATACATATTTTCACCAATATTTAAGCTTTTATTAGAGGTTGAGGGTTCCTCCATGTAGATTCCCCAATAAGACAAGTTCAGGCACAGATTCCAGAGCAGAATTCTCTTAGAACGCCTTCTCCAAATGACAGGTTGTCAAGACAGCCACCTACATTAAGTCCCAGTTACATATGGATTAACACCTTGACCACGTTCATTACATCTAGAATAAAACCTAGACACAGAATTAGTGTGTGCTCACACACACATTCTCTCACTAGTTAGTGCATTTCCTTCTGAAAGCAAATTGAATCATGAAGCTAAATTTTCATGTGAATATGACCAGATGTCAATAGCATTCAACTAAGTCTATGATAGGTTTTTCAAAGTGCTTTGGGCTATTAGTAATCCTATTTTAATGCAATCCTCTCAGAATAAGGAGTCTATATATTTATTACTATTTATTAATATTAATACAATAAAATAAACAAAAAGCATGATTTAAAAATTACTAATTGATTGAATTCTCCAAAGAAAAATATTTTATCTTTCTTGTTCATGAAGGAAAAGCAACCTTTTAAGGAAATATACATTAGGATCCCTGAATATCATGTATCTACAGAAGTCATACTTTGCTACACCATAACATTTTCATTGCAATTTTCACTTCTGCATTCCTCAGTGTGTAGATCAGAGGGTTCAGCAAGGGTGTCCCAATGGTATAAAACACTGCCACCACCTTGTCTACTGGAAATGTGGTTGCTGGACGTGTATAAATGAATATACATGGGCCAAAACATAAGACAACCACAATAAAATGGGAAGTGCAGGTTGAAAGGGCTTTTCGCCTTCCTTCTGCACTGTAGTTTCTCAGAGAGTACAAGATGATAACATAGGAGATAAGCAAGATTATGAAACTCACCATGCATATGGCTCCACTGTTAGTAACAACTAGCAAATTTATTACATAAGTGTCCATGCAAGCAAGTTTCAACAAGGGCTGCAAGTCATAGAAATAGTGATCAATCATACTGGGACCACAGAAAGGCAATTTCAAAGCCAGGACAATTTGTGCTGAAGAGTGGATACAGGATCCCACCCAACCCAGAGTCACCAGCACACTGCAGACATGCCTGTTCATGATGGTTGTGTATCGCAAGGGCTTACAAATAGCTACATAGCGATCAAAAGCCATGAGGATCAGCACAAAGATTCCCATGCAAGCAAAGAAGTGGACTGCAAAGACCTGAGTCATGCACTCATTGTAGGAAATAGTCTTCTGCTGGGAAATGGCATCCACAATCAACCTGGGGGCAATGGTTGTAGAAAAGCAGGCATCAGCAAAGGACAGGTAAAATAGGAAGAAGTACATGGGACTCCCAAGGGTCCTGCTTCTTTTAATAGTCACTACAATGAGAAAGTTTCCCAACAGTGTGGCAAGGTAAAACATCAAGAAGACCCCAAATATTGCTTTCTGTTTTCTTGGATCCTGTGTCAAGCCAAGCAGAATGAATTCATTCACACTGCTATTCACTGACATAGTAGTTTGCAGGTAAGGTGAACTTGATAAAAGCTTAATCTGCAAAAGAAGAAAAGAAGTGACATCTTGGGGAGATCATTGGGGTGACCTCTGAATTCCTTCTTTTTGCTCCATGTTACCTCCAACTTCCTATAATCCCTACGAATCTTTGTAAATCTGCAGAAGTCCAAGCCTCTCCCAGATCTATGTATTGATTTAGAAACTAACCCAATTGAATCAAAGCCTCTGCATTGGACAATAAAAAATCAATATCCTTTAAAAATTTTGATTCCTACCAAGATTGAAAATGGAAGAACTTGTACTTTCCTTGGTCAGGTGCCTTAACTGCCTTGAAATTTGGCCTTCATCTGAAAATTTATACCAATAGTGCCCCACTCTCACTTTACCTTGAGTTTCCCAAAGAATGAAAATATATTTTTTTATGATCACATATACACGCATCTAGTTCATGTATTATACATTTTATCTATGTGCTTTGAAATCTGAAAAACACTATTCCAATAATATTTAGCACTCCTAGTTTTGGAGAAACCTCCTGAAGAAAATATCCTCAGTTGAGTTCACTGATTTGGGGTCCCTGACTTTATCTCTGAACCTATCAGTATCTTGGATGAAATATCCTTTACAAAAATCTATTTCGACAGTCTTTTACCTCTTGCGTTCTATGTCACCTTCACTGATAGTCATTTGATAAAAAAGGCCTGGAGAACTTTGAGGTTTGTAATAATTGAGGAAATTTCCTGTTTACCCTCTTTACTATTCTAAAACTGAAGTCATTCAGGATCTCTGCATATGGATTCAATGTGGCATAAAATTCCTAACTATGTCTATACTCTAAATAGTGCTTTTACACATATATATTACTATGTACCCTGAATTCTCTTATTTCTAAAAATACCATTTGAAGAAAATTCTATTATTCAATATACTATGTTATGACTTTTCTGTTCAAGTTCTTGTTCATAGCATATATAGTTAGTCATTGAAATCATTGCATGCCATTTTGTGTTCTGATTTTGACTTGGAATGATTATAACACTTTTTCACATGTTACTATATTTTCCATGGTTCAATTGTTCCTTTAATAACTGACATTGTAAAATTTTTCTAAGTGGTGTTTATTTGACCCTTTGTCAACTGAGATATTGCTGTTGCTTTCAATTTTCATTTGCACAAACAACAATTCAGAGTAATTTTACAATCATGATATTGCTGCCCCAAATGCTTGATATTGCCATGGCTATTGGTAATGATTAAAAGGTTCTTCAATATTTTGTGTCCATTTATTAACTATATTTTATTTTCAAAAATTCATGATATCATTAATTCTTCAAAGTACACAGAGGAATGAGAAAAGAAAATTACACTCTGTCTCAAAATTATCGACTCTGTGATTCGACTCTCCAGAAATGACTATTTTTGTTTTTTATGTGTTTTCTTTTAAACATTATAACAGTATACTTCTTTATGTGTACCTCTTCTGTATATACAAGTATGGCCAATATTTCAAGGTTGATGATATTCAAAAAAAGCTGATGAACATGCAAACACAAGTTATTTTGTGACATATCTTATTACCTCACTGGCATAATAGTAAATAATTATATTTTATTATGTGCATATACCTTTTTATCATAAACCACATTTAACAGTTTTACTGCATTTTTCAAAAATGTTTTTATTTATTTATTCATGAGAGACACAGAAGCAGAGAAGTAGGCAGAGGGAGAAACAGTCTCCATGCAGGGAGCCCGACGTGAGACTCGATCCTGGGTCTCCAGGATCAGGCCCTGGGCAGAAGATGCGCCAAACCACGGAGCCACCCGGGCTGCCCAGTTTTACTGTACTTATTATGTAAAGATTGCCCATCTGAGAATTTTTCATCTTTTGTCAGTTTATATTTTGCAGTCTTGATATTTTATCTGGGATAACTATTAATCTAGCAAAACATTACATTTCGTGGCCAAGAACACAGGTGCTAGATTCAGATGTCTTAAGTTCAAATCTTAGTTCCACTATATACTATTTTAAGAAAGCCACTTGAGCATAATCATGGTACGTAGGTAGATAAAATAAGAAAAATACCCAGCTCGTAGTGAGTAAGAACTATACCTCTGCTTCTTTCACTATCATGACTTTACTTTTTCTCTGTTTCTGGGGCTCTTTCCCTTTTTCTGTAATCTGATCTTCCAATTTTCCCATTTTATTTTAGCCTACTTCCAAAACATTTTAAAATTATACTATCTACTCACTTCTCTCATAACCCTACAGTAATCTTTTTTTTTTTTTTTGAGTACTGACTCACAAATATCTGGAGTTATTGTAAAGAATGGGAAAAATATTCCACTGCTCTTAATAATTTGAGTTTTAAGATAAATATAGTTGAGATCATTCATTATGTAAGGCACTCTATCATTGGTATTAGAAGAATACAAAGAGACAAGACACAAGACTACAAATTTCTAAAGAATACTTTGGGAAGTAAAAAATTCAAAATTATGTTAACAGATGAATCATAACTTTAACTGAAGAAAGACATTCTAAATTCAGTTTCCTGAGATGCAGATATTTTAAAGCAGAGCAGGGAGGTGGGTTAGCACAGCGATAATGCTTAGAGACCAAAGCCACACAGCCTAGATTTGTAGCCCACTCAACTGCCCACTATGGTGAGATATGTAACAAGTCCCTTTATATCTCTGTGCTTTATTTTCTTCACCTGTAAATATTAAGAGCAAAGCAACCTACTTTTTAGGGTTTCTATGAAGGCTAAATAATTCAGAATGTACAAAGAATGGGAGATGGAGGTCTGTGCACCTGCATTTGCAAACGTTATTTTCATATTAGGATCACGCCGGGGTTCTAAGGCAGGTGCTACAACGCTGAGCCACCCGGGCTGCCCATAATCTCAGAATTCTTTAAATGGACCATCCATGTTTCTAAACAGAAAGAAAGGACACAATTTCAGATATTCCCTCTTCTCCTCATCCTGCATCCTCTACCTCTTTTTATCACCTTGTTATAACTTGAAGTGGAATAGCACATTCTAAAAATATAAAAAAACATGAATATAATAAAATGGTTACTGTGGTTTTCTAATGCAATGGCTGAAATACTCACCATGACATTTAAAGCCCTCCAACGCTGGGCAATAATCTTGCTTACCACATTTCCTCCCATGCCTCTGGGCATGTATGCTTCAGCCATGCTTGTCATTGCTGTCCTTCATATATATGCCTCCATACCATCTCATTCACTAAATTTTCACTATTTCTTAGTTATAAAGGCCTTCCTCTGATTAGACCTCCACTCTGCATTGCTAACTGTGCACACTGTACTCAGTTCAGATGCCATCTGCGAAGCAAAACCTTCCAGGATTTAAAGAAAACCTTCTTGCTAATGACCTTCCAGTGGGAAGTGTGTGTGAGTGTGTGTGTGTGTGTGTGTGTGCATCCTGAATCAAACAATCCTTAATTATCGTCGCTTTTCATTTTTGTTTTCATATTTTTGTTCATCTATTATTTATCTCATTTTTGTGTGTGTGTGTGTGTGTGTGTTTTTTTAATTTATTTTTTATTGGTGTTCAATTTACTAACATACAGAATAACCCCCAGTGCCCGTCACCCATTCACTCTATTATTTATCTCATAAGGCAAGTTCAAGTGTTCTATTTTGGGAAAATCAAGTTAGGCTGGCAGGCAGTTTAGCAGAGACAAGTAACAAATTCTGTAAAAATCTTTTACAGATTTTTAAAGAATTCTAGCTTCAAGTAACAAAGAAACCAGTACCTCTAGCCTTTGTGCTCCATGGCAACCTCTCCTTCTTGGACACTCCACCTCCTATTGCCATGAGAATCATCATTTCTCAGCCACTTGAATGGAACCAGCATAAAGCCAGAAACCATAAATAGGTTAGGAACAAAACCACGGACATATCCAGTATATGTCCTGACTTGCAATCAGATGGAAAATTCTGATAAGTCAGGAAAAAAAGAGACCAGCATTTATATTTATACTTAAATGTAAATACACAGTGCAAGGGTGAGCAAAGAATCTTGATAGGGACCAAAGAGGGCTTCATCCTAGGATTTCACTAGAGTTTTCTTCTCGTTCCTCCACTCTGTAGATCATCCTTTACTCCAACATCAGAAGCAAAATGTAATTATTAGGTATCAGGGGGTTTAGGCAGCTAACATTACCATCATTAATATCAGAACAAGGAGTATCATAGTGCCGTAGAATCTCTAAGAATACTGACTGCTGTGGTCAGTATACAGCCTTTACTTTTGCTGGCCTTAAACCTTGCAAGTAAGAAACCCACCTGTGTAGTATACTATACTTTTACACCCTTCAATGTACCCCTCATTCAATAAGAGTTGGTCCTGAGACAGTGCTGCATCAAGAACAGTGAAAGGCAAAAACCCTGACATATCAGAATCTTTTCATCACTGACAGAAATGCTTCTGGAACTTCATGCTTTTCAAAGATTTAGAGAATTACATAATGTCAACTGCCAGTAATCAAATGCTGAATGGTGATTGAGAAAAAGAACATAGTATAGTTGGCTTAAAACTTACCATAATTCTTGCACAGAAATAGATGAGATTCAATAGAGAGCCCATAGTTTTTGCTCTTGCAACTCCTATTTATTTTGAAGATGAATCATGTGCAATATGTTTGCAACATGTAAACTGTACTTGAAGTACATCTAGTTGGTTTCCCTTGCAGGATCCATGGGGAGAGAAGATACACCATAATTAGCCCTAATCTTTCCTAGATGCTTGGGTTAGACACTACAATAAGGTCTGTAATTATGAACAGAACATTTCTTATATCTACTGTTAGAATATTATAGAATATAAAGGTATAATTCCCACTATTCTATGATAGAAACATCTCTAAAGCCGACTCTAGTACCTCAAAACAATTCCTTGGCAGATTACGTGGACTAACATTTCCTCTTCCTCCACCAGATATATATAGACAATTCATAGAAGTTCACAAATACCCAGCCTTTGGAAGGATAAGAGCTCTGCCCTTCCCCCGCAATCCCAAAGGATATGCTCTATAAACTACTAAGCTCAGCTACTCCTGGACCACTGCAAACCATGGTGCCAAGTAATCCCATACAAGGCTGTCAAGACGTAGATTCTTCCCACAGAGTCCTTCTCCTTTCCAAGACTCTGTAGGGACACATCTCATTTCTGTTACCAACTGATCCACTGGTGCCCTAAGGAGAAAGTATTCCTTCAAGTCACACTGAAGTATAGGCTAAAAATTCCCAAAGGCTTTACTTTTTTACTTAAAAATCTTTTACAGATTTTTACTCTGCATCTTTTCTAACAGCACAGAAAGATCTGAGCACAGGTGCACATTCCAACACATGTGATATGACTGAATTCTAGCTTCATGATCCATGTCTCGATGAATTTAATCAAGTTTCTTTACTTCTCCCAATTTCCTATTCTAGAAAATGTTACTGTATATATAATTATTATTATCAATATTAATGATACGGATATGATATAAACACAGTGAAACCGAGTAATTAAAATTTCTATAATTTCTATAATATATGGAAGTTATTAACTCAGTAACTAAAGCTGAAGAGAAAGTGGAAATGAAAATAAAAGATTTTTTGTTTCAAAAGCAATTTAAGTTATAGATTACATACAATAAAATGCACATTTTTTGTTTGAACAATTCTACACATTGCTTAGTGCTCACCATAACAGGTGAACAGGTGTATTCTCAATCCCCTTCACCCTATTCACCCATCTGGCCACCTCCCCTTTGGCAACCACCTGTTTATTATCAATATTTAAGATTATGAGTTTTTTTGGTCTCCTTTTTTCTTTTTCATTTGTTTTCTTTCTTAAATATACACATGAATGAATTCATATGATATTTGCCCATCTCTGTCTGAGTTATTCACTTAGTATTAGACTCCCAAACTCCATCCATGTCATTGCAAAAATTATTTTGGTAAGTATCCTATAGTGGAATTACTGGATCATATCATATCTATTTTTCATTTTTGAGGAAACTCCATCATGCTTCCACAGTGACTGCACCAGTTTACATTCCCACCAGCAGTGTATAAGGGTTCATTTTATATCAAGTCTTTGCAACACACCTTATTTCTTTTTTTTTAATTGTAGCCATTCTGACAGGCATGAGGTGACATCTCATTGTGGTTTTGATTTCCATTTCCCTGATGATGAATGATGTTGAATATCTTTTGATGTGTTGACTTGTTATTTTTATGTCTTCTTGAATATGTCTATTCAGGTCTCTGTCCATTTCTAAGTCAGATTTTAGTCTTTGTGGTAGTGAGTTATATCTTTTATATATAACTAACTTCATGTTTTAGGAGTGGGCTATTTTGCCTCCATGTATTTGTGTTCTTTCTAGATTTTTTCTCGTAAGTACTTATAGTTTCATACTACTGTGATCAAAAAGGAAGTTTGCCGGAGGAGGGGGCAAGATGGTGGAAGAGTAGGGTCCCCAAGTCACCTGTCCCCACCAAATTACCTAGATAACTTTGAAATCATCCTGAAAACCTATGAATTTGGCATTTAAAGAGATTTAAAGAGAGAACAGCTGGAATGCTACAGTGAGAAGAGTTTACGCTTCTATCAAGGTCAGAAGATGGAAAAAAAATAAAGAAATAAGAAAGCATCAAAGGGGGAGAGGCCCCGAAGAGCAGGGCTAAGGCCATGGCGAGAGCACCCAGGACAGGAAAGCCCAGGCCCAGAGAAGCAAGAGCTTCACCAACCTCCCCGATGGAACGGCGCTCGCAGAGAGTTGAAGCAGGACCTCAGGAGGGCGGGGATGCCCTCACGCTCCCAGGGGCGCTAACAGAGCACCTGCGCCCCGGGGAGAGCGCACCACACTCCACGGCTGAGCTCCCTAAAGGGCTACAACCTGCGCCCAGCGGGACCCGGGAGCGGCTTCAGCGGCTGCATGTAGTGGGCTGCGCCCGCCCGGAGCCCAGGGCGCTGGGGGACACAGCCCAAGATCTGGCGCTCCCCCGGGGACAGGCAGAAGCCAGGAGGACACAGGACAGCAAGGACACTCCTGCCGCCAGCCCCGAGCTGTACTAATCAGCGGCCCCGCTCCGGAGCATCCAGGCCCCTGCAGACTGAGAGCTGCAGTTGTTCCTGTGGGAGCTGACTCCTGGGCTGGAGAGCTGGTGCCGCCGCTGTTGCTGTTCCTCCTGGGGCTTCACCGGATAAACAACCCCCACTGAGCCTCAGTGGCCTCACAGGATAAACAACTCCCACTGAGCCCTACACCAGGCTCAGCTGAGTAGCTCCCCCAGGTACTCACACCTGAGAATTAGAACAGCAGGCCCCTGCCCCAGAAGACCAGCTGGACAGACAGGGGAAAAGCAAGTTATTGACCAAGCAGCACTGGAAAGTTCCAGGGTAAGTTGAGGGATTTACAGTACATAGAAACAGAGGATACTCCCCCTTGTTTTTTGTTTTCTGTTTGTCCCCCCCCCTTTTTTTTATTCTTCTTTTTTTTTCTTTATTTTCTTCTCTATTTTTTCTCCTTTTCCCAGTACAACTTGTTTTTGGCCACTCTGCACTGAGCAAAATGACTAGAAGGAAAAACTCACCTCAAAAGAAAGAATCAGAAACAGACCTCTCTCCCACAGAGTTACAAAATTTGGATTACAATTCAATGTCAGAAAGCCAATTCAGAAGCACTATTATAAAGCTACTGATGGCTCTAGAAAAAAGCATAAAGGATTCAAGAGACTTCATGACTGCAAAATTTAGATCTAATCAGGCAGAAATTAAAAATCAATTAAATGAGATGCCATCCAAACTGGAGGTCCTAATGACAAGGGTTAACAAGGTAGAAGAACAAGTGAGTGACATAGAAGACAAGTTGGTGGCAAGGAGGGAAACTGAGGAAAAAAGAGAAAAACAATTAAAAGATCATGAGGATAGGTTAAGGGAAATAAATGACAGCCTCAGAAGGAAAAATCTACATTTAATTGGGGTTCCCGAGGGCGCCGAAAGGGACAGAGGTGCAGAATATGTATTTGAACAAATCATAGCTGAGAACTTTCCTAACCTGGGAAGGGAAACAGACATTCAGATCCGGGAAATAGAGAGATCCCCCCCAGAAAATCAATAAAAACCACTCAACATCTCAAACATTTAATAGTGAAATTTGCAAATTCCAAAGATAAAGAGAAGATTCTTAAAGCAGCAAGAGACAAGAAATCTCTAACTTTTATGGGGAGACATATTAGATTAACAGAAGACCTCTCAACAGAGACCTGGCAGGTCAGAAAGGGCGGGCAGGGTATATTCAGGGTCCTAAATGAAAAGAATCTGCAGCCACAAATACTTTATCCACCAAGGCTCTCATTCCGAATGGAAAGAGAGATAAAGAGCTTCCAAGATAGGCAGAAACTGAAAGAATATGTGACCACCAAGCCAGCTCTGCAAGAAATACTGAGGGGGATTCTGTAATAGAAAGAGGAAGTCCAAGGGAACAACCCACAAAAACAGGGACTGAGTAGGTATCATGATGACACTAAATTCATATCTTTCAATAATAACTCTGAATGTGACCCCATCAAAAGATGCAGGCTTTCAGACTAGATAACAAAGCAAGACCCATCTATATGCTGTCTACAAGAGACTCATTTTAGACATAAGGACACCTCTAGCCTGAAAATCAAAGGTTGGAGAACCATTTACCATTCAAATGGTCCTCAAAAGAAAGCAGGGTAACCATCCTTATATCAGATAAATTAAGTTTATCCCAAAGACTGTAGTAAGAGATGAAGAGGGACACTATATCATACTTAAATGATCTATCCAACAAGAGGACCTAACAATCATCAATATTTATGCCCTGAATGTGGGAGCTGCCAAGTATATCAATCAATTAATAACCAAAGTTAAGACATACTTAGATAATAATACATTTATACTTGGTGATTTGAATGTAGGGCTTTCAACAATCGACAGTTATTCTAAACACAGCATCTCCAAAGACACAAGAGCTTTAAATGATACACTGGACCAGATGGATTTCATAGATATCTACAGAACTTTACAACCAAAATCAACTGAATACACATTCTTCCCAAGTGCACATGGAACTTTTCCCAGAATATACCACATACTGGGTCACAAATCAGGACTTAACTGATACCAACAGATTGGGATCATCCCCTGCATATTTTCAGACCATAATGCATAGAAACTAGAACTAAATCACAAAATAAATTTGGAAGGATTTCAAACACAAGGAGGTTAAGGACCATCTTGCTAAAAGATGAAAGGGTCAACCAGGAAATTAAGGAAGAATTAAAAAAGATTCATGGAAACTAATGAGAATGAAGATACAACCATTCAAAATCTTTGGGATACAGCAAAAGCAGTCCTGAGGGGGAAATACATTGCAATACAAGCATCCATCCAAAAACTGGAAAGAAGTCAAATACAAAAGCCAACCTTGCACCTAATGGAGCTGGAGAATAAACAGCAAATAGATTCTACACCCAGCAGAAGAAGAGAATTAATAAATATTCGAGCAGAACAGAATGAAATAGAGACCAGAAGAACTGTAGAACAGATAAACAAAACCAGGAGTTGGTTCTTTGAAAGAATTAAGCAGATAGATAAACCATTAGCCAGCCTTATTAAAAAGAAAAAAGACTCAAATTAATAAAATCATGAATGAGAAAGGAGAGATCACAACCAATACCAAGGAAATACAAATGATCTTAAAAACTTATTGTGAGCAGCTTTAGACCAATAAATTTAAGGAGTCTAGAAGAAATGGACGCATTTCTGGAAAACCACAAACTGCCAAAACTGGAACAGGAAGAAATAGAAAACCTGAACAGGCCTATAACCAGGGAGGAAATTGAAGCAGTCATCAAATACCTCCCAAGATACAAAAGTCCAGGGCCAGGTGGCTTCCCAGGGTAATTCTATCAAACTTTTAAAGAAGAAACCATACCTATTCTACTAAAGCTGCTCAGAAAGATAGAAAGAGATGGAGTCCTTCCAAACTCATTCTATGAGGCCAGCATCACCTTAATTCCAAAACCAGACAAAGGCCACACAAAAGAGGAAAATTATAGACGAATATCCCTGATGAACATGTATGCAAAAATTCTCAACAAGATACTAGCCAATAGGAACGAACAATACATTAAGAAGATTATTCACCATGACCATGTGGGATTTATTCCCGGGAAGCAAGGCTGGCTCAACAATCATATAGCAATCAATGTGATAGATCATATCAACGAGAGGAAAAAAAATGATCCTCTCAATATATGCAGAGAAAGCATTCAACAAAATACAGCATCCATTCCTGATCAAAACTCTTCAGAATGTAGGGATAGAGGGAACATTCCTCAGCATCTTAAAATCCATCTATGGAAAGCCCACAGCAAATATCAGTCATATTGGGGAAACACTGGGAGCCTTTCCCCTAAGATCAGGAACAAGACAGGGATGTCCACTCTCACCACTGCTATCCACCATAGTACTGGAAGTCCTAGCCTCAGCAATCAGACAACAAAAAGAAATAAAAGACATTCAAACTGGCCAAAAAAGAAGTCAAACTCTCTCACTTCACCGATGACATGATACTGTATGTAGAAAACGCAAAAGATTCCACCCAACATTGCTAGAACTCATAGAGCAATTTGGCAGTGTGGCAGTATATAAAATCAATGCCCAGAAGTCAGTGACATTTCTATACACTAACAATGAGACGGAAGAAAGATAAATTAAGGAGTCAATCCCATTTACAATTGCACCCAAATGCATAAGATACCTAAGAATAAACCTAACCAAAGAGGTAAAGGATATATACCCTAAAAACTATAGAACACTTCTGAAAGAAATTGAGGAAGACACAAAGAGATGGAGAAATATCCCATGCTCGTGGATTGGAAGAATTAATACTGTGAAAATGTCAATGTTACCCAGGGCAACTTACACGTTTAATGCAATCCCTATCAAAATACCATAGACTTTCTTCAGAGAGTTAGAACAAATTATTTTAAGATTTGTGTGGAATCAGAAAAGACCCCGAATAGTCAGGGAAATTTTAAAAAAAGAAAACCGGATCAGGGGGCATCACAATGCCAGATTTCAGGCTGTACTACAAAGCTGTGGTCATAAAGACAGTGTGGTATTGCACAAAAACAGACACATAGATCAATGCAACAGAACAGAGAATCCAGAAGTGGACCCTCAACTTTATGGTCAACTAATATTCAACAAAGCAGGAAAGACTATGCACTGGAAAAAAAAAGACAGTCTCTTCAATAAATGGTACTGGGACAATTGCACAATCATATGCAGAAGAATGAAGCTAGACCATTCTCTTACACCATACACAAAGATAAACTCAAAATGGATGAAAGATCTAACTGTGAGACAAGATTACATCAAATTCCTAAAGGAGAACACTGGCAACACCCTTTTTGAACTTGGCTACAGTAACTTCTTGCAAGATACATCCATGAAGGCATAAGAAACAAAGGAAAAATGAATTATTGAGACTTCATCAAGATAAGAAAATTTTGCACAGCAAATGAAACAGTCAATAAAATTAAAAGACAGCCTGCAGAATGGGAGAAGATATTTGCAAATGACATATCAGATAAAGGACTAGTATCCAAGATCTATAAAGAACTTACTAAACTCAACAGCAAAGAAACAAATAATCCAATCATGAAATGGGCAAAAGACATGAACAGAAATCTCACAGACGAAGACAGACATGGCCAACAAGCATATGAGAAAATGCTCCGCATCACTTGCCATCATGGAAATACAAATCAAAACCACAATGAGATCCCACCTCACACTAGAGAATGGGGAAATTAGCAAGACAGGAAACAACAAATGTTGGAGAGGATGTGGAGAAAGGGGAACCCTCTTGCACTGTTGGTGGGAATGTGAACTGGTGCAGCCACTGTGGAAAACTATATGGAGGTTCCTCAAAGAATTAAAAATAGATCTGCCCTAGTCCCAGCAATTGCACTGCTGGGTATTTTCCACAAAGATACAGATGCAATGAAATGCTGGGACACCTGCACGCTGATGTTTCTAGCAGCAATGTCCACAATAGCCAAACTGTGGAAGGAGCCTCGGTGTCCCTCGAAAGATGAATGGATAAAGAAGATGTGGTTTATGTATACAATGGAATATTACTCAGCCATTAGTAACGACAAATGCCCACCATTTGCTTCGACGTGGATGGAACTGGAGGGTATTATGCTGAGTGAAATAAGTCAAATAAGGACAAACATTTTATGGTCTCATTCATTTGGGGAATATAAAAAATAGTGAAAGGCGGGCTTGGGGGGGCACTTGATGGGATGAGCACTGGGTGTTATTCTGTATGTTGGCAAATTGAACACCAATAAAAAATAAATGTATTATTTAAAAAATAGTGAAAGGGAATAAAGAGGAAAGCAGAAAAATGAGTGGGAAATATCAGAAAGGGAGACAGAACATGAAAGACTCCTAACTCTGGGAAACGAGCTAGGGGTGGTGGAAGGGGAGGTGGGTGCGTGGTGGGGTTGACTGGATTGCAGGCACTGAGGTGGGCACTTGATAGGATGAGCACTGGATGTTATTCTCTATGTTGGCAATTTGAACACCAATAAAAAATAAATTTAAAAAAAAAGAAGCAAGATGTTGGAACTAGATCAAAATAATAACTATAAAGATACTAGCTAGGCTTGGAAAAAGCACAGGAGACACTAGAGAATCCCTTTCTGGCATAATAGAATAAGTAAAGTCCAAGTCAAAACCAAAATGGTGATTACTGAGATGCAATAAAATGTTGGGTCTCTAATTGCTAGGATAAATGAGACAGAAGAGATAAACAGTTAGTGATGAAGAATACCAAAACTGAGGGGGGAAAAGAGATAAACAACTGCTAGATCACAAGGGGAGAATTTGAGAGAAAAGGGATACCATAAGGTGAAAGAATACAAGCATAATTGGAATCCAATAGAAGAGGAAATGCATGAGAAAGCAGGAAATAGGGTATATATGGGCATATTATAACTGGAAACTTCACTAAGTTTGGGAAGGAAACAGGCATTCAAGTCCAGACAGA
This sequence comes from Canis aureus, assembly GCF_053574225.1. NCBI lineage: Eukaryota > Metazoa > Chordata > Mammalia > Carnivora > Canidae > Canis > Canis aureus. The sequence goes on along the minus strand of NC_135631.1, from coordinate 15,120,369 downwards.
ACAGAGAATCTCCCTCAAAATCAATGAAAGTAGGCCAACACCTCAACATATAACAATGAAGCTTGCAAATTTCTGAGACAAAGAGAAAATCCTGAAAGCAGCTCGGGACAAGAGGTCCTAAACCTATGAGGGTAAAAACATAAGCCTGGCAGCAGTCCTATACACAGAGACCTATCAGGCTAGAAAGGACTGGCATGATATATTCAAGGTGCTAAATGAAGACAGTATGTATCCAAGGATACTATATCCAGCAAGGCTGTCATTCAGAATTGAAGGAGAAATAAAGAGCTCCAGAACAAAGAAAAACTAAAAGGATTTGTGATCACTAAACCAACCCGGCAAGAGTGAAAATAGAGCCCAAAAGTAACATAAACCAGACATGAACAGAGACAATATACAGAAATGTCACTTTACAGGTACTACAATGGCACTAAATTCATATCATTCAATAGTCACTCAGAATGTAAATGAGCTAAATGCTCTGATCAAAAGTTACAGGAATCAGATTGAATTAAAAAGCAAGACTTACTTATATGTCACCTACAGGAGACTCATTGTAGAGCCAACAACACCTCCAGATCAAAAGTGAGGAGGAAGAGAACCATCTATCATGCTAATGGATATCAAAAAAAGTTAAAATTGGAGTAGAAATCTGTATATCAGACACATTAGATTTTAAACCAAAGACTGTAATAAGAGATGAGGAAAGACATTATATCATAATTTAGAGGTCTATCCAACAAGAACTAACAATTATGAATATTTCACCTCTAATATGGGAGCGCCCAAATATATGAAACAATTAATAACAAAATTAAAGAAACACATTGATAAAAATACAATAATAGTAGAGATCTCTAACTCCACACTCACAACAATTATAGAACATCTAAGCAGAAGATCACCAAGGAAACAGGAGCTTTGATTGAATCACTGGATCAGATGGACTTCACAGACCTGTTCAGAGCATGCCATTCTAAAGCAAGAAACTACATATTCTTTCTGAGTTCACATGGAACATTTTCCAGAATAGATCACATACTCAGCCAAAAGCCAGGTCTCAACTGGTACCCAAAGATTATTCCCTGAACTACTTCTGACCATAATGATTTGAATTTTGAACTCAATAACAAGAGGAAATTTAGAAGGAACGATATTCATCAGGGTTAAAGAGCACATAGTTTACTAAAGAATGAGTGGGCCAACCAGGAATTTAAAGATTTTAAATCTTCATGGTAGCAAATGAAAATGAAAACACAACAGTTCAGAACCTTTGAGATGCAGCAAAGGCAGTCTTAAGAGGGAAGCACATAGCAATGCAAGCTTTCTCAAAATGGAAAAGTTGCAAATACACAATCTAACCTTATACCAAAAGAAGCTGGAGAAAGAACAGCAAATAGAGTATAAATTCAGCAGGAGAACAGATTTAAGAACAATTAGAGTAGAAATCGATGAAATACAATCAAAGGAACAGTAGAACGGAGATCTCAAAGGATCTCAAAGGAACAGATCAATAAAACTAGTAGCTGAGCTTTGAAAATTAATAAGATCAATAAACCAGTAGACTGATATACCAAAAAGAAAAAAGAAAGGATCTTTATTTTTAAAAAATCATAAATGAAAGAGGTGAGATCACAAACAACACCAAATAAATACAAGCAATTCTAAAAGAATATTATGTGCAATTATATGCCAACCAATTAGGCAATCTAGAAGAAATTGAAGAACTCCTAGAAACATATGACCTACCAAAACTGAAACCGAAAGAAAGAGAAAGCCTGAACGGAAACATAACTGGCAAAGGAATTGAAGAAATAATGAAAAACACCTAACAAACTAGAGTTCAAGACCAGGTGACTTCATAGGGGAAATTCTACCAGAAATTTAAAGAAGAATTTATACTTATTCTTTTGAAGCTATATCAAAAATTAGAAACGGAAGGAACACATCCAAACTCATAGTATGAAGCCACCATTACCTTGATCACAAAATCAGACAAAGACTCCACTAAAAGGAAAGGTAAAGAACAATATCCCTGAAAAACATGGATGCAAAAATTTTCATCAAAATAGAGCCAATAGGGTCTGAAAAGGTAATTAAAAGAATTAATCAGGAGGTCTGGGTGGCTTAGAGATTAAGCGTCTGCCTTCAGCTCAGGGCTGATCCTGGAGTCCCAGGATCGAGTCCCACATCGGGCTCCCTACATGGATCCTACTTTTCCCTCTGCCTGTGTGTCTGCTCTCTCTCTCTCTCTCTCTCTCTCTCTCTCTCTCTCTCCCCCCTCTCTCTCTCATAAATAAATAAAAAAAATATTTGAAAAAAAAAAAGAATTAATCACCATGACCAAGTGGGATTCATTTCCTGGGCTTCAAGGATGGTTCAACATCTGCAAATTAATCAATGTGATACACTGCATTAATAAAAGAAAGAATGACAAACATATGATCCTCTCAATTGATGAAGGAAAAGCATCTGACAAAATACAGCATCCTTTCCTGATTAAAACTCTCCACAGTGTAGGGATACAGGGAACTTATCTCAATATCATAAAATCCATACACAAAAAAAAAAACCCACAGAGAATATCATTCTCAATGGTCAAGAACACAGCAGGGATGCCCAAGTCACCACTGTTGTTCAAAACAGTGCAAGACATTTTAACCTCAGCAAGCAGGCAACAAAAAAGAAATAAAAGGCATCCAAATCAGCAATGAAGTCATAAACTCTCACTCTTCACAGGTGATAGGATACTGTATATGTATATACTGTATATACCAAAAGATCCCACTCAAAAATTGCTAGATCAGTAGCAACGTGGCAAGTGTTCAGCAACGTGGCAAGATATAAAATCAATGCACAGAATTAAGTTACATTTCTATACACTAACAATGAGACTGAAGAAAGTGATATTATGGAATTAATCCCATTGACAATTGCACCAAAAATCAAAAATACCTATGAGCAAACCTAACCAAAGTGGTAAAGGATCTGACTTTAAAACTATAGAATATTTATTACAGAAACTAAAGATGACAGAATTTATTGGAAAAAAGTCTGTGCTCATGATTGGAAGAACAAATATTGTGAAAATGTCTATGCTACCCAGAGCAATCTACACATTCAATGCAATCTCTATCAAAATATAATCAGCAGTTTTCACTGAGCTGGACGAATAATCCTAAATTTGTATGGAACCAGAAAAGACCCCAAGTAGCTAGAGGAAGTTGAAAAAGAAAACCCCAAAGCTGGTGGCATCACAATTCTGGACCTCAAGCTATATTACAAAGAATATACAAATATATTACAAAGAATTACAAGAGAATATGATACTGGCACAAAAACAAACACATTGATCAATAGAATAGAGGATCCAAAAATTAACCACCATCTCTAAGGTCAACTAATCCTCAACAAAGCAGGAAAGAATATCCAATGGAAAATAGTCTCTTCAACAAATGGTGTGGGAAAATTGGACAGCCAAATACAGAAGAATGGAAATGGACCACTTTCTTACAAGAATACAAAGATAACCCAAAAGTTGTTGATAGACCTGTGAGACAAGAATCCATCAAAGTCCTACAGGAGAACATAGGCAGAAAACTCTTTCACCTCGACCATAGCAACTCCTTGCTAGACACAGCTCTAGAGGCAAGGGAAAGAAAAGCAAAAATGAACTATTGGGACTTCATCAAGATAAAGAACTTTTAAACAGCAAAGGAAATAGTCAACAAAATGAAAAGACAACCTACAGAATGGGGAAGGCATTTGCAAATGATGTATCAGGCTAGTTCAAGATCTCTGAAGAACCTATTAAACTCAACATCCCAAAAACAATCGTGTCAAGAAATGGGCAGAAGACATGAACAGACATTTCCCCAAAGACATACAAATGACCAACAGGCACATGAAAAAATGCTCCACATCTCTTGGCATCAGGGAAATACAACTCAAAACCATAATAAGAAACCATCTCACACCCGTCAGAATGGTTAAAATTAACAAGTCAGGAAACAACAAATGTTGGTGAAGATGCAGAGACAGGAGAACCCTCTCACATGCTCTACTAGTGAGTATGCTAGCTGATGCAGCCACTCCAGAAAACAGTATGGAGGTTCCCCAAGAAGTTGAAAATAGAGCTACCCTACGACCCAGATACTGCACTACTAGATATTTATCCCAAAGATACAAATGTAGTGAACCAAAGGAGCACCTGCACCCCAATCGCCCGAATGTGCACAATAGACAAATTGTGGAAAGAGCCAGATGTCCATCCATAGATAAATGGATAAAGATGTGGTGGATAATACAATGGACTATTACTCAGCCTGCAGAAGATTGAAACCTTTTCATTTACCTTGACATGGATGGAATCGGAGGGTGTAGTTAATGTTCAAGAAAATAATTCAGTTAGAGAAAACAATTAGCATATGGTTTCACTCATATGTGGAATTTAAGAAACAAAACAGAGGATCATGGAAAAGGGAAGGGAAATTTATATAGGAATAGATTAAAGATGACAAACTATGAGAGACTCTTAACTATGTGAAAGAAACAGGGTTCCTGGAGAGGAGGTTGGTGGGGGAATGAGGTAACTGGACTACTGACTTTAAGGAGTGCACATGAGGTGATAAGTACTGGGTATTATAGCAACTGATGAATTCTAAATTCCTCATCTGAAAATAATGATGTACTATATCAGGGCTAAGTAAATTTAAATGAAGTAAAAAGACAAACAGTGATCATTAGACATAATCATTGGAAATAGAGGGCTCTGGTTATTTTATGGATGGTACTTCTTATCGGGTAGGAGGAGAAAGGTTCTATTATCAGGCAACATTTCAGCTGTGTTTGAACCCCATTGAGCTTTTCTGAGGGAAACTGCTGAAATATATTGATCCATATCTTTGAAGATGATGAGCACCAATAAATAACAAAAATGATCAGGAGGAAACGGCCATGTGAAGATTAGTGGGGTGAAGATTCTAGAAAGGGAGACTCTAATGCAGCACTCCTGTGGTATATTCAAGGAGCTGTGAAAGACCAGGAATGTAATAGTAGAGAGAGACAAGAAGCAAGATCAGAAATACACACAAGGTCAGGTTATGTAGTGCCAAGACCACTAACCCTCCCTGAAGCCACAAAAAGCATGAATGTTGTCATTGTATCTTAAAAATGACCCAGATTCAATGGTTTTCAGCTACCTCGAATTTCACTTTCATGCTGCGGAGAGAGGAGTTACAGAAAGAGGTGTGAGAACTTTTGCTGCTAGCTTCTATTTGTTCTTTAAGCTTTGATTGTAGAAGGAAACTTACAAAAGCATTCGAAAATATTTCATGGCAAAGTACTCCTTTTATATTTTACCTTTTTGTTCTATGTACCAATACAGAAAAAAAAATCCATAACAGTATAGTCTTTCATAAACCCTTAGGATTATCTTTATTTTAGTCTAATCCCATACTATATACACCAGGAAGACCTCAGAATGAGGTCCATATCTTTATATCTGCGTAATATGTAAAGTTTTAGAAATCTGCAAAGGTCAATCAAAGAAATAGTGTAATAGTAGATTTAGTTTATGTTTCCTATTCTAATATTGAGAGCTTTGCGTGACTGAGCCATCCTATAATTAATTCTCAGGTAACAGCATGCCTCCATTTCTCATTAAATACATTTTAGCAGACAGGGCCTAGAAATCCTTACATGTTCTGTTTTCCAGCACAATCCTTGGTTTGCTGATTTCTGTTGCCATGATTTCCTGATAATCAAATTATATTATTAAAATAAAAAGAACTATTTCTGAGATTCCAACATGCGATTTGCTAACATTTAGTCTGAATTATAATTAAACCACAGCAAACTAAAAGTAAAATGAGTTTCTTTACCTGGATCAAAGGATATGCTCCAGAAGCCTAAAGGAAATGTTACCTTTAATTCTAGAGAATTCCATTAAATTCAGGAATTAGATAAGGCCACCTTTTATAGCTGCCATTATTATGTAATGCACTGACTTTTAATGCTAGGTCCTCAACTCCATATACTCCCAGAGATCAGGAAGTAATTAATGAAGCCAAACTGTGAAAAGACATTTAAGAAGGAATTGAAGAAGACCTTTTCTCCCCATTGAAAGGGAGCAAATCCTGTCCCCAATAAGAGTCTGTCAAGACTAAGCTCTGGTGTGTTGCTGCCTAATGAGGAGCATATATCCAAATTTGTCCCATACTATGCTTTTCAAGAGAAATCAGGCAATCATATTTTTTTCCTTTTTTTTTTATTGGTGTTCAATTTACCAACATTCAGAATAACCCCCACTGCCTGTCACCCAATCATGTTTTTATACATTTTAATGATTTTAATATACTGATGACCGATTATATTTATAAAATCTTATACTAAACAAAAAATTTTGGATTAAACAAATTTAAAGTTTTCAGGTAAATTCAGCCTAGCAGCTTGTCATTTTGGAAATTCTGTGTCAAACAACGAAATAAGAGGAAAAGGAAATGAAGCAGTCAGAGGCAAACATGAAACAACACAAGTCATTATTGGCTGGTGTGTCCATCTAGTAAACCAAACCAATACAAACAACTTGCAGATTATACTATTTATTAAAAACCAAACCAATACAAACAACTTGCAGATTATACTATTTATTAAAAACCAAACCAATACAAACAACTTGCAGATTATACAATTTATTAAAAGAGTTAAGTCAAAAATTAGCATAACAATAATATTTCTATTTTTATATTCCCCAAATGAATGAGATCATATAATGTTTGTCCTTCTCTGATTGACTTATTTCACTCAGCATAATACCCTCCAGTTCCATCCACGTCGAAGCAAATGGTGGGTATTCGTCATTTCTAATGGCTGAGGAATATTCCTTTGTATACATAGACCACATCTTCTTTATCCATTCATCTTTCGATGGACATTTTAGTTTATCTGATATAAGGATGGCTACCCCTGCTTTCTTTTGAGGACCATTTGAATGGTAAATGGTTCTCCAACCTTTTATTTTCAGGCTGTAGGTGTCCTTCTGTCTAAAATGAGTCTCTTGTAGACAGCAAATAGATGGGTCCTGATTTTTTATCCAGTCTGACACCCTGTGCCTTTTGATGGTGTCATTCAGCCCATTCACGTTCAGCATTAATATTGAAAGATATGAGTTTAGTGTCATCATGATATCTATTCAGTCCCTTGTTTTTGTGGATTGTTCCATTGGACTTCTTGAGAAGAAGAGTCTCTCCTCTTCTCAAGTCTCTTGAGAGTCCCCCTTAAAATTTCTTGCAGAGCTGGTTTGCAGGTCACATATTCTTTCAATTCCTGCCTTTTTGAAAGCTCTTTATCTCTCCTTCCATTCTGGATGAGAGCCTTGCGGGATAAAGTATTCTTGGTTGCATGTTTTCTCATTTAGGACCCTGAATATATCCTGCCAGCCCTTTCTGGCCTGCCAGGTCTCTGTGGAGAGGTCTGCTGTTACCCTAATACTCCTCCCCATAAAAGTCAGGGATTTCTTGTCTCTTGCTGCTTTAAGGATTCTCTCTTTATCTTTGGAATTTGCAAGCTTAACTATTAAATATCGAGGTGTTGAGAGGTTTTTATTGATTTTAGGGGGGATGTCTCTATTTCCTAGTTCTGAATGCCTGTTTCCCTTCCCAGATTAGGAAAGTTTTCAGCTATGATTTGTTCAAATACATATTTTGGCCCTCTGTCCCTTTCGGCGCCCTCAGGAACCCCAATTAAATGTAGGTTTTTCTTCCTCAGGCTGTCGTTTCTTTCCCTTAATATATCCTCATGGTCTCTTAATTGTTTGTCTCTTTTTTCCTAAGTTTCCATCCTTGCCATGAACTTGTCTTCTATGTCACTCACTCGTCCTTCCACTTCGTTAACCCTCGTAGTTAGGACTTCTAGTTTGGATAGCATCTCATTCAATTGATTTTTAATTTCTGCCTGATTGGATCTAAATTCTGCAGGCATGAAGTCTCTTGAGTCCTTGATGCTTTTTTCTAGAGCCACCAGTAGCTGTATAATAGTGCTTCTGAATTGGCTTTCTGACATTGAATTGTAATCCAGATTTTGTAACTGTGGGAGAGAGGACTGTTTCTGATTCTTTCTTTTGAGGTGAGGTTTTCCTTCTAGTCATTTTGCTCAGTGCAGAGTGGCCAAAAACAAGTTGTATTGGGAAAAGGAGAAAAAGAGAGGAGAGAAAGAAGGGAAGAAAAGAGAAAAAGAAAAAAGGAAGAAAAAAGAAGAAAAAGAGAAAGAAAAAGAAAGAAAGGAAAAAAGGGGTGAGGGAAGCAAACAGAAATAAAAAAAAAAAACATGGGGGAGTATCCTCTGATTCTGTATACTGTAAGTCCCTTGACTTCCCGTGGAAGTTTCCAGTGCTGCTTGGTCAATAATTTGTTTTTCCCCTGTCCGTCTAGCTGGTCTTCTGGGGGAGGGGCCTGTTGTGTTGATTTTCAGGTGTTAGCACTTGGGGGAGCTGCTCAGCCCCCTGCCTGGTGCAGGGCTCAGTGAGTAATGTTTATCCTATTTATCCAGTGAGGCCACTGTGAGGCTCTGTGGGGGTTATTTACCCTGGGAGGCCCCAGGAGGAACAACCACAGTGGCGGCGGCCAGCTCTGGAGCCCTGGAGTCAGTTCTTGCAGTAACTTCGGAGCTCTCTGCACGGCCTGGAGGCTCCGGGGGGCAGGGCCGCTGATCTGCTCAGCTCGGGGCAGAAGCATCCTCGCTGTCCTGGGCCCTCCTGGCCTCTGCCTGTCCCGGGGGGAGGCGGGATCCTGGGCTGTGTCCCGGCGCCCTGTGCTCCGGGGCCTGCGCTGTTGGATTCTCACTCCCGCCCCGCAGCCCCCTCCGCGGAGCCGCTGCCCAAGCCCCTCCGAGCTGCTCCGGGTCACACCGTGCGGGCTGCAGCCCTTTAGGGAGCTTGGCGCACTCTCCCTGGGGCACAGGTGTCTGTTAGTGTCCCAGGGAGCATGAGGGCATCCCCGCCCTCCTGGGTCCTGCTCTAACTCCCACAGGCACCTTTCTGCCCGGGAAGGTTGGTGAAGCTCCTGCTTCTCCTGGACGGGGCTCTCCTGTGCTGGGGTCACTTGCCCCGGCCTCAGCCCGGCTCCTCGTGGGGCCCCCTCCCCCTTGGAGGCCTTTTGTTTCTTTATTTCTTTTTTTCCCGTCTTCCTACCTTGATGGAAGCATGAACTATTCTCACTGTAGCATTCCAGCTGTTCACTCTTTAAATCTCAGGCCGAATTCGTAGATTTTCAGGATGATTTGAAGGCTATCTAGGTAATTTGGTGGGAACAGGTGACTTGGGGACCCTACTCTTCCACCATCTTGCCCCTCCACGCCCCTGTCCATTCTTTAAGTAAGATTTTTAGTCTTTGTGGTGGTGAGTTATGTACATTCTTTACGTCTTTTAGATATTAACACCTTATCATTTTCATCTGTCTCCATGAATATTTTGATTTCTTGTTTGATGATTTGGTTGACCTACTTATTGATTAGGAGCAGGATTCTTTGCTTCATGTATTTGTGTTCTTTCTAGTTTTCTTCTTGTGAGTGCTTCCACTTTTATACGACTGTGGCCAAAAAAAGGTGTATAATATGATTTCAGACTTTTTAAATTTGTTAAGTGTTGTTTGTTTTCTGGCCTAAATGAGATCTATTCAAGATAATGTGCCCTGTGAACTTGAAAATAATGTGTCTTCTGCTGCATTGGGATATAATGTTCTGAGTATCTTAGGCCCATTTGGTCAAATATGTCATTCAAAGCCACTCTTTTCTAGTTGATTTATTGTCTGGATGATCTGTCTACTGATGGAGGTCGGGTGTAAGAATTCCCTCCTGTTATTGCATTACTGGCAATTTCTCCTTGTGTGCCTGTTAGAGGTTGTTTAATTCATTTAGGTGAAAACATGTGTGGTCCCAATAATTATAATGGTTATATCCTTTTGTTGAACTCACTTCAGACCTAAGACATGCAGAGGTGGAAAGAGAAGGGATGAAAAAACATTTACCATGCAAATAGAAGCAAAAGGAAAGCTAAGGCAGAAATACTAATATCAGACAAAATAGGTAAGTCATGTCTCGTCTCTTCTCTGTTCAAAGTTCTCCAATGGAGCTCCACTTCACTTCATCAAAAGGGAAGTCATGTAATGCAAACTACAAGGCTCTATGTAATCTAGACACAACAATCCCTCTTTGATCTCATCTAGTACTCTCTAGGATCCCATCTCTTCGGCCTCATACCCTCCCAGACATTACTGTAGTGTATATCCACATGGCTGACTCCTTAACCATCTTAAAGTATTTATTCCAATGTGATGTCTGCCATGAAAACTTCTCTGACCACCTATTGAAAGCTGCAGAATGGGGAGAGACTTAACATGGCAGAGTAGTAGGGGACCTTTATCTTCTCTGGTCTCTGGAAATCAGCGGGATACTTAACAAATCACACTGAACAACTGCAAATCAACTGGGGATCTGAGAAAAAGTTGCTACAATTCTACAAATAGAAAAACAACCACTTTGCAATGGAGGGTATATAGAGAAATGAATCTGAGGCCATCTATCAGAAGATAAACCATGGGCTTTGAAGCCTCCATTATAAAAGTACCAAAAAATGGTGTAAGCAGTGGAGTGAAAAATTAAGATTTTTAAAGTCGCTTGAAGGGTGGTCAGGAGGTGAAGAAAGACAGAATCCTGGGTTTGACAGCATGGTCTCAGGATTCCTGGCATCACAAAAAGAATGGGGGTACCAGAGTGCAGCAGAGTGTTCCCAGGCATTGGGGCAGAGTATCTCATTGCAAACAGTCAGCCCAAAAGCCAACATTCAACTCAGTCTTGCCATAAACAGGGAACTTCAGCAAGGTGCGGTGACTGCTCTCTGAGGAGGGGCCCAGAAAGTGACAGAAACACTGAGAAGCCCCCACTTCTCCAGGAGGTGTATTATTGCTGTGTGCCACAGAAGTCTTTAAAACGTGTATTCTTGAAACGGGATCACGTGCACTGGGTCACAGTCTGGTTTAGCACTGAATGTGAACTGAAACCAGGGAGATAAGAGTGATTGGCTGCTTTTCCCTGAGCACTCACTGAAGAGTAGGGGACATGAACTTTCAGCGTGAGGGCTGGAAATGGAGGTGCAGCTCTGATTTTCCTTCTCATCCCCCATACCGGTACAGAAAGCCTTAAGGCAACAAAAGTCACGTAGAGCAATCTGGGGCTGTATATTTAGCCAAGCTCCCTGCAAAAGGAAGTGCAATACAATCCAGGGCAAAGACACCTGAGAGTCACTGCACTAGGCACCTCACCCAGAAGATCTGCAAGTCATGTGCTAAGACCAAGGAAACCAATGATACAGAACTGCCAAACTCCAGCAGTAGGGTAAAATAGTATACAGAATTTAAGGGTTTTTCTCATGTTTCTACACTCTTTCACATTAATCTTTTTGTTTGCTTTTCAAATAATTTCTTATTTTATTAACTCTTTGTAAAGTCTTTTTAATTTTCATTTTATAGTTCTATTTTATCCAGTCACTGAATTTAATTAATTGGGTTTTTTTATTTTTATAAATTTATTTTTTTATTGGTGTTCAATTTGCAAACATATAGAATAACCCCCAGTGCTCATCCCATCATGCGCCCACCTCAGTGCCCAACACCCAGTCATTCCCACCCCCCGCCCACCTCCCATTCCATCACCCCTAGATCGTTTCCCAGAGATAGGAGTCTTTCATGTTGTTTTGATTATATGTAAGTTTGCCTTTCTTTACAATTCTGGCATCTAGTTTCTTCAGGGAAGCAGACCAAAATACACCCAGGATCTAGTGTTGTGTTCCGTCTGTTCAGCATTTGGTTATGTTCTCTCTCTTTCTTTAATTATTTATCTGTTGCTTCTGATTTGTTTCGTGTATATTTCTCTGGAATCACTGTTGCCATTTTAGTATTTTGTTCTCTTTCATTTATTCTTCTCTGGTCAGAATGACAATACAGAAAACTCACTTCAAAAAGAGTACAGAAGGCAATATTCACTGCTAAGGACCTAATCAGTAGGGATAGAAGCAACATGTTGGAACTAGATTCTGAATAAAAATTATAAAGATACTACCTGGGCTGAGAAAAGCATATAAGACACAGAGAGTCCCTTTCTGGCAAAATAAAAGAACTAAAATCTGAGGAGGTCAAAAATAAAAGGGCAATTCCTGAGATGCAATAAAAAATGGAGGCTCTAACTGCTAAGAAAAATGAGACAGAAGAGAGGATCTCTGATATAGAAAACAAATTGAGAAAAATAAGAAAACTGAAGTAAAACAACAACAACAACAACAAAAACAGAGATAAACAACCACTTGATCACAGGGGAAAAATCTGAGAGATAAGTGATAACATAAGATGACACAATATTAGCATAATAGGGTCCGAAAGAAGAGGAAAAAGTAAGAGAGAAAGTGGGAAAGAAGGTATACATGAGCATATTATAGCTGAAAATTCCTCTAATCTGAGGAAGGAGACAGGCATTCAGATTCAGAAGGAACAAAGGATCCCCCTCAAAATCAATACAAAAGTAGGCTAACACCTCAACATATAACAGTGAAGCTTGCAAATTTCAGAGACAAAGAGAAAATTCTGAAAGCAGCTCAGGACAAGAGGTCCTGAACCTATGAGGGTAGAAAAATAAGACTCCCAGCAGACTTATCCACAGATACCTGGAAGGCCAGATAGGACTGGCATGATATATTCAGGGTGCTAAATGAAAACAGTATGCAGACAAGGATACTATATCCAGCAAGTCTGTCATTCAGAATAGAAGGAGGGATAAAGAGAAACAGGAAAAAGAGAAACCAAAATAATTTGTTATTAAACCAGCCCACCAAGAAATATTAAAGAGCATCCTGGAAGCGAAAAGAGAGCCCAAAAGTAACATAAACCAGAAATTAACAGAGATAATATTCAGAAACAATGACTTTACAGGTCAAACAAGGACAATGGATTCATATAGCTCAATGTTCACTCTAAATATAATTGGGCTAAATACTAGAATCAAAAGTCATAGGTTCAATTTGGATAAAAAAAGCATGACACTTTGATATGTCGTCTACAAGCAGCAGAATTTAGACCAAAAGACACTTCCAGATCCAAAGCGAGGAGGAAGAGAACCATCTATCATTCTAGTGGACATTAAAAAAAAAAAGTTAAGGTGGAAATCTTTATATCAGACACATTAGATTCTAACCTGAAGACTGTCATAAGAGATGAGGAAGGACAATATAATTAATAATTAATAAATAAGTTGTCTATCAAACAAGTAGAACAAACAATTGCAAATATTTAGCCTCTAATAGAGGAGCAGCCAAATATATAAAGCAAATAACAACAGAATTAAGAAACACTTTGACAATAATACAGTAATAGTAGGGATCTTTAACACAACATTCACAAAAATGCACAGATCATCAAAGCAGAATTTCAGTAAGGAAACAAGAGCTTTGAATGACACACTTGACCAGACAGACACTACAGACATATTCTGAGCATGCCTTCCTAAAGCAAAAGACCACATATTCTTCTTGAGTGAGCATGGAACATTTTCCATAATCTAACACAGCTCAGTCAAAAATCATGTCTCAACAGATTCCAAAAGATTGGGTTATTCCCTGCAATTTTTCTGACTACAATGATTGGAATTTTGAACTCAATCACAACAGGAAATTTAGGAGGGACAAAATTCATTCAGGTTAAAGCATCCTACTAAAGAATGAATGGGTCAAACAAGAAACTAAAGAAGAATCTTTAAAAATTCATGAAATGAAATAAAAGAAAAACACAACAGTTCAGATGAAGCAAAGGCAGTCTTAAGAGAGAAGTATACAGTGATACAAGCTGTTCTCAACACAGGAAAAGTCTCAACTACACAACTTAACCTTACACCTAAAGGAGCTAAATGTCGCAAGAGAAGAGAAATAATAAAGATTATAGCAGAAATTGATGAAATACAAACTAAAAGAACAGTAGACTAGAACAACAAAACTAGGAGCTGGTTACTTTGAAAGAATTAATAAGATCAATAAACCACTAGACTGACATATCAAAAACAAAAGATCAAGGACCTGAATAAATAAAACTATAAATGAAAGAGGTGAGATCACTACCAACACCAAGGAAATACAAACAATTTCATAGATTGTTATGTGCAATTATATGCCAACCAATTAGGCTATCTAGAAGAAATGGAAGCATTCCTAGAAACACATGACTTACCAAAACTGAAGCAAGAAGAAATAGAAAGCCTGAACAGAATCAAAACCAGCAAAGAAATTGAAGCAATAATCAAAGATCACCTAACAAACTACAACTCAAGACCAAATGATTCCTAGGGGAATTCTACCAAATATTTAAAGAGAATTAATACCTATTTTTGGAAGCTATATCAAAAAATAGAAATGGAAGGAATACTTCCAAACATTCTATAAGACCAGCATTACCTTGATCCCAAAACCAGACAAAGACTCCACCAAAAGGAAAAATACAGAACAATATCCCCTGTAAACAAGGATGTAAAAAATTCTCAGGAGAGAGCCAATAGGATCCAAAAGCACATTGAAAGTATTAATCACCATGATCAAGTGGGATTTCTTTCTGGGCTTCAAGGGTGGTTCAACATCTACAAATAAATCATAGTGATACATCGCATTAATAAAAGAAAGGATGACAACCATACAATCCTCTCAGTTGATGCAGAAAAAGCATTTGACAAAATACAGCATCCTTTCCTGATTAAAACTCTCCACAGTGTAGGGATACAGGGAACTTATCTCAATATCATTAAAGCTGTATACAAAAAAAAAAAAAAAAAAAAACCCACAGACAATACCATTTTCAATGGTCAGGAACAAGCAGGGATACCGACTCACCACTGTTGTTCAAAATAGTACGAGACATTTTAACCTCAGCAAGGAGACAAAAAAAGAAAAAAAAAGGAATAAAAGGCTCCAAATCAGCAAAGAAGCCATCGAACTCTAACTCTTTACAGATGACATGATACTATACGTAGAAAACCCAAAAGACTCCACTCAAATATTGCTAGATCTCATATTCAGCAACGTGGCAGCATATGAAATCAATGCTCAGAAATAAGTTGCAGTTCTATACAGGAAGACTGAAGAAAGTGGCATTAAGGGATTAATCCCATTGACGATTGCACCAAAAATCAAAAATACCTATTGAAAACCTAACCAAAGTGGTAAAAAAGTTCTCTACTCTGAAAACAATAAAATACTTATGAAAGAAATTAAAGATGAATGAATTTATTGGAAAAAAGTCTGTGCTCATGATTGGAAGAACAAGTATTGTGAAAATGTCTATGCTACCCAGAGCAATCTACACATTCAATGCAATCGCTATCAAACTATAATCAGTAGTTTTAAACGAGCTAGAACTAATAATCATAGATTTGTATGAAACTAGAAAAAAAACCCAGGTAACCTGAGGAAATTTGCAAAAGAAAACCAAAACTGGTGGCATCACAATTCTGGACCTCAAGCTATATTACAAAGCTGTAAGCATCAGAGAACATACTCCTGGCACAGAAGCGAACACATAGATCAATAGAATAGAGGATCCAGAAATGAATCCTCATCATTATGGTCCACTAATATTCAAATCTTCAACAAACCAGGGAGGAATATCCAATGGAAAATAGTGTCTTCAACAAATGATTGGAAAGCCACATTGCAGAAGAATGGAACTGGATCATTTTCTTATACCAACACAAAAAGTAACCCAAAAGTTTTTGATAGACCTGTGAGACAAGAATCCATCAAAGTCCTAGAGGAGGGCACATGCTGAAACATCTTTCACCTCAGCCACAGCAACTTCTTGCTAGACACAGCTCTCCAGGCAAGGGAAAGAAAAGCAAAAATGAACTATCTGGACTTCATCAAGATATAAAGCTTTCACAAAGGAAAGGAAATAGTCAACAAAAAGAAAAGGCAACCTACAGAATACGGAAGATATTTGCAAATGATGTATCAGGCTAGTATTCAAGATCTCTGAAGAACTTACTTAACTCAATACCCCCAAAAACATTGCTGTCAGGAAATAGAAGAGTTGAACGGACATTTCTTAAAGTAGACCTACAAATGGCCAACAGACACATGAAAAATACTCCACATGCCTTGACATCAGGGAAATGCAACTCAAAACCACAATGAGATACCATCTCACACCAGTCAAAATGGCTAAAATTGACAAGTCAGGAAACAACGAATGTCGGTGAGGATGCAGAGAAAGAGGACCCTCTCACAATACTAGTGAGCATGCATGATGATGCAGTCACTCTGGAAAACAATATGGAGGTTCCCCAAGAGTTTGAAAATAGAGCTACCCTACAACACAGCAATTGAACTACTAGCAATTTACTCCAAAGATACAATTGTATTGAATCAAAGGACCACCTGCAGCCCAATGTTCACAGCAGGAATATGCAAGATAGACAGACTGTATAAAGAGCCAGATGTCCATCCACAGATGAATGGATAAAGATGTGGTGGATAATACAATGGACTATTATGCAGCCATCAGAAGGATTAAGCCTTACTATTTACATCAATATGGATGGAATCAAAGGATATGATTCTGAGAAAAAGAAGTCAATTAGAGAAAAATTATCATATGGTTTCACTCATGTGTGGAATTTAAGAAACAAAACAGAGGATCATGGAAAAGGGGAGAGAAATTGAAATAGGATGAAATCAGAGAGGGAGACATATGAGAGACTCTTAACTATGTGAAAGAAACTGAGGGCTGCTGGAGAGGAGATTGGTGGGGTAATGGGGTAAGCGGATGACAGGCTTTAAGAAGGACACATGAGGTCATAAGTACTGGGTATTATAGCAACTGATGAATTACTAAATTCTACATCTGAAACTAATGATATACTATATCAATGATAATTAAATTTAAATGAAGCAAACAAAAGACAGATAGAGATCATTAGAACATAATCATTGGAAGTAGAGGTCCAGTTTTTCTACGGTGGGTACCTCATCCTGGGCAGGAGGAGAAAGTTTCTATTAGCAGCTAACGTTTCAACTGTGTTTGAATTCTCTTCAGATTTCATGAGGGAAATTGCTGAAACATATCAATCAATATGTTTAATGATGATTAGAACCAATAAATAACAAAAAAGATCAGGTGGAAATACCCATGTGAAAATTACTGGGGTGAAAATTCTAGAAAGGGAGACTCTAATGCAGCACTCCTGGGGTATAATCAAGGAGCTGTGACAGACCAGGAACATAATGGTCCAGGTAGAGAGTTGCAAGAAGCAAGAACAAAAATACACACAGGGTCAGACTATATAGTGCTGAGACCACTGACTCTCCCTGAAACCACAAAGTATATGAATGTTGTTATTGTCTCTTAAAAATGACACAGACTCCAAAATTTTCAGGAGCACTCACTCACTTTTGTGCTATAAGGAGTTGGGGGAATAGTTGTGAAAAGATTTTGCAGCTAGCTTCTATTTGTCCTTTAAGTTTTGATCGTAGAAGGAACTTTACAAATGCATTAGAAAACATTTCACCATAAAATACTTCTCTTAGCTTTATATTTTACAATTTCTATCATGTTCAATACAGAAGAAAAAGTCCATAACCGTGTCTTGACCTGCATCTTAGAGAAACTCTTAGGATGATTTTTATTTTATTATGGTCCCATGATACAAACACTGGGAAGGACCTCAGAATGAGGTCCATGTCTTTATATCTGTGAAATATATAAGGTTTTAGAACTTGATAAAGGTCAATCAAATAAATAATGTCATGCTAGACTTACTTTATGTTTCTCATTCTATTATTGAGAACTCATGAGACTGTGCCATCCTATAATTAGTAGTCAGGTAACAGCATGCCTCTATCTCTCAGTAAATACATTTTAGCAGACAAGGCCTGGAATTTTTTTATGTATTCTGCTTTCCAACACAATCCTAAGTTTGCTGATTTCTGTTGCCAGGATTTCCTGATAATCAACTTCTATTAATAAAACAAAAAGAACTATTTCTGAGATGCCAACATGGGATTTTCTAACATTTAGTCTGAATTATAATTAAACTACAGCAAACTAAAAGTAAAATGAGTCTCGTTAACTTGATCAAGGAATATGTTCCAGAAGTCTAAAGGAAATGTTACCTTTAATTTTAAAAGAGTTCCATTAAATTCAGGAACAAGATAAGGCCACCTTTTATAGCTGTCATTATTATGTACTGCACTGGCTTTTAATACCAGGTCCTTAACCCTATATACTAACAGAGATCAAAAGATTTAAAACATTGAATGAAGCCAAACTGTGCAAAGATATTTAAGATTTTAAGCCCTTTGCACACTGTACAAATGGAACAAATCTTTTCCCCTTTAGAGTCTACCAGGACTAAGCTCTTGTGTGTGGTTGCCTAATGAGGGGCATATATCCAAATTTGTCCCTCACCCAGGTTTTCAAGAGAAATTAGGCATTCATATTTTATATGCATGTTAATTATTTGAATATACTGATGACCTATTATAAAATCTTATGTTAAACAATTTTTGGATTAAACAAATTTGCAAATTTTCAGGTAAATTCAGTCTAGCAGCCTGTCACTTTGGAAATTCTGTGTCAAACAATGAATAATAGGAAAAGGAAAATAAGTAGTTGAAGCAACACAAAACAACACAAGTCATTATTGGCTGATATGTTCATCTACTTCCCCAAACCAAGACAATCAGCTTGCAGATTAAACTACTTATTAAAAGAGCTTACTCAAAAGCCAGCATAATAATACTTCCAAATGTAAGTATAATAGACAATTATAAAATGGAATAAATCTCCACCAGAATAAAAATAAAATTATGAGATGTAACAGAAATATGAATAGTCTTCATTGAAGAACACTAAACCTAGTAAAAAAAAATACAACAATTGAATCAGATGACTTATACAATTTGGAAGTGAAGGAACTCCCTTTTTAAAGTTGTTTATTTTTCCCAGAGTTAGCAGTCTTTACGTTCTGTCTCCCCAGTTAATTGGCACACTGAGTGAATTCCTAAACATAATTGCTGAAGGTGATTTGCATGGAAACGGAGTAAATGATTCTAAAGTACATATGGTTGAATGTATAGAAGAATCAAGGATTTTGGAGCGTAGAGGGAGAAGAACCAAGTGCAAATATATCTAAAGCTATATTATGATATCTAATTGGGTATGTCCACAGAATAAACAAATAGGTTTAGAGGACAGAGAGTATCATGCAAACAAATTCAACAATATATATTTGGTAATTTAATATAGAATGAAGTTGAAAGTATTTAAGTATTAAAAATAAATTTTAATAAGATAAATGACTATCAATTTGGAAAAAAGCTTTGAAAGTATGTCAAAACTCAGTAAGGGCAGCCCCAGCGGCTCAGCGGTTTAAGGGGCCTTCAGCCCAGGGCCTGATCCTGGAAACTCAGGATGGAGTCCCAAGTCCAGCTCCCTGCATGGAGCCTGCTTCTCCCTCCACCTGTTTATCTGCTTCTCTCTCTGTGTATCTCTCATTAATAAATAAATTTTTAAAAAATCTTTAAAAAACTAAATAAAAAACATTCCTGCAGGACTCCATGTGTATGGGAGACATTAAAAACATAGAGGAAAAGGATGTAGAATATAACAAAAATGCATTGGGCAGCCTGGGTGGCTTAGCGGTTTAGTGCCTTCAGCCCAGGGTGTGACTTGGAGACATGGGATCGAATCCCACGTCAAGGCTCCCTGCAGGGAGCCCGCTTCTCCCTCTGCCTGTGTCTCTGCCTCTCTCTCTCTCTCTCTCTCTCTTTGTCTCTCATGAATAAATAAAATCTTTTTTTAAAAAAAGATAAAAGTCAATTAGTTACAGCAGGAATGGGGACATGGGAGATGGAATGCAAGGAGAGTGCACTCGTTTCCTTTTTTCATAGCTCATAATTATTTTTAATAATATAAAAACAAACCTGATTCATAGAAAATGTAGTGTTTTAAATTTCTGGACATAATGCAGTCACTGAACTTCCCCTTTGCTGAAAGTAACTAGAAGCTGCACAAAATACAGGAAACATCGTTTTCAGTTTTGGTTGACTGGTAACATACTTCTGGGACACTTAAGGGAAAGGAGATAGATCAGGCGAGTTCTAGGACAGCTTCTGGCTGACCAAGAAGTCTCCAACCCCTTGTAGAGGTGAGGAGAACTGCAAAAGGCTCCCCTCACCTCCGACATCACAAGAAGGTTTTCTAAGAGCTCTCTTAGATCTTTAATGAATTCCTTTTCTCTTTTTTCCCCCTGAACACTCAAGAATTGATTTTTCAGACTTCTTTTCCTTTCTCCCCTTCCAATGCTTGGAGTGATTCCTTGTCCCCTTTCCTCATGACTACTTCCTCATGTCAATCCCCACTCAATTCACTTTGAAATCTTCCCCATTGGCAGATATGGTTTAATTATACCAATTTGTTCATGAAAATGTATCTTTTCTGGGAGTGCAAACAAATATTTCTCTAATGTCCTCTTTCATTCTCTGATAAATGTCCTCTTTGGGTCTTAAGTATTTAGTCCACCACCACTTTCTATGTAAGAATACTGGGCATCTTTGGTGGCACAGGATAACATTGTGCTTCCATTGGCAGAAACTTTTCACATACTTATGAAGTTAATTTCATTCTTTTCTCATTAGCTTATATCAATTAAAGTAATACTTCCTATTGCCTATTTCATGGGTATTATAAACTCAGGTACTGAAAGAGCATCATATGACAGTGCTTGATTACAGATTATGATGTGGTGGTGGTGGTGGCAGGTGTGTATTATATATATATATCAGTTGGGTGATCTTCAAAAGTGAAAATATGTATTTTAAAACATTCTCATAAAAAACAAAAGACCAAAATTGAAATGAAGTAAAACAGACTTTCCAATATTAGTTCTCCCAAATAATCTGAATTTTGATTTTTCAGACATATTAGGACCAAAAGAAAGCTTTTTTTCTAATACCCAAACAAACAAACATGGCAGTCAAGGGAGGTAAGCTCACTTCTTTCTCCCGTATGTAAAGCATGGGAAAACCCCCACAAAAGGCCACTGAGTGGCTGATACCACCCATTGCTGCCAAATACAAGATTCTCCTTCTCTCACCACTCACAGAATTTTGAAAAATTCTCCAGTCACAGTACAGGTTTTCACCAATATTTAAGCTTTTATTAGAGGTTGAGGGTGCCTCCATGTAGATTTCCCAGTGAGGCAAGCCTCAAACACAGACTCCAGAGCAGAATTCTCTTAGAACACCTTCTCCAAATGCCAGGTTGTCAGGACAGCCACCTACATTAAGTTCCAGTTACATATGGATTAACACCTTGACCACATTCATTACCTCTAAAATAAAATATAGACGAAGAATTGGTGTGTGCTCACACACACAATCATTCTCTCACTAGTTTGTGCTTTTCTTCTGAAAGCAAATTGATCCAGGAAGGTAAATTATCATGTGAATATTATTCACATATTCATCCTGACTATGACCAGATGTCAAAACCTTTCATGTAAGGTCTATGATAGGTTTTTCAAAGTGGTTTGGATTTAAGTAATCCTATTCTTTAAAAAAAATTTTTTTATTTATTCATGAGAGACAGAGAGAGGGTGTGTGGGGCAGAGACACAGGCAGTGAGAGAAGTAGGCTCCATGCAGGGAGCCTGACATGGGACTCGATCCCAGGTCTCCAGGATCACACCCTGGCCAAAGGCAGGCACTAAACTACTGAGCCATCCAGGGATCCCCAAGTAATCTTATTCTAATGCAATGCTCTCAGAATAAGGAGTCTATATATTTATTACTATTTACTGATATTAATACAATAAAATATACAAAAAGGATGATTAAAAATTACAAATTGGCTTTATTCCCCAAAGAAAAATATTCTATCTCTCCTGTCCCTGAAGGAAAACCAACCTGTTAAGGAAATATATATTAGGATCCCTGAATATCTTGTATCAGCAGAAGTCACAATTTGCTACACCATAACTTTTTCATGGCATTTTTCACTTCCGCATTCCTCAGTGTATAGATCAGAGGGTTCAGCAAGGGTGCCCCAATGGTATAAAACACTGCCACCACCTTGTCTACTGGAAATGTGGTTGCTGGGCGTGTATACATGAATATACATGGACCAAAAAATAGGACAACCACAATAAAATGGGAGGTGCAGGTCGAAAGGGCTTTTCGCTTTCCTTCTGCACTGTAGTTTCTCAGAGAGTACAAGATGATAACATAGGAGATAAGCAGGATTATGAAACTCACCGTGCATATGGCTCCACTGTTAGAAACAACTAGCAAATTTATTACATAAGTGTCCATGCAAGCAAGTTTCAGCAAGGGCTGCAAGTCACAGAAATAGTGATCAATCACATTGGGACCACAGAAAGGCAATCTCAAAGCCAGGACAATTTGTGCTGAAGAGTGGATACAGGATCCCACCCAACCCAGAATCACCAGTACACTGCAGACATGCCTGTTCAGGATGGTTGTGTAACGCAAGGGCTTACAAATGGCTACATAGCGATCAAAAGCCATCAGGATCAGCACGAAGATTTCCATGCATCCAAAGAAGTGGGCTGAAAAGACCTGAGTCATGCACTCATTGTAGGAAATAGTCTTCTGCTGGGAAATGGCATCCACAATCAACCTGGGAGCTGTGGTTGTAGAGAAGCAGGCATCAGCAAAGGACAGGTAAAATAGGAAGAAGTACATGGGACTCCCAAGGGTCCTGCTTCTTTTAATAGTCACTACAATGAGAAAGTTTCCCAACAGTGTGGCAAGGTAAAACATCAAGAAGACCCCAAATATTGCTTTCTGTTTTCTTGGATCCTGTGTCAAGCCAAACAGAATGAATTCATTCACACTGCTGTTCATCGCCATAGTAGTATCTATAGGTAGGGTGAACTTGATAAGACCTTAATCTGCAAAAGAAGAAAAGAAGTAACATCTTGGGGAGATCATTGGGCTGACCTCCGAATTCCTTATTTTTGCTCTGTTACCTCCAATTTCTTTAATCCTTGTGAATCTTTGTAAATCTGCAGAAGTCCAAGCCTCTCCCAGATCTATATATTAAGTCAGAAACTAACCAAAATGGATCAAAGCCTTTGCATTTGGATAATAAAAAGTCAATATCCTTTAAATATTTTGATTCCTACCAAGATTGAAAATGGCAAAACTTGTACTTTCCTTGGTCAGGTGCCTTAACTGCCTTGAAATTTGGCCTCCAGGCAGCCCTGGTGGCTCAGCAGTTTAGCGCCACCTTCAGCCCAGGGCCTGATCCTGGAAACACAGGATCAAGTCCCAAGTCGGGCTCCCTGCATGGAGCCTGCTTCTCCTTAGGCCTGTGTCTCTGCAGCTCTCTCACTCTCTCTCATTAATAAATAAATAAAATCCTTAAAAAAAATAAATTTGGCCTTCATTTGAAAATTTACGTCTAAGAGTTTCCCTGCTTTACCTTGAGTTTCCCTAAAATGAAAAAAGATTTTTATGATCACATATATACACATCTAGTTCACATATTATGCATTTTATCTATGTGCATTGAAATCTGAAAAACACTATTCCGATATTATTTAGCACTCATACTGTTGGAGGACCCTCCTGAAGAAAATATCCTCAGTTGAGTTCACTGATTTTTGGGTCTCTGACTTCATCTCTGAGCTTATCAGTATCTTGGATAAAATATCCTTTACAAAAATCTACTTTGACAAGTCTTTTACCTCTTGTGTTTTATGTCACATTCACTGATAGTCGTTGATAACAAAAGCCTGGAGAACTTTGAGGTTTGTCATAATTGAGGAAATTTCCTGTTTACCATCTTTACTGTTCTATTAAACTGATGTCCTCGAGAATCTCTGCATATGGATTCAATGTGGTAGAAAAATCTTAATGATGTCTATAACCTAAACAGTGTTTTTACACATATATGGTCCTTTTTACCCTGAATTGTCTTATTTCTAAAAATACCATTTGAAGAAAATTCCATTATTCAATATACATGTTATGATTTTTCTGTTTCAAGTTCTTGTTCATAGCATATATAGTTTGTCATTGAAATCATTGTATGCCAAGTGTGTTCTGATTTTGACTTGGAATTATTATCACACTTCTTCCCATGTTACTATATTTTCCATGGATAAATTGTTCATTTATAACTGACATTGTAAAATTTTTCTAAGTGGTATTTATTTGACCCTTTGTCAATCGAGATATTCCTGTTGTTTTAATTTTCATTCTTAAAACAATTCAGAATAATTTTACAATCATGATATTGCTGCCCCAAATGCTTGATGTTGTCATTGCTATTGGTAATTATTAAAAGGTTCTTCAATATTTTGTGTTCATTTATTAACTATATTTTATTGTCAAACAATTCATATCATTAATTCTTCAAAGGACACAGAGGAATGAGAGAATAAATTTATAATCAGTCTCAAAATTATTGACTTTATGATCCTACTCTCCAGAAATGACTATTTTTGGTTTTTATGTGTTTTCTTTTAAACATTATAACAGTATACTTCTTTTTGTGTATCTCTTTTGTATATACAAGTATGGCCAATATTTCAAGGTTGATGATATTCCAAAAAGCTGATAAACATGCAAACACAATTTATTTTGTGACATTATCTTATTACCTCACTGGGATAATAGTAAATAACTATATTTTATTATGTGCATATACCTTTTTGTCATAAACCACATTTAACAGTTTTATTGCATTTTTAAAAAGATTTTACTTATTTATTCATGAGAGACACAGAAGCAGAGATGTAGGCAGAGGGAGAAACAGGCTCCATGCAGGGAGCCCAACGTGGGACTCGATCTTGGGTCTCCAGGATCAGGCTCTGGGCTGAAGGCAATGCCAAACCGCAGAGCCACCCGGGCTGCCCAGTTTTACTGCATTTTTTATGTAAAGATTGCCCATCTGAGAATTTTTCATCTTTTGTCAGTTTATATTTTGCAGTCTTGATATTTTATCTGGGATGGCTATTAATCTAGCAAAACATTACATTTCCTGGGCAAGAACACAGATGCTAGATTCAGATGTCTTGAGTTCAAATCCTAGTTCCACTATATACTAGTTTGGGAAAGACACGTTGAACATAATCATGGTACCTAGGTAGAAAATGAGAAAAGATCTGGCTCATAGTGAGTAAGAAGGATTAAGTGCCAACCTCTGCTTCTTTCACTATTATGATTTTACTTTTTCTTCATGTCTGGGGCTTTTTCCCTTTTCCTGTAATCCAATCTGCCAATTTGCCCATTTTAATTTAGCCTACTTCCAAAACATTTTTAAATTATACTATCTACTCACTTC
The DNA here is from genome assembly GCF_053574225.1 of Canis aureus. Classification (NCBI taxonomy): domain Eukaryota; kingdom Metazoa; phylum Chordata; class Mammalia; order Carnivora; family Canidae; genus Canis; species Canis aureus. The sequence continues at coordinate 15,094,979 of NC_135631.1, read as the reverse complement.
TGTCATAATCCTACAATAATCTTTTCTTTTGAGTATTGACTCACAAATATCTGGAGTTATTGTAAAAAAATGGGAAAAATATTCCACTGCTCTTAATAGTTTGAGTTTTAAGATAAATATAGTTGAGATCATTCATTATGTAAGGCACACTATCATTGATATTAGAAGAATACAAAGAGAAAAGAGACAAGATTACAAATTTCTAAAGAATAGTTTGGGAGTGAAAAATTCAGAATTATGTTAACAGATGAATCATAACTTTAACTGAAGAAAGACATTCTATATTATGTTTCCTGAGATGCAGATATTCTAAAGCAGAGCAGGGAGGTGGTTTAGCACAGTGATAGCGCTTAGAAACCGAAGCCACACAGCCTAGATTTGTACCCCACCCAACTGCTCACTATGGTGAGATATGTAACAAGTCCCTTGATATCTCTTTGCTTCATTTTCTTCACCTGTAAACATTAAGAGCAAAGCAACCTACTTCTTAGGGTTTCTATGCAGGCTAAATAATTCAGTATGTACAAAGCATGGGAGATAGAGGTCTGTGCACCTGCAATTGCGATCGTTGCTTTCATTAGGATAATTAGTATCAATTTTCCATTATGATGATTAGTATCAACTTTCAAGGATATTAATCTACCTTGTTCATTTACCCATAAAACAGATGCACAATTGTTTTACACACTGCTAGACTTATCACAATTGATTAGCCAACTATAACACACCATCATCAATGAGAGGCCAGAGTTAACCCTAGGGTTCACTCTTTGTGTGCTACATTCTATGAATTTGGGCAAATGTTAGGGACATACATCCATCATTATAATATCATACAGAGCATTTCTACTGCCCTAAAATAGAATCATTTTGGATTTCCAAAACAGAAGATAATTCTTTTCACATAGTGTCTAATATTCATTAAATTCTAAATAAAATGTCTCACGCTATTTTTATTGAAGGAAAACAGTAATTTGAGTTAGATATCTATATGAATTTGCATTATGAGAATTATCAGTTCATATGTACCACAAAATCTGGTTGGTATTTCATAAACATCAGTACTACAAATGGCCAATCTTAGAATTCTTTAAATGGACCATCCGTGTTTCTAAATGAACACCATAAAAATAAATTTATAAAAAAAATAAAATAAATAAATAAAAGTAAAAATATGATGAACCATGAATATGATAAAATGGTTACGGTTTTCTAATGCAATGCCTGAAATACTCACCAGGACTTTGAAAGCCCTCCAACGCTGTGCTATAATATTCCTCACCACATTTCCTCCCATGCCTCTGGGCATGTAGGCTCCAGCCATGCCTGACGTTGCTGTCCTTCATAAAAATATTACTCCACACCATCTCATTCACTAAATTTTCACTATTTCTTAGTTATAAAGGCCTTCCTCTGATTAGACGTTCACTCTGCATTGCTAACTGTGCACGCTGTACTCAGTTCAGATGCCATCTCTGAAGCAAAACCTTCCAGGTTTTAAAGAAAACCTTCTGGCTAATGACTTTCCAATGGGAATGTGCGTGTGTGTGTGTGTGTCTGTGTCTGTGTGTCTGTGTGTGAATGTTTGCATACTAAGTCACACGATCCTTAAATGTTGTCTCTTTTCATTTTTTTATTTTTTTAATTCATTTTTTATTGGTGTTCAATTTGCCAACATATAGAATAACACCTAGTGCTCATCCCATCAAGTGTCCCCATCAGTGCCTGTCACCCAGTCTCCCCCACCCCCTGCCCACCTCCCCATCCACCACGCCTAGTTCATTTCCCAGAGTTAGGAGTCTCTCATGTTCTGTATCCCTCCCTGATATTTCCCACTCATTTTTTCTCCTTTCCCCTTTATTCCCTTTCACTATTTCTTATATTCCCCAAATGAATGAGACCATATAATGTTTGTCGATCCCATAAGGCAAGTACAAGTGTTCTATTTTGGGCAAATCAAGTTAGGCGGGCAGGCAGTTTAGCAGAGAGAAGAAACAAAGAAACCAGTACCTCTAGCCTTTGTGCTCCATGGCAACCTCTCCTTCTTGGACACTCCACCTCCCACTGCCATGAGAATCATCATTCCTCAGCCACTTGAGTGGAGCCAGCATAAGGCAGAAACCATAAATATGTTAAGAACAAAACCATGGACATATCCAGTACATGTCCTGACTAGCAAATGGATGGAAAATTCTGATGAGTCAGAAAAAAAAGAGACCAGCATTTATATTTATACTTAAATGTAAATGCACAGTGCAAGGCTGAGCAAAGAATCTTGCCAAGGACAAAAGAGTGCTTCATCCTAGGATTTCACTAGCTTTCTTCTCATTTTTCCACTCTGTAGATCATCCCTTACTCCAACATCAGAAAGAAAATGTAATTCTTAGGTGTCAGTGGGTTTGGGCAGCCAACATTACCATCATTAATAGCAGAACAAGGAGTATCATAGTGCCATAGAATCGTGCTAACAATACTCTCTAAGAATACTGATTGCCGTGGTCAGTATACATCCTTTCCTTTTCCTGGCCTTAAACCTTGCAAGTAAGAAATCCACCTGTGTAGGATACTATACCTCTACACCCTTCAATGTACCCCTCATTCAATAAGAGTTGCTCCTGAGACAGTGCCTCATCAAGGACAGTGAAAGGCAAAAACCCTGACACATCAGAATCTTTTCATCACTGACAGAAATGCTTCTGGAACTACATGCTTCTCAGAGATTTAGAGAATTACATAATGGCAACTGCCAGTAATCCAGTGCTGAATGGTGATTGAGAAAAAGAACATAGTATAGTTGGCTTGAAAACTTACCATAATTCTTGTACAGAAGTAGATGAGATCCAATAGAGAGCTCATAGTTTTTGCTCTTGCAAATCTGATATATTTTGAAGATGAATCATGTGCAGTGTGTTTGCAACATGTAAACTGTACTTCAAGTACATCTACTTGACTTTCCATTGCAGGATCCATGGGGAGAGAAGATACACCATAGGTAGCCAATCTTTCCTGGAGGCTTGGGTTAGACTCTTTAATAAGGTCTGTAATTATGAGCAGAAAGTTTCTTATATCTACTGTTAGAATTTTCTAGAATATAAAGAACAATATAAAGGTCCCACCATTCTATGATAGAAACATCTCTAAAGCCAGCTCTAGTACCCCAAAACTATTCCTTGGCAGGGCACATGGACTAACATTTCCTCTTCCTCCACCAGATATATATAGACAATTCATAGAAGTTCACAAATACCCAAACTGGAGGGATAAGAACTCTGTTCTTTCCCCCCAACCCCAAAGGATATGCTCTTTAAACTACTTAGCTCAGTCACTCCTGGACTACTGCAAACCATGGTCCCAAGTAATACAGACAAGGCTGTCAAGAGGCAGATTCTTCCCACAGAGTCCTTCTCCCCTCCAAGACTCTGAAGTGACCCATCTCATTTCTGTTACCAACTGTTCCACTGGTGTCTCTGTTCTAAGGAGAAAGTATTCCTTCAAGTCACACTGAAGTATAGACTAAAATTCCAAAGGCTTTACTCTATATATTGAAACTTTTCTAATAGCACACAAAACTCTGAGCAGAGGTGCACATTCCAACACATGTAATATGACTGAATTCTAGCTTCATGATTCATGTCTCTGTGAATTTAAGCAACTTTCTTCACTTCTCCCAATTTTCTATTCTAGAAAATGTTACTGTATATTTAATAATTATTATCCATCTTAATGATACTGATAGAATATAAATACTTGAAAACAAGTAATTAAAATTTCTATAATTTCTATAGTATGTGGAAGTTATTAACTCAGTAACTAAAGCAGAAGAGAAAGTGGAAATGAAAATAAAAGATATTTTTGTTTCGAAAGCTACTTAAGTTGTAGATTACATACAATAAAATGCACATTTTTTTGTCTGAACAATTCTATACATTCCTTAGTGCTCACCATAAGAGGTGTACTCTCAATCCCCTTCACCCTATTCACCCATCTGGCCAACTTCCCTTTGGCAACCACCTTTTTATTCTCAGTATTTAAGAATATGAGTTTTTTGGTCTCCTTTTTTCTTTTCCATTTGTTTTCTTTCTTAAATCTACATATGAGTAAATTCACATGATATCTGTCTTTCTCTATCCGAGTTATGCACTTAGTTTTAGACCCCCAAACTCCATCCATGTCATTGCAAAAATTATTTTCATAAAAATCCAATAGTGGAATTACTGGATCATATCATATCTATTTTTCATTTTTGAGGAAGCTCCATCATGCTTCCACAGTGACTGCACCAGGTTACATTCCCACCAGCAGTGTATGAGGGTTCATTTTATTCCAAGTCTTTGCAATACTCCTTATTTCTTGTTTTTTGAATTTTAGCTATTCTGACAGGTATGAGGTGACATCTCATTGTGGTTTTGATTTGCATTTCCCTGATGATGAATGATGTTGAACATCTTTTGATGTGTTCACTTGTTATTTTTATGTTCTTGGAAAAATGTCTATTCGGGTTCCCTGACCATTTTTAAGTCAGATTTTTAGTCTTTGTAGTGGTGAGTTATATACATTCTTTACGTCTTTTATTAACCCCTTATCATTTTCATCTGTCTCCATGTATATTTTTATTTCTTGTCTGATTGTTTACTTCACCTGTTCATTATCTAGGAGCGGGTTATATAGCCTCCATGTATTTCTGTTCTTTCTAGGTTTCTTCTTGTAAGTACTTATAGTTTATACCACTGTGATCAAAAAAGGTGTATAATATGATTTCAATCTTTTTTTAATTTCTTAAGGCTTTTTTGCTTGTAGCCTAATATGCTATCTATTCAAGAGAATGTCCCAGTGACCCAGAAAAGAATCTGTCTTCTGCTGCATTAGAATATAATGTTCTGAAAATAATTGTAGGTCTATTTGGTCACATGTGTCCTTCAAGCCACCCTTTTTTGTTGATTTTTTTTGTCTGGATGATCTATTGATATAATGAGGGGTTAGAATTCCCTACTATTGTATTACTATCAATTTCTTCCTTTTTTTGTAAATAGTTGTTTTATGTATTTAGAAGCACCCATGTTGGTATGTAACATTTATATTATTATATACTATTTTAGATTGTTGGACTCCCTTCAGACCTAAAGACATACAGAGATTGAAATAGAAGGGACGTAAAAACATTTACCATGCAAATAGAAGCAAAAGGAAAGCTAAGGCAGAAATACTAATATCAGACAAAAAAGGTGAGTCATGTCTCGTCTCTTCTCTGATCAAAGTTCTCCAATGGTGCTCCACTTCATTTCATCAAAAGGGAAGTCATGTAATGCAAACTACAAAGCTCTATGTGATCTAGACCCAGCAATTCTTCTTTGATCTCACCTAGTACTCTCTAGGATCCATCTCATTAACCTCATACCCTCCAAGACATTACTGTGGTGTATATCCACATGGCTGACACCTTCACCCTCTTCAAGTATTTATTCCAACGTGATGTCTACCGTGAAGACTACTCTGACCACCTATTTAATGCTGCAGAATGGGGAGAGACTTAACGTGGCAGAGGAGTAGGGTACCTTCATCTTCTCTCGTCTCTAGAAATCAGCTGGATACCTAACAAATCATACCGAACAAAAGCAAAATCAACTGGCGATCTGAGAAAAAGTTGCTACAGTCCTACAAATAGAAAAACAACCATTTTTGCAATGGAGAGTGTATAGAAAAATGAATCTGAGGCCGTCTATCAGAAGATAAACCATGGGCATTGAAGCCTCCATTATCCAAGTACCAGAAAATGGTGTAAGCAGTGGAGTGCAAAATTGGGACTTTTACAAGTTTGCCTGAAGGGTGGTCAGGAGGTGAAGAAAGACGGAATCCAAGGTTTCACACCATGGTCTCAGGATTCCTGGCATCACAAAAAGAATGGGGGTACCAGAGTGCAGCAGAGTGTTCCCAGGCATTGGGGCGGAATATCTCATTGCAATCAGTCAGCCCAAGAGCCAACATTCAACTCAGTCTGGCTATAAACAGGGAACGTCAGCAAGGTGGGGTGACTGCTCTCTGGGGAGGGGCCCAGAAAGTGACAGAAACACTGAGAGGCCCCCACTTCTCCAGGAGGTGTATTATTGCTGTATGCCACAGAAGTCTTTAAAACATGTATTCTTGAAATGGGATCGTGTACACTGGGTCACAGGCTAGTTTAGCACTGAATGTGAACTGAAACCAGGGAGATAACAGTGATTGACTTATTTTCCCTGAGCACTCACTGAAGAGTAGGGGACATGAACTTTCAGTGTGAGGCTGGAGATGGAGGTGTAGCTCTGATTTTCCTTCTCACCCCCTATGTTACAGAAAGCCTTAAGGCAACAAAAGTCACATAGAGAAATCTGGAGCTGTATATTTAGCCTGGCTCCCTGCAAAGGGCAGAGCAATACAATCCAAGACAAAGACACCTGAGAGTCACTGCCCCAGGCACATCGCCCAGAACATCCGCAAGGACATCTGCTAAGTCCGAGATTACCAATGATAGAGAACTGCCAAACTCCAGCACTAGGGAAAAATAGTATATAAAACTTAAGGGTTTTTCTCATGTTTCTTCACTCTTTCATGCTAATCTTTTTGTTTGCTTTTCAAATAATTTCTTATTTTATCAACACTTTTTAAAATCTTATTAATTTTCAGTTTATAGTTCTATTTTATCCCATCATTGAATTTAATTACTGTTTTGATTATATATAAGTTTGCCTTTCTTTACAATTTTGGGATTTAGTTTCTTCAAAGGAGCAGACCATAATACACCCAGGATCTAGTGTTGCGCTCCATCTGTTCAGCATTTGGTTATATTCTCTCTCTTTCTTTAATTATTTTTCTGTTTCTCTTGATTTGTTTCGTGGATGTTTCTCTGGAATCATTGTTGCCATTTTAGTATTTTGTTCTCTTTCATCTATTCTTCTCTGGTCAGAATGACAATACAGAAGAACTCACTTCAAAAAAGCGTAGAAGGCAGTATTCACTGCCAAGGACCTAATCAGTAGGGATAGAAGCAACATGTTGGAACTAGATTCAGAAAAAAAATTACAAAGATACTACCTGGGCTGAAAAAAGCATATAAGACACTAGAGAGTCCCTTTCTGGCAAAAATAAAAGAACTAAAATCTAAGGAGGTCAAAACTAAAAAGGCTATTCCTGAAATGCAATAAAAAATGGAGGCTCTAATTACTAAGAAAAATGAGACAGAAGAGAGGATCTCTGATATAGAAGACAGATTGATAAGAATAAGAAAACTGAAGTTAAAAAAAAGAGATAAACTATGGATCACGAGGGAAAAATTTGAGAGATAAGTGATAACATAAGAGGACACAATATTAGCATAATTGGGGTCCCTAAAGAAGGGGAAAAAGTAAGAGAGAAAGTGGGAAAGAATGTACATATTAGCATATTATAGCTGAAAATTCCACTAATCTGAGGAAGGAGACAGGCATTCAGATTCAGAAGGAACAAAAGATCCCCCTCAAAATCAATACAAAAGTAGGCTAACACCTCAACATATAACAGTGAAGCTTGCAAATTTCAGGGACAAAGAGAAAATTCTGAAAGCAGCTCAGGACAAGAGGTCCTGAACGTATGAGGGTAGAAAAATAAGACTCCCAGGAGTCTTATCATCAGAGACCTGAAAGGCCCGATACGACTGGCATAATATAGTCAGGGTGCTAAATGAAAACAGTATGCAGACAAGGATACTATATCCAGCAAGTCTGTCATTCAGAATAGAAGGAGAGATAAAGAGCACCAGGGAAAAGAGAAACAAAAATAATTTGTGATCACTAAACCAGCCCACCAAGAAATATTAAAGAGGATCCTGGAAGTGAAAAGAGAGCCCAAATTAACATAAACCAGAAATGAACAGAGATAATATTCAGAAATAGTGACTTTACAGGTCAAACAATGACAATGGATTCATATCGCTCAATGTTCACTCTAAATATGAACGGGCTAAATACTAGAATCAAAAGTCATAGGTTCAATAAGAAAAAAAAATGACACTTTGATATGTCATCTACAAACAGCAGAATTTAGACCGAAAGACACTTCCAGATCAAAAGCGAGGAGGAAGAGAACCATCTATCATGGTAGTGGACATAAAAAAAAAAAAAAAAACGTTTAGGTGGCAATCTTTATATCAGACACATTAGATTCTAAACTGAAGACTGTCATAAGAGATGAGGAAGGACAATATATCATAATTAAGTGGTCCATCAAACAAGAAGAACTAACAACTGCAAACTATTAGACTCTAATAGAGGAGCAGCCAAATATATAAAGCAAATAGCAACAGAATTAAGAAACACTTTGACAATATTACAGTAATAGTAGGGATCTTTAACACAACATTCACAAAAATGCACAGATCATCAAAGCAGAATTTCACTAAGGAAACAAGGGCTTTGAATGACACACTGGAACAGACAGACATTACAGACATATTCAGAGCATGCCTTCCTAAGGCAAAAGACTACATATTCTTCTTGAGTGAATGGATCATTTTCCATAATCAATCACAGCTCAGTCAAAAATCAGGTCTCAACTGATTCCAAAAGATTGGGATTAGTCCCTGCAATTATTGTGACTATAATGATTGGA